>NC_052016.1:22899451-23237951 GCF_015832195.1 Motacilla alba alba | reverse complement strand
TTAGCATTTTCTTTTTCTCTTTTTGTTCTCAGAGTTGGAAAATTTTGGTGCCTCTTCATTTGTTCCTGTGAAAAGTTGTATTTTAAATGCATGATAGGTTGATTTCATCTTTTCTTTACCTCTTTTCAAACCAGCAGAATAATTTTGGGGCTGAAGTTGAAGTATATTCTGAGTCTGATTCCTTACATTCATAGATCTGAAAATCATATCTTTTTCAAATAAATGGTTCACATGTCCCTTAGCATGGAAGTTTTAGCTCTTTAGAATAGACCTACCATGCAGCTGGCAACCCACCATGAGATTGAAACTCCTAACTTCTCATACAGGAGAATCATATAGGAAAAATTGTGCAACATTTCACAGCAAAAGCATTTAAAGAATTAAATTTTACCGCAAGTTTCCTTACTAATTTTTAATACTTTGTGGAGTGTTGAATCATATAATGCATCAGATATTTTACATCATTAATAATTTGTAGAGCTTTAATTGGGAAAAAGAACACAAATCTGATGTGATTCTGAAATGTGGTTACATCATAATTGTTGCCATTTCAATAATTTTTCCAGGAAGATAAAGAAAGGAATGGTGGAGAGGTTATCCTTGAGGGTGGTTTAACAAAACAATTTTGAATGGAGCTTGATTTGTAGGGTGGCTCTGCAGGCTGATGCGTTGCTTTTGTAGCAGTAGTATTTTTAATGAAAATTTTCATAGGATTATATTGTACTTTTAAGCTAGAGTAAGACCAGATGATTACATGTTCCACTCACTGTAGACCTAGTTGTGTCTTTTAAAAAATAATAATAATTTTTGCTGCTATGGTTGGGATTTCTGAATTCTGAAATCTTGTTAATAACACTGAAAACTGCAAACAGCTTTTGTTTTCATGCTAATCAGTCAGCTCCATGATAATCCTGATCTGGAGGTGGAGCAGAAATCACCATGCTCTAAACACTTCCTCAAATGGATTGACTTATAAGAAATCATCACATCCTCTGCTTGGCAGGGGAAGAGGGAGATGCAGGATGAAGGGGAGAGGTGGATGAGAGGCTTTGTAGTGCAGGAAACAAGAAATGTGTGCTGAGTGCCCAGAAACCCTCTTTGCGCTGGGCTCACCCGAAGCCCCATGGGATGCAAAGCAGGGCAGGAAGGGGATTCTGCCCCTCTGCTCTGCTCGGCTGAGATCCCACCTGCAGGGCTGCACCCAGCTCTGGGGTCCCAGCACAGGAAGGACAGGGACCTGCTGGAGTGAGTCCAGAGGAGGCACCAGGATGATCAGAGGAATGGAGAAGGATGGAACACCTCTAGTATGAGGAAAGGCTGGGAGACTTGCAATTGTTGAATCTGGAAAGAGAATGATTGGGAGTCACCTAAATGCAGCCTTCCAGTACCTGAAGGGAACCTACAAGAAACATGGAGAGAGACTATGTAAAAAGGTCTGGAGTGGCAGGACAAAGGAGAATGGCTTCAAACTGAAACAGGACAAGTTTAGATTGGATATTAGGAAGAATTTCTTCCCTGTGAGGATAGTGAGGTACTGGATCAAGTTTCCTCAGAGAAGCTGTGAATACCCTATCACTGGAACTGTCCAAGACCAGGCTGGATGGAGCTCTGAGAAATCTGGTCTAGTGGAAAGTGTCCCTGCACATGCAGGGGGGTTGAAACTGGATGATTTCTATGGTGTCTTCCAATCCAAACCCTTCTATATTCTGTCATAAGTTCAGCTACATGGGTGGACTTAAAAGCAGGTGCTCCAGAGAAGCATACAAAGTTGTCCCTTCATTTTTTTAGGTCTGTGGCATTATAAGTGGCTTTTGACTTCCTTCATTTGCATTAGCATGATTAGGAAATGGGGGCCGCAAAATGTGAACCACACTGTCAGGTCAGTCAATAGTTTTCTGCAGGGGGAATAATTGCCACAGTCTTACACAGACTCTTTGTTCTTCTCCCAGTAAAACAATCCCGGCTGCTCTTTCGTGTATATGAAGGCACTAGCAGGTCAAGGTAGTAATGTAATACTAGATTGTTATGTGAAGCTTTCTAAACAATACATCTCTAATTACATTTTTGTGGGCTCAGATGTTCTGCCTTTATTTCTTCACATCTTTATCTGGTTTTATAGGCTTGTCTCAGTTTAGAGACAAGTTTAGGAGAAAAACAGCCTGGAATGAGTATTTTGTTTCCACCAATCCCCCTTTGCCAATCAGAAATGAATACTAGTGGATGAAAGTGAAAAAAACCCAAACAACTGTGTTTATTGACCAACACAGTGGCCACATGGCATGCAAAAAGATAAATAAATGCTAGATACTGGACTGTCAGACCTTTCCTTCCCCCATGCAGAAACAAACACTGGAACAAAAATCCAGAATGCAAGGGAAAGAAGAAAACCAGCCACAGGGTTTGCCACGTGGTAGGGAGAAAATGGATTTTTAGGGAAGAACAAACAAACAAAAACCTAACAGTAGATTCTAGCAGCAGTTCAGGCAAACAAATTTGAATCTGGTGAATCTCTAGTGTCAGTCCCCTCTTCACAGCAGAAGAAGCAGTTATGCTTTCTCTCATTGGCTTAACTTTTTTCCAAGACATGGGGCCAAAACAGAGTGGCCCCTTGCCTTTCCCACTCCTCTCTGGTCTAGGACCAAAACCAAACCATCCAGTTCACTTCAAAAAGCTGCTGAAGGATTGCTGCTGCTGCAGCATCTCTAAGGCCATGGAAAGAAAAAAAAAACAAAACAAAAAACTTTCTGCCTACACTAACAAAAAAAAGCCGAGCTAGCCAAGCAAAAAAAAAAAAAAAAAACAAAAAAACCAACAAAAAAAAACCAACAAAAAAAAAACCAAAACAAGCAAACAAACAAACAAAAAAATCCACAGACTGCACAACACTCTCAACACTCTGGAAGCCTAGGGAGTAAGGCTTTGAAAAAGACTACTGAAGAGCTCCAAGGCTCCCCCCTCCCCCTGGACCCACCTTAAAAATACAGCAACCATTTTTGGACATAAAGCAGATGATCAGGGAATAGACTAATCATCATAAAATCACCCCAAGACAAGGCTCTAACCCCTACTGTCAATTTTTTCACCCCCCTCACATAGAAGAGGATGTCTTATGGAATAATTAGTGTTCTAAATTTGTAATTATTTTACCAATTTGCTGCATTTTTGCAGCTCTGAAACTGTGTGTGAAGAGGTATCTAGACAGGAGTGCACAGCTGATGTTTTTGGAAAGCCAGTTAGTATGATTTCTGGATTTATACCCTGTCTTATCAAGTGTAAATTCACAATGTGTTGCATTCAATGAAATGTTCATTTTTGAAGCTTATTAAAAAAATTAAATCAGTGTACAGCAGTGAAAAATGTAACAGTGGTCATATTATATTAGCAGGTGTTCAGAAGGAAGAACAGCCTGCTCTGTTAAAAACCTGAAGTGCATCCAGAATGATGCTAAAATTGCACAACAGATATTTCTGCAAATATTGAAGCAGTTAAGGTGCAAACAACTCCTAGTATTTGCTTTCCTTTGGAGAATATATCATGATTTCTGTACAATAGAAATTTATGATGTTTAATGTTCTTAATTGTATTTTTAGTAATATAATGGGATCTATAAAGACAGATGTCATTCATGATTTCTTTTATGAGAGCTAGTAATTTGATTGAGCTTGTTGTATATTGCCTACTTAATGTGAAACTAGAATGGGCTGTTTTATGTACCATAGGCACAATAAAACAACCCATGAAAGAATAGTTGAATTGAGGATATAATGTGCCTTGTGAAATAAAAGTGGTTTGTGCTGCTGTAACTTATATCTACTTCGCCAATGCAGATGCAGAATTCAGGTGTTTAAAAGGAGTTCTGCTGCTTTGTTATAGCTCTCCCTGTGAATATATATGTACAACATGCATGCTTTTAGATAAATCCTATATACATACATACATATATATATATGTGTGTATATATATATGTATATAGGAAAAAAATCTGTAAACCAGTTCAAGTTTAGAGCACAGTCATGGATCCTATCTTAGTCTGTTGACATACAAAGAAAATTTTTTTGCTGTCCACATAAAAAATATCAATGCAATATCCACAGTTACAACTTTCCCCTGTGAGTTTTCTATTTCTGGATTAAGATTGACCATGAATAATATCTGACTGAAAGGCAACTGAATATTTCAAGTGAAGGGAACAGTGAGTTAGTGTTGAGAAAATGTTATTTTATTGAAGGAGCAGGTATTTTGACAATGTGTGTGTTGATTGTGCTGGTTTTGGTTGTGGCAGAGTTAATTTTCTTCACAGTGGCTGGTGTGGAGCTGTGTTTTGGGTTTGTGCTGAACACAGGGCTGATAATACAGAGATGTTTTTGTTCTTGCTCAGCAGGGATTGTACAGATCCAACATCTTTACTACTTTTTGTACTGCCACTCTGGTGAAGAGGCTGGGGATGCATGGGAGCTTGATCTTAGTATGTATCCTAAAATAATATAGGAAAATCTTTATCAACATTTGCCCTGCAGCTTTTAATGGTTTAATGAAACACAAAAATACTTTTGTTTGTATTGATAATTAAAAGAAAGACAGAAATTTGGGGTTAGAAAAATTATTTAGGAAACCTCTGAAACGTCACTTGTAGCTTAACCAAGGTTGTCTGCTTGACAACAGAAATTTATATATTTTTGCTAGAAATTTTAATTCTGTAGTACAGGGTGCACAAGTATTTTATATGTTTTCCATCTGGCAATCTAGTGACAAATCAAACTAGTGACAAAGACTTTTTTGTAGCATTTAAATGTGTGTGGTATGTTTTGGTCACCAAGATATGTAAGAAGGGGAAGGAATTACTTTGGCTTATTTTGTTATGCTTACTATTTTTTTTAGGAAAAAGTAATGAAGACTTAAAGAAGCATTTAGAATTCCTTGGGAACACAAGTGAGAAATTTATCTTTCACCTCATCCCAGGTGAGTTTTGTTATTGGGAGTTAAAGAATTGTTTAAAGGATCTATACCTCTATAGTTTCACCCCAAGCTGTCTCAATACTTTGTTTTTTTAAAGGAGAAATTGTACAGTTGGAGAAAACACATGGAAACCCATTCTCTGTAGGTACACAGAGAAATAACTTTTTGGGGAGAGCAGAATTTCAGGGTCAAAATAAATTTTATTACACTCCCAAAATGAAATTTTTTAGAACAGCAAAGCTAGACATTGCCAAACAGGTTGTAAGGGTTTTCTTGGCTTACACCATTCTGTCTTTTCCTTCCAGAGGCATCATAGGCATTAAATCCACTAGGTTTTGCTGAAAAGAGAGTAATGTATTTGCCCTTTGGAAGGTTCCTTGTACTTTAAGTAATCATAAAACATAAGATTAAAGTGATTGTTTTCCTCCTGAACTTCTGCTGAGGTTTAAAGTACTTGCTTCCAGTGTCCACACACTTTGGTTGGGATTTGTGTTTTCCTCCCATGTACATTTATGGAGAATTCTCTCTCTTATCAGACTACACATTAGATAGGAGGCAGAAGTTCTTTAGGTCTCCTCTTGGAACAAACCACTGCAGCACTTCAGTGGTATTCATGAGATTATTTTTCTGCTTAAAAAACTCACAGAATACAGCTTTAAAACTGCTTCTTCAGCAAATAATTATTACATAATTATAAAAGAATTACCCTTTCCATGATCAGACTTATTTACTTGTAAAGGCCCAGAAAAAGATGTGTTTCAGAGGGGAAAGAGTGTGGTACAATGCATTTTTTCTAAAGGACTGTTATTTTCAAAACTTTTTTGCAGCATTTGAAACTTGGCAGAAAAGAATCAATGCTGAAAAGCGGGAATATGTAATTCTGTTTCCCAAAGCCCCAAGTTTAATTTTTCTTGCTCTCTTCACAATATATGTAAATACTGATGAATTATCGTCTGTATTTAGCTGAATTATGTGATGGAGCTATTTCCTCTGGGAATAACTGCTTTGGTACACTTTTCTTACATAATAAGATACACATTTCTTACATAGTAGGGTTTCTGTTTGTGTGCATTTCCCCTTCATGAGTCTTGTTATCCCTTTTCTCATAATGAGGAAGATTTTGGGAGAAATTAATGAACAGCTTCTGAACCCAGACCTGCTGCTTTTCTTCCTGTTTTGATGGTTGAACATTCTGCTTGATAATATTGCTATTGTGCATAGTTTGCATTCATGTTTGCATGTTTGCATTCATGGAAAACTGGTGGTTTTTTGACAGCCTTGAGACTCTTTGATCCTGTCATTTTTCAAATGTTTGATCACCTATTTCAACTCTACATGCAGCAGATTGACAGAACAGACAGGGTCACATTTTGGAGGGAAAAGTCTAAAAGGGTCAGCATTCTAAATCAAAGACCTAATCTTTTGAATGCTGGATTATTAAGGTACAGCACCTCCTTTTATTCTGTTTGTTCTCACAGTAATTGGCCCTGTTTCCAAGGCAGATTCACCCTTTGGAAATACACTATGAGAAGGAATGTAGATTAGGTACAAATAAGTCCCAATAACACATTCTGAAGCAAGCAGCTCACTCGGAGATGCAGTTGCACTTTGAAAAGGATTCTGGCACTGCTGGAAACCCAAAATGGTGCTTGTGTGCAAAGCCTTGCAAGCTCTCTCTTTCTGACTCCCAAGGCAAATGTTAGATGAGTAGAAAAACAAGACTGGATTGACTGGAAGTTCTGCTTATGTATTTAACTTTTCGTAGATTTCCACTGTAAGTAGTGTGGAGTAGAGTAAAATCCTTTGTTCTCTCTGTAAAAGCAGAGCAATCCTGAAGTTACAGAGCATCACTAAATATTAGATCATAATGTCCTAGACCTCATGCCACAGTGTTACTCAAACTGACATGTAGTGAGGAAATGAAAAAAACAGCTAAGCACAAAACTACCCCAAACCAAAACACATACTCTGCTTTCTTTCCTTAAAGCCTTGTTGGTGACTGTAATTTTCACCTCTTCTGCCCTGTCTGACTTAAGGGCAAAAACCAGAGAATGCTTCATCTTCTACTCCATCTTTTTGTTGGTTTGTTTTTAGGCACACGGTTCAAAAATAATTCTAAGAAAAACATGTAGAAATGGACCCCACCAGCTCCTGTAATACCATTTAGTTTTCTCCTCACTCCTGTTTCCTCTGATTGATGTTTTTTTTCTCTTCTGGAGAGAGTACAATGTCAACAAGCTGACTAGAACTCGCATTTAGAGAGCCGATCTGTAAGGAAAACACTGTGAACACTCAGTGTTGATAATATCTCCAAGCAAAAAGTACATGACAAAGAATGAAAATGTATCAGATTCATGCATAAGAAAAACTCATTTGGCTTTGTCTCCACTCCATAGGTGTACTGCCTGCTGAAGCCTCCTGTGATGCAAGTGCTGTGTTATCAATACATTCTTTTCTCTTAATAGAGTTTTTTCATCTGTTCACTCGCAGAACACTCAGTTTTCTTGTCTGAAACTGCAGCTTCCGATTATTCTAATTCTTGAAAAATGAATGCATTAATTGTCCTCATCATTTACAACATTTGCTTGTCTTTGACTCCAACAATTAATGGTTTTCTCATTTCTCATACTGGTTTTGACATTTAAGCTTTCGAGGACTGTTAATTAATTTGTCTGTTCTCCCCAAGTGACATGAACTCTCAGAGGTGAACACACACTTATATTTGCTGCTTGTGGCATATAAGGAAAGAAGCAAAAAGAAGATCTTGTATTTTTCACAAGCAGAAGAGAAAATCAGAGCTCAAAAGTCACTTTGCATGTGGAATATCTTGTGAAATAGTGATAGATTGTAAATAGCCTGGAGATTTTTTCCTGAATAATCACTTTGCTAACTCAGGTACTTCAATGAGTGTCAAGAGACTCCAAAATATGTGATCTTGCAAAAGCATTCGCCACCTCTTCTGCCCTATTTGTGATCTTGGTTAATTCCAAGTTCACGGTAGACCACAAGATTGTCATATGAATGAATAAGAATGATACCTTTTCTGCAAAGAAAGGTGAGTTAAAGCTTTGAGGGAAAACCAGAATACTCTGTAGAATATCCATGGGTATTGCAATGAACCAGGAAATCAGTTTTCCAAGATTTTTTTTCTCTGTCAAAACATAGATGCTTCCTTATAGACAAGTTTGTTAGGGTTTTGTGTAGATGTGATTTCTGAGACTTGACACTTCTTTCAGCACAGTAATAGGCTTTTTTAGACAAGGTGACACAGTTTAATTCAAAATATATGATAAGTAGTTAATAAAAAAGTCAAATTTTTATTTCTGGTCTTTGTATAATATTTGGGATTAGCTCAGTATACTTCACTCATGAATTTCTGAATAGCTCAGAGGCCAATTATCAATCTTAACTAAGCAGAACAACTGCTTTCCATGTGGCAATTTATGTTAATTTATAGATACACATGCCGTAAGGCTAAACCTTTACACAGGAGGTATTGAAACTCATAATGATGCATGCAATCCAGGCTGGGAGCTTTTCAATCTCAAGAAGAAAGCAGCAGATTGATATTTTAGAACTGGGGGGGGAAATAAGCTTGTTTTTACAAACAAATTAACTCATCCATGACCTCATTAAAATCTCCCATTAAAATCTCCCATTTAGAATTACAGGTTATGCTTCCATCTCACTTAGAGAAGGGAAATGCTGCATGTGGCAAAGTCTCACAGCCTTTTCTGTTTGGCCACTACTGTGAGTAAACAGATTATATAAATGCATGGTGGCAGGAATTTCAGGGCCTCTTCCCCTCCTTAATTTCCTATCAGTGGATTAGATTTACTTGTTGGTGTAAATTTATGACACCTGTATCAGCAAAGAAGCTGCCTGCCTGAGTCAGTGGGCAAGGATGGATGGTTGCTGGTGGTTGGATTTTTGGATGGCAGGGAGTGATGGTTGCTGGCTATTTAGGAATCTAGCTCTCCTTGGAAGCAAATAAGCCGAGGGAAATACAACTACCTTCATTTTACAAGTGTAGCACCTCAGGAAAGCAAGCTGTCTTTTATTGTTTGGGAGGACAATCAGATCAATCATCTTTAGTTTCACCTGTCAGTGTTAAAAAGGTGGTTCAATACTGCACACTTTGAAATCTAAAAGCAGTAAAAATATCAACTAACAATCAGAAATCTAGAGAAAAGAGATTTACAAAGGAAATCTTTCTAGTAGCAGGGAGGTCACTCTTTCTGTGCATCACTTTATTACTCAATAACAAAAAAACCATCTGAAAGTGATGTTTTATTTTTAATCCAGTGGTAGTGCACTAGTGCTAAAGAATACATGTAATTGGATATTTAGTATTTCTTTTACCCAAGGGTATGAGATATATCTTTTTCTCATGTCATCTTTCCCTGCCACAAGCATTGTGTCTCATGGACTGTTGGGAAGGGATGAGAGTTGAGACCTCTTTTTAGTGCAGAGAAAGGAGAGAGCAAGGTGGGATTTGATGGGAGAGAGATGTTCATTTGTGGAAGAAGCTGTGCTGGTTGTATTGGCTGCTGTTCTGGGATGGCCAATCTCTGCTTCCTCTGGCACTTTGGCAGCCTGTTGTCCTTGATGTTTGCCTCTTTCTCCTGCTGTCACTGCCCTGCTCCCTGCCATCTGGCATAATTGCAGATTTGCTCCCTGCTTCCAGGGTGATAAAAAAGTAGATTTTCACAAGGCTAATTTCTTCAGAAAAATCATGACAAAAAGTAGTTGCTAGTATTCTTTATTTAAGTGATCCAAGCCTCCGTAATGACAACAATAGAGTTTTTCTTTGACCAAATAAAAAAAATCTGGCTTTGGCCAAAGGTTATCTGTAAAAAAAGCTAAACTTGAAGGAGATACTTGGATCCTCTTCCACAGATTTTCTATGTATCTCACCTTAGACAATTGTTTACACTTTACTGCACAAATGTATGTGAACATTTGTGTTCAAACTTAAAAACATCTTGTTGGTTTTCAACAGCCTGGTTTTTGGTAGCAGGGCACAGAAGTGGCTTTTGTGAGGAGCTGCTAGAAGCTTCCACCATGTCCAGCAGAGCCAATCTCTGATGGCTCTGAAGATGAACATGCCACTGGCCAAGCCTGGCCCAGCTAAGGAGGTTGGTAACACCTCTGTGATAACATATCTAAGAAGAAAATCAAAACAAAGAGGCACACTGTTAAGTCAAGCCTAGAGAAGAGGAGGAGGTGAGTACATGTGAGGGAAACAACATGGGGACATCAAGCTCAGTGGAGAAGGAGGGAGAAGAGGTACTCCAGGCACCGGAGCCGAGATTCCTCCCCCATGGTGATGACCATGGTGAAGCAGCTGTCCCCCTGCAGCCCATGGGGATCCAGGGGGGATGCAGAGATCCCCCCACAGTCCATGGGGGAGGTGCCCACGCCAGAGTGGGTGGATGCCTGGAGGAGGCTGTGATCCAGTGGGAGACCTGGTGGAGAGAAGGCTCCTGCTTCCAGGCTGAAGCAGCCTGTCCTTGGAGGACTGCACCCCATGGAAGAGTGGCCCATGCCACAGCAGTTTTGGGAGGACTGTTTGCCCATGAGGGGAGCTCAAGTTGCAGCAGTTTTGGGAGGACTGCTGCTTGTGAGATTAGAACCACATTGGAGAAGTTCACGGAGAACTGTCTCCCATGGAAAGGGACCCCATAATGTAGCAGGGGAAGGACTCCTCTCCCTGAGCAGCAGAAGATGAACTTGGATGACAAACTGATCAAAATCCCTATGCTCTGTCTCCAGTGGGAAGGAGGGAGGAGTTGAGTGGAAAAGGTGTTTCAAGGTGTTTTTACTTCTCATTATCCTCCTCTGACTCTAGGAGTAATAAATCTACTTTTTACCTCTAAGTTGAGCCTGTTTTGCCCTTGGAGTGTTTTCTCCCAGTCCTTATCTCAACTCATGAAGCCCTCACTAATTTTTTTCTCTCCTCTGCCCACCTGTGGCAGGGGAGGTATGCGAGCGACATTCATTGGTGCCTGGTGTTTGGCCAGGGTCAAACCACTGTCAGAGACTGAAATATTGTAGTTTATGACTTAAACATTTTCAAGAAGGACTTTGAAAGCTGTATTACAAAAGCTGCAAAGAATACCACCACACCCTGAATGGGGCTCTGAGAGGCCCTACACCATTCACTGATGAAGATAAGATAAAGTAACAACTCAGGGATGGGGACATTTACAAAGCACAAGCCTAATATCTTCAGCATAGAGACCACAGCCCCAGGGCTATCAGCTGCCAGGCTTGCACAGAGCCTGCCCCAAGAGGTGGGAGGAGAGAGGCTTTGTGTGTGTGTTGGAAAGGCCTCCAGTGACTGCCCATCCTCCACTGCGCAGAGGAGCCCAGTGGAGGGGCCCCTTCACCCGAGGAAATGCTTATCCACAGCAGAGGGGTGTCATGGCCCATCAAAGCTGCCCCCATTTAAAGGGGATTCCCAGACCCTTCACCAGAGATGATGCAATGGACCCTCAGTGTTGCAAGGAACAGTGTCAAAGTGGTCCCCTGGAAGGGTGGCACGGCACGTGGGCGTTCCCACTTGCCCAATGCATATACTAATTCACGGGATTCTATACTTTTGGTGTGTGGCATGGCGTGGTGTGGCAGCAGTGGCAGTGGGGGACCCTCAAGAAGGGTCCTTTTTGCATCTTTTACTACTAAATAAAATGTATCACTTTCTTGGCACCAACATGTAACCTCATTTAGTTTTTATCTCCTTTTGGGGTATATTTTGTTCCTTCAAAGTTCTTTCCATTTTATACACAGATATTTAATTTTCTTTGCTTTTCTGTGTTTAAATCAGATCGTAACAACCCCAAAATAATTTTACTCTCTTACCAGCTGCAAGAATAGCATCATGTTTTGTTAAATTGAGAGTATGAAGCACTCCTAGTGCTCTAGGATGAAGTTGCTATGCTCTAAACTGGGTCTTTATTTTCAGTGATGCCACCACGAAATAAGTGAAATTATTCTGCAGGAGCAGAATCTGCATGTGCAGAATCAGGTCGGACAAGAAAAAAGGACTGAAGATGGTACTGACTTGTATTAAACCACAGTGCATCAGGAGGGAAGGCATAGGGGAGATCTTATGGGTATTGAAATACCTAATAGGGTGGTGGAAAGAGGGTGGGGTCAAGTTTTCTCAGAAGTCAGGAGAGCTGACATAAACTTACCAAAAGGCTATTCCATACCATGCAGCAATAAAAGCCAAGAGAAAAGAGGAGGAAGAGAACATCTGTTATTAAGGTGTTTGTCTTCTGAAGGCAGTGACTGGACATTGCCTGCTGATGGCAAGAAGAGAAAAAGTTCTTTTTTTCCCCTTTGCTTTTGCATGTAACCCTTTTTTATAAGATGTCTATATCTCTGTCAATTGGAAACTACCTACAGTAGCTTGAGAGTATAATGATGTATCATTGTCCACATTGCTTTGAGAGTTTCTAATTTATTTCTTGTTTATTTAGACAGTTTCCTAATTGATGAGGTGTTTGTGTGTGGAAAACAAAATCTTTGTAAATATCATGTTAACTTGGCTGCATGTTTAGATAAAGAAGAAAACAACTGATTTAGTATGTTTGTCCTTGACAAATCTAGGCCACATTCACATTTTCTAGGTGTTAATAAAATGCTTAATAACTTTAGTCACCATTATTTCATTTTCTGAAAATAGACTGATTAGGGTTTCTTTGCATATCTCTGTCTTTTCTTATCCAGTAGAAGATAAGGTAAAATATTATATATGCTTCTTTAGCCTTGTCCTCTGATTTGTGCTTCAAGATACCTATGAATTATCTGGAAATGAGAATAGATTGCACAGTATTTAGATACTTTAAAATGTTCCCAAAGATCCACTGGATTTCTCTGGAGCATCTTAAACAAACCAGGCCAAACAATTTTGAAACAATGTGCCAAATCTCACTTAAATTGACTTTTCTCTGAAAAGTTTTTGAAAAAACAAAGAAAAAAGAAAATATCAGCTTTTAGTGTATCTTCTACTGCTTGTTATTTTTGGTTCATATTTAAACAGCAGATTTTCATTTTCTTCTGCTGTTTTCTTCTACATTATTACTAAAATATTTTCTTGTTCCTTTATATCCCTTGGCAGTTAGAACTAGTCTTGTGTTTGCCTTACTTATTTTATTCAGTGCTCATGTTGTCTCTTTAAACTTATGCTTAATTATATCATTATTCCTAATATTCCTGTTTATGATGTTTTAGATTATTTGTCATATTTCTTGTAGTGTTCCTATTCTCTTACTGCTTCTTACTTCTTCTGCATGTTGGGATAATTTTCCTTTTAGTACTCTATTTTCCAGTAATCATTAATTCTTCTGGTATTTTTCAACTCTTAGGAAAAGAGGCAAAGGATTTTCTCCAGGAATTCTAAATGCCATTTACCTTAGTATAATATACTATGGTTGGGGTTTTTTGAAGTCCATTATTCTTGATTCATGCATAAGCTTTGGAATAGTCCTTTGCATAGATGTAGTATAACTCTGAGATGATGGTATTATTACTGTGGCTTTTTTTTACAGCCTGGCAATTGTTAATTTTTTTTTCCTGAAGAAAGCATACTACTGCAAAGAAATATAACAATTAAAGGTATTCCTGCAAAAAAAAAATGAGATGTCATAACATATTGTGGGTCTAAGGATTTATTTCATTCTTCTTACAAATACTTCAGTGAAATAATAAGTGCTGATCACATTCAGCACATCAATTCAGGAACATTTTCATCATACAGTATTTATCATTAAAGTGTCTACAGAACTACAGTGCTCTCATTTATGCTTTCCATCTATCCCGAGGCACAGAGTAGCTACTCTGAAGTTTTATCCAAAATAATTTTCAAATAATATTTGCAAATATTGCTCACAAAGTGAGTGGCCAAAGACAAGAAGTGTGGCCCTGGTTTATAGTGACTCCTGCTGGGACAAAGGAAGCTGTTGGCAGCACTTACAAGAAACATGCCAATTTTGCAAGGTGAAGAGAGTCCATTGACAGGTGAATCATCTCTATCACTGAAGAAGGGATGCCTAATAACTGTCTTCAGATGAAAGGTAATATTTGATATCATTACAGAACTATACAAAATCCACAGCAAGTAGTTCAGATTAAAATGGGGCTATTCCATTAAGCTATAAAACAAGTGGGTATTTTTGTTTTTATACATAAATAGACACTTTACTTAAATACAACAGTCTCAGGCTCATGTTGTGATTCTTGTGATCTTTGTGTGCACCTTCCAACTCAGGATGTTCTGTGACTAAGTCTGGTCATGCAAAGGACAAAGCTGTTAATTTAAGGATATAAAGTAGCACTTTTTGGCACCTCTACCCACTACTGTCTGTTGCAGATAAGATCTTCAACTATTTTGAACTCACTACTGACTGACTAGTGACTGAAGTCACTACTACTCTTTTTCTGGCATCTAAAAATTTTTCCTTTGTAATTTTTTAAACACTACTGATCAATACCAACCCTAACAGAAATTGTGACTGGAAAAAAATAACTAAAATGAAAATTCAGTTTTTCATGGAAAGACTAAGCAACATAACAAATATTCCAAACAACCCACTGATGTTTGCAATCCTTATTTGCATCATTGCTGCTTTTTGAAATAATAATTATTTAGAAAGCAAGCTGACCTGGTTTAATGTGGGATAGAGTTAATTTTATTCCAAGTAGCTGGCACAGTTCAGTGTTTTGGATTTAGTATGAGGATAATAATCATTAAACACTGGTGGTTTTGTTTTTTCCCAAGTAGTAGTTCTGAGTTAAATCACTTTTGGCTTTCACACTATGTTTTCCTTTATCAGTATCTGACAATCCCTGAAGTTATTCAGCCAGTGGAAGACTGAAAGTTAACAGCAAGTTTAGTCAGTGTAGCTGAAAAAAAATACAACTGCTGTAGTAGCACACAGTAATTATGTATTTAACTTGATTTCTGGAGTGCAACTCTTGAAACTCAGAGCATAATCTAGTAATACTACTTTTACTTATTGCTTATTTTCATTCACTAAATGAGAATGCTTAAACAAGTGCCATACCCACTTTTGATGAAACTTTTGATAAAACACTTTAATTTGAAAGGATATTGGATTACTGGATCTAGTACTCCTCATTTGTTTTATTTTTTCCCCCCAGGAGTTCATTAATTATTAGTATAGTTGAGCAAGGAAGTGAAGTATGCAAAGAGTAGTTTATTGTTTTAAGTGAGACTAAAACTGGGATTAGCAAATACAGAACTTCTGTCCCATGGAAAATTCTGGCATGTGCAGGAAAAAATATCTATTTTAAAATATAATTGTATAATTACAGTGTTACACATTTTGTAGTGTTGCCATGAGCTCATTTTCACCTCCCATTTATCATTATTATTTATATCGTTGTGCCTGCTACACTTACATGAATATATAGGCCAAGCAACATTATCAAAGATGACTGGAGCACATGGTATCATTGCTGTTTGAAGAGGAGTCTACCATTAGAGATGCAGGAATAATTTTAGAATCCTTAGAACAAATCACTCTGCAAAGACCACATACCATATCAAATTGTGCAGACAAAACAAGATTCTTTTGATTTGTGCCCTCAGATAAGGAAGCTGAGAAAAGCCAATGTCAGGCAAGAATTGGATGATTATAAACAGCATAATAAACAGCCTACTTTATGCAGATTTGGTCTTATGTTGTAATCATGACATAGGATCATTTTAAGGAAGTCTCAGGTATGATTTATGTTTAGATTAAGTGTCTTCCATGCAGGTAGTTCTGATGGATAAAATTAAAGAACAAACCCAAACCTATAGAAACCTTACTCTTCCTCAAATAATCCTCTTTTGGTAATAATTGGCTAGAGAGGAATTCAAAGAAAAGTTGTGGAATAAATTCTGTGCTTACAGCTGGACTGTGACAAGAAAGGAAGCACAATCTCTAGGTCCCAGCTTTCTCTGGTTTTTTTTGCCACTTGGAAGGAACAGTATTTGTGGGTTCAGTATTCTTAGGGTAAAAATACCTTCTAGCATTGCCTGCTGCCTGCTGGGTGTTAACCCAGAAGATGAAATGGAAGTTGTACCTGTCAGTGTTAGTTTGGTTGCCATGTCCTTTGCTGGTTTCTCAAGGCTGTGATGCTTTCTTTTTTAGCCAGCTATTTATTAGTTGATTAGTTGGTAGAATGTGGTTGTCTAGTGAAGAAGAGCCCTTTATATGGTGAGAGGAATAAGCAGAGATGGTCAGATGAATAGATATTGACTGTGGACATTCTTAAGGACAATGCAAATAGCTCATTCAGTCTGCTAGATGAGTTTGGTTTTTTCCCTCTGGAGTGCACTTATCTGCCTTTCAAGGTAAACAGGGGGACATATGTTAGGAATGTCAGTGAAGTTATGAACGTCTTTGATGTGAAATTGTCACTGCCTCAAATAAGCGATAGTGATTTTTGTTGTTGCTTCCTTTTTTTCTCTCCTGTGTCTTGTTTCAGCTCTGCCAATTTAGTGTCAAGGAATTTTTCTTTCTTTGTGTCCTCCTGCTTCCTTCATGTCAGTGTTATTCTTTTGTTTCCTTTCTCCCTGATTTTGATATAATTGCCAGCCCTACTTGTATCACTTGTATCCAAAGATCACAGGGGTCAGTAATGTTAGATCTCTCTATATAGAAATTTGTTCTGTGGAAACTTTGAGATTTTTCAAAATCCTTTTTCTTTTTATCCAGTTAAAGTCAAGAAAAAAAGAAATGAGAAGGTGAAGAACAATGTTCGTCACCTTTCCCCACTCCCAGAATATCCAGTAGCTTTTTTATCAGGGCACTTGCTTTTGACATCAGGGACCCATATTCCAGGTATGCTCCAGCCTCTAAGTTTTTTCAAAATGCTATTCTACCTAATCCATAACAGGGAATTTGCACATCTCCTTGGGCTCTGGATTTACACCCTAAATTGTTGTTCTGTAATGAATGTGGTTTTGCCTCTCACTGGAGCTGTACTGTTTTGTAAAAGGTAATCATTCACTGAATGAAATAAAGGAAAAATACGTTGGTCAGAGTCTGGATTTAGACATGTAAAGTCTATTTAAGTTCTTACTCTCAATCTATGAACGTCCTTTCTGGAGAAGGATATCTTAGAATATGTCTCACACTTATTTGGCTACAGACATAGTTAGCTTGGAGGAGACATTACCAGCAGCTCTGACTTGTGAATTTTTCCACCATGGGACAGAGATATGTTTGCCTGTTTTCTCCCCTTTCCTATTTGAACCAGGAGTCACATACACCCCAATATCTGATTTTAGGAACTAATTTTAAGAATCTTTTATTCTTCTAAAACTAGGCCATACATTCATTAGAAGTATTTCTGTTTGAGCAAAGGAATATTTTCTAACTAAAAATTTCTTCAGAAAAGTTCATCAGCTGTATCCCTGACACACGGACTACTTAATTTAATCTCTTGCATTAGATAACAAATTAATGTTGAAATTTCTTTTAGTTTGAGATCTTATATATTTGGCCTCTTTATATATAAATAATATAAAAAATAAAATATAAAAACAAATATAAATATAAATATATAATTTTAATATATATTTTTAAATTACCCAGAGTTCATAGGGTACCTAATAAATTATGGGCTGAAACAGAAAAAAAATTTCTCAGAATTCTAAATTATCCCTTTGGGTTCTGGCCTGCTCTTCCACATGTCCTGCCTGGAGTATATGAAAGTTGAGTAAAGTCAGTACAAGTTTTTAAACCACATACAAATTAACTGTTACTAAGTTAAATAATTTTAATTTTGAATGTGCATCAGTAATGGCAGTTTTGCTGCCAGGGTAGAGAGAGAAGGCTGGCAGTGAAGTTGTAATCTGTTTTAGTTCTTCATAATTGGATGGATTAATGTATTTTTTAATCCATTAAATCTCATGGCCAGTAAAAGGATCAGAGGGAGAGGCATGAAGTTTTGTCAGGGGAGATATCAGGAAAAAAAAATTCAGTCATAGCATGGTCAGGGACTGGAACAGGCTCCCTGGGGAAATCCTCACAGCACCAAGCCTTACAGATCTCAAGAAGTGTTTGGACAACACTCTCTGGTACATGGTTGTGCAGACCCACAAGTTGGCCTCCATGATCCTTATGGGTTCCATGCAACTCAGTATAATCTATGATTCAATTAAATCCTTTGTCAGGTTGCTCTCTTTCTGTTCTTCAGAAAGGGAATAAAAGCATAAAGATCTGCAGCTCGAAAAAGCATGTTGTAAAACCCCCAAATACTTTGTAAATATCTCTAGTCACATCCCTCATTACATTAGTGGGAAAGGAGATAATCCCTACTGGATAAAGGCTAGTGTAACATATGGTCATGTTATGAGGCTAATCTGGGTACCTCTATCTGCTGCAGTTGCAGCAGAAGATGGCAGTCTTTATTCAGTCTAGAATGCCTTGAATAAATATTTTGATTTCAAAGGAGCAGTAAACACTCATCTGTTAAGCAAACCTATATGCAAATAGTAATATAGTAAATCTTTTTTAAGCATGTCATTTCTGCATTAACAGCTATGTAATAAAGTAGAAACTATGTTTTGCATTATTAAAGCATCAAACGAATCAAATTATGCCACACTAATGCTTCATTGAGCATCATTAAGGTAAGCTGTCTTGTGTTTTGTACAATGTTTACGGTTTTTTTTGTTAACTGAAGGATGCTTAGAAGGTTAAAGTTTACAGTCCAATAAAGATGAATAACTGGTTCTTCATCCAGTTTAGATGTATTGAAAACTTCTGATAGTGTGATAGGAGATACCCTTCTTAAATGAAAGGTAAATTATTTCAAACAACTCTTTATTCTGCATACCTCAGATAAGTCTACAGGTGGCAGACCTAACTCATTCCTAAAAGATGGATGAACAGCTAGGAGGAGTGTCCCCTGGATTCTTCTCTGCTCTTTTATTTTCTTGGAGGTAATGATAGGTACTCATCAAACATAATTTTTTTTCTGTACACTTCCATTCTGTCTTCTAAATTTTTGAATGATACCAATCATAATTCTTATTCAAGTGGGTCCTTGTAGACCCACTTGTAGACACTGCATTCATGCTAAGAGAAGCAGGAGTCTGGGTAAGATCTTCTGCCTTCAAAGATTGTAATTCTCTGGTGTGTTGTCCATAGTTCTGTAATGTAATGAGTAAGAGCTTCCTGTATTTGCTTCCTTGTCATCAACATAAACTGTGGTAGATTAGTTCAAGAATGAATAGATACATGATCCACAACTTGCTCAACGTACTTCTGTCTTTTCTTGCTCTTCAAAGAAAAAGATTTATTTAATCTGACAGTTTCTGATTAATTCTGTAAAATTATGCATGTTTTTAAGTGTTGAAGTCACCTAGGCTCACTGAAGTCACTAAGGTTTTTAAGGTGTGGTCTTTCCCTGAATAATCACAGAGGTAATTTAACTTTCTTTTGTGAAATAGAATATGGAGTCTTCTGTGATTTTTGGGGGAGAGTGAAAGTTTATTTATATCTCTGTTGTCAGATCTTTGTCTGGTTTGGCATTTGATTTTGGGGTTATTTTTTTGTTTGGTTTGGTTTTGGTTTTAGTTGTTTGGGGTTTTTTGTACCTATAAGAGGAGGATTAATATTATAACCCACCAGGAAATCCTGCATTTATTTTCTTGAGGTAAAACTTGCCACTAAAATCCGTTGGGGATTCTCCACCCTTATGAAATAGAGGTTCACAGGAGAGGAACAAGCTGGTTTTATAAAGGCAGTGAGAGATTTGTCGCTTCTGAATGTCACAGATGTGACATACATATCCTCCAGTGTGCTACAAATGAACTGGATGGAAGATACTTTTCATCTTGTAAGAGTTTGACTTTCTTGTATTTCTTATCTCCTCTCAGGTAAAGCCCAAACTTTTCCATGCAGAGTTAGAATCATAGAATCATTAAGATTGGAAAAGACCTCCAAGATCACTGAGTTTAACCTATGACTGATACCACCTTGTCAACTACACCATAGCACTAAATGACACGTCCAGTCATTCCTTGAACACCTCCAAGATGGTGAGCAGTTGGAGAGCACATCTCAAAACATTGAAAAAATTTTATTCACCTGAGACTATCACAGTTCAAAATATTCCTTTTTCTTGAATTATTGTCCAGACTTGCTACACTCTCAGGGAGAAATATGCTTTTGTCTAATAAAACTTTTCATCAACTCCCCTCAAAATTCTAGTGATTTTCACATGTAAAAGACTAATCCTGCAAGGTCTTGTGTAAATGGAAGCACTGGCAAAATGTCTTTCTGTTAATTATGACCAACATGGTAATTGACATGTACTTGTAATGTACATGTAATTACATGTACATGTAATTGACCAACATGTAATTGACAGATTATTTCAGCTGTGACTAAAGCTACCTACCTACTAGGAGGTAGATAGAGGTTGATGATGCTGTAGTGGCATATTGATTTAATTAAAAATACCTTTCACTATTGCAAGGTATTATCCTGCAACAGTCTTGTATGCCAGTCTGATGTCCTTTTCTGTCTTTGCCCAAGTGACTCCAGCAAAGATAGCACGACCCTAGAAGGAAAACAGCTGCATTTTGCACTGTGCCAGTCTAAAAAAGCCCTGTTCCAAATCCACTGAACCAACACTAGTTTGGCAATATCTGCCCTCCAGTATGTACTATAAACACATCATTTCAAAACTAAGTGGTTCTGCCATGAGAGAGCTATACAGGTAGAGTGCATTCAGTCAAGCTAGAGAGGTGCTTGACTAATCATTCATGAATGCTGTAATTTTATTTTGAGGGACTTGTCGTTTTCTCTGTGATATTGGATGAACTACAGTTGCCAAGTTCATAATCAGTGTTATGATGGCTAGCGGGTGAAGCAGGAAGCAGAAAGTGAATGGCAGAAGGAAATGTAGTGTCTGATAGGCTTTTCTGAGCTGAGCAGAAATCAGTTATAATGTCTAAAATGTCTAAATGTCTACATTTTAGATGTCTACATTCCCTGAATACAGGTGCAATTAGCAATTTTCATTGTCAATTCAGTAGCTCCCAATCTCTTCTGCTCTGCTGTCCCCCTTGTCAAATACAGAAAGTCCCTGACATGATGGAAATCTTCCAATAGTATAAATATGGACATTGTAGTGATGTTATTGTAGCTGTTTTATGAGAGGATGATGAAACAATAACTAAATGGATAATCTTCCAGTTGTCAGGGCTTACCATATCACCCTTTTACTCATGAGCAGTTTCTATTCTTGACACAAGGCATCACATCAGTTAATCTGCTACTTCAAATCAGAATGTGTTAGCAGCATCCTGAGGTTTTCTCCTGTTTATGCCTGTAGTTGTAGCAGAAACTATATTTCCTGTTGTGTGATAAAGACAGGTGCTATCTCTTAAATTTTGCAGTTCTTAAGGTCCTTGGAATTTTATGACCCTTGTGGGACCCTACTAAATAAGGATGTTCTATGATTCTATGATTAAATTTCTTCTAAATTATAATTTAGATTTGAGAAGCTAACAAAATTTACTCAAACTTATTTTCCATTATGAATGTGGACCTTGCTTTCTCTAATTAAATGTGCTTAGCTGCTGTATATGTTATTTTTAAGAACATTTAAAGTTTGTGTGGCTACAGCATCAGAGAAAAATTAAGACTTGTTTTTCTCTAGTAAATAGGTAATTATTAATTTTGCTGGTACTGGTTCTATGCCAACACGAGCTAAATAAATAACTAACTTTACTTCCATAGTGGCTTAACAGCTGTATCTGAGGATTAAACAACACAAGCCAGACTATCTCCCGTTGCTGAATTTGACCCTGTAAGCATTGCTCTGTCTTTCAGCTCTCTCATGCCATATCTCAGTCACTTTGTTTTCAAGGCTTAATTTATTCACTTATTGTGGTCTCTGGGCCAACTGAGACCTAGGGACTCAGCTATTACTGCGGGTCTTCTGGGCAGTCTGGACTTGGTGAAGTGAAGGAGATATCTTGACTCTATTTTAGAAGGCTGGTTTATTATATTATGATATATATTACATTAAAAAAGGCTATACTATAACTATACTACAAAGAACAGAGAGAAAGATTCATCAGAAGGCGAGACAGGAATAGGAAGGAATGAATAATAAAGTTCTGTGACTCCTAGAGAGTCCGAGAGCTACTGCTTCTTCGATTGGTTGTTAAGTAGAAACATCCCACATTGACCAATTGAGAAAGCACCTGCTGCATTCCACAGTAGGAGATAACAAATTGTTAACGCTTGAAGCTTTCTCAGCTTCTCAGGAGAAGAAAATCCTAGCAAAGGGATTCTCACAAAATATCACAACCACACTCAACCATCAATTTGTTAATTTTCAGTCAAATACTTCTGCATTATCCTCTTGCATGTCCTTATTTTTGGAAAAGAGCTTTCCTGAATTGTATGTTAAACCTCAAGTGTAGCTTGTCTTTGAGCTTAGCCTTTCATTTTTCTATTTCTGTGATTCATTACACACAAATCCTTTCTACCTGCCTGATGAATGCTGTATCACTGTTCACTTTTATTGCTTTCTGTCTTCTCTCTTTATCTGTCTGTCTCTTACTTCATATTAAACACACTTAAAAAAAAATAGAATGTCTTTTTATCCTCTTTTTGTGTAGTCTCTGAACAAGAGATTTGCTCTTGGGAGACACTCTGAGGCACTACAGTATTATCTCCACCTCTCTTACTGTATATTGCTCGCACATTAAAGTGGTGTCCTAAAGTGACTGTATGGTCTGGTATCCCCATTGTCTGTCTTTTTGCCCAGATATAAGTCTTGTGCTTTCAAGAGTGAAAAGGTGGGAGAGAAGCAGTGGAATGATTTTTTGGCATGAAGTTTGTGTGTGCAGCAGCTTCACTTCCTCCCCCTGCATGTTGTCTGCAGCACGGATAGAGGGAGGACAGCTTTCCTTTGCTTTTTAAGATAGTTTCTTGTCTGTGAGCTGAGTCAAGAAAGTTTTACCAGGGACAGTGGCTTTTTCTGGAACTGTTCAGCTCTTCTCTGCTCTGGAACACCATCTGCCAGGGGCCTCCTCCCACTGAGAGCATGGATGGGCCCGGGCCTGAGATGCTGAATCCCTGGGGGGTGGGGGGGGGTGGGGGGGGGGGGCGGGGAGAGAGAGAGAGAGAAACAGAAGGTTTTATTGTTTAACATTGTTCATTTCTTTTTCTCTTGTAAAATAAACAGTTATTTTTTCCACTTTCTCCAAGGAAATATTTCCTGAACTGTGTGGGAGAGGGGCTGGCCAGAATCTGCTTTTTCAGAGGAGACACCTTTTGAACGTTTCCTCCCAAATGTGTCTCAAACCAGGACAAGTGGTCAGTAAAGTTGCTTCAAAACCTCTAGATAAAATGGTGGGAGAGGATTTTCATTTCACAAATTAATCTTCTTATGAATGTACACAGATGCCAATAGGAAATGGACGTCAGAGTTCTGTTTGTTTGGAATATTATGGGTTTGCAAAATTTTCTTTTCTTCTTATATTTTAGCAAGTTATCTGTATTTTCCAAAATAAAATATCTGTAATATTCATTTGGCAACAACAGAATGTTTATGTGGTATCCAAATTATAATTTATTTAAATAGGAAATAGAGAAAAAGAAAGAAGACACTAAAAGATGAAATCATGCATCATAAAAAATAGTAACAGATACTTTAAATGGTTTCTGCTGAAAATTTCATTCAGATCAGTGCAATCCTATGAAGTTGTGGATTTTGATTGAAAGAAGATTTTTCTGTGAGATCTATATTTTTTAACAAACTCTGCAAGCAAAGTAGCCTTTGTTATCTCACAATTAACAGAACTTAATGACAACATTGCTTCTGTCCCATACTTTTTATATTTGCTGTGGTTTTATTATATTCCTTTCACACACCAGGTTTATGTTTCTACCTTTTATTGTCAAGTATCAGTGATGTTTAAGCATTCTTGACATTAAGCTGCCCTGAATGCCTGTTGATTAAAAACCCTCTGAATTACATGTTTAAAGAATACTCAGGGGAACTATCAGAATACAGTAAATCCTGCTTCAAGGCCACCCAAAATACACAACACATTTGTAGCTTTAGACATTTACGTTATCCGGTGGACTATGACAATTCCTGTTTAATTTAGTGTCCTCTTTCCTCACAATATGACTGTAAGAATATTGACCCCTTTTTTAATTATTAATGTTTATTCTCTTCCTTTTGTCACTGAAGCAAACTTTTAAGGTATCACTATCCACATGACTGAGAACAGATTGAAGTGTTGTGGAAAAATGCCATTTCACAGGCTTAAGAACCTCTGAGCTTTTCTAAGTAGGTGTCTGATTAAATTGATGGATGCAATAAGATTGATTTATTGCCTTGTCCTAACTTTGGTTGATGGGTATGGAAGTTGCAAGAAAATCCTTGACACTTCATGTTCCTTACAGACTGTATATCTTTAATGAAAACTATGTCCCATGGCATTTGACATTTAGTAGGCTATGCCTTACTTACACCTGAAAATTTGGCACAGATTTCTGTACAGACAAATAAATGGAAAGCTCTAATTCTAAGTTTTAGAGAAGTCATATGTGGGTCGAACTTTCAGGAAAGTGACAGGAAAAACACCTATAAAAGTACGTTGGCATCATATAGGGTTTTGATGGATTTTATCCCAAGTATATTTTCTTCAGTGTGAGGTGTGGGGCATGACCATAATTCCCTCCAGCGCTGACTGGCCAGTTTTTGCAGAGGCAGTTGAACGACCTTTCTGCAAAAGAGAAATGCCCAGGAAGGTCAACATGTGTTGCATTCCACTGAGGGAAACTGTGAATAGTTATTTTAGAATTATATGGTCAGGAACAAAATTAAGCCAAATGAGATTGTTTATTGATAATGAAGAACAAAAATAAAAATGCATTGCCCAAATGAAAGAGGGCTAGAAAAGACAGAAAAGAAGGAATGAAAATGGAAAAGGAATGGGGAAGATGGGAGAGAGAAAGAAAGAGAGAGAGAGAGAAAGAGAGAGAGAGAGAGAGAGAGAGAGAGAGAGAGAGAGAGAGAGAGAGAAAGAGGGGAGGCAGAGAACAAGAGGGCTTTACCACCAGCTGATCAGGGAAGTACTGTTGGCAGCCGGGGGATGGGGGTGTGCATGCTGCCTGGCTACGGACAGGGTGGGACTTAATGAGCCCATGCAGCTCTCAGAGAGGTGCAGCTTCACAGGTGCGGGTCCCGCAGTGATGGTACCACACGTACAGTGAGTGGGCACTTGGATGAGAAGTCCTGGACCCTGGACACGTGTGCAGCAAGGACTACTGGTTCAGGATGGCAGGGTGGGCTGGATTGGAGTGGTAGGGTTGAATGCAGTTAGCTCAGGCAGGGATGCTGGGGCAAAGCAGCAGGGTGGTGGCCAGGGACACAGGGGAGCAGGACAGATGTGAGGGTGAGCAAGAGCCAGGGAGAGGGCAGGAGAGCCAAAAGGCATGCTGGGGCCAGGGCAGAAGAGGAAGCAAGCAAGCCAACAAAGAGCAGTGAACAACAGTGAGGCCCAGTGAGCAGCAGTGAACTCATGACACAGTTGGTTTTTATACTAGTTGGTAACTGGCTGCTTCCAAAATCTGCCCACCGCCCGGACACCATTGGTCCAGTCCAACCGTTCTTTGCCATCCATTGGTGGGCACCTTTTGCCATCTGATTGGAAAAGCCCTTCCACAGTGTTTCCTACTAACTGCCTCATGTGAGGTGTTGCCAGGTGAAGTCTTCTCAGGGATGAGGCTTCCCTCACTCCCAGCTGCCTCCTGCAAGTGGCACATGTACACTCCCTCCCATCACATGCCTCTGACAGCCCTCACCAGACCAGGGCTGAAACAAACTAAATCAGCTAAATAAAAACTAAATTGGCTAACATGTCAGATGACAGTATTCAGCCCCAGTATTATGGGAAAAGTGGGATGTTGTCTTGATGTATTAAAAATCTGTCAAATTATATTTGTCCTCACGGCTGGTAAATCTTATTTAACTTATGAGTATTTTCTTTGCTGTATTCCTGGAAGTTAGTTGAATGCTTAATTCATACTTTACCACAAAATAACGAGATTAAAGCTGAGTGTGTGAAAAAACTTGATGATCCTGATGTGTCCCTTCAACTCAGCATATTCTGTGATTTTATGAAAAATGCACAGAAAAGAGTGAAGACCGTATTCTGACTGAAACCACTGGGAACATTATCATGATTTCACTAAAACAAAGAATATACAGAATGAACACCAATTTGAAGAAGAGGCCTCTTATGACACTGTCTTGGTTTGAAGGACACGTGTCTGCCAAGGAAGGCGGGAACCTCCTTTGGAGTGTAAAATGTGACTCCTTTCCCTCCAAATTATTATAACTTTGAAATTACGAGGCTTTCAGGCAAAGATATGAAAACAGGAATTGCAGTTCCTTACAATATATATCTCTCTAGCAAGACAAACAAAAAAAAAAAACCAACAATGGCAGCAACAACAAACCAAAACAGAAAACCCAACAAACAGTTTTGTCCCACTCTCTAAGCAGTTTCCTCTTCGGTGCAGTTACGGTCACAGCCGGCAGGGGCGCTGGTGGCTCCTGGTGGCAGGGCCTGTGCAATGATTCCCCTGCAGCTGCAGGGGGCGTTGTGACACGAGCTCAGAGACCTCTCCATGTGGTCATGGCGGCTTGGCTGAAACTGGAAGTCATGGGCAGCAGCTGGTTGTGATTGCCAGGCTACCATGCCAAGAGGTTGCTTATAGGGGGACACCCCACACATTGGTTCCAGACCCCCCTGAATGGCCAGGAAACAAAAAAAAGAACTAAGCAGAATTGCAGTGCAGGAAAACTGCAGCAGACTGGGATCTCAGGAGTGGCTGCACAACATGCTGTGGGCAGAGGGTCTGGCCGGAAGCGATCCTGATGTTTCGGCACCACACGTGCTGGTTCTGAGCTCCGAGTGGCCAGGTGGCCGGGAAGACAGCAAACAGCTCCTTCATCGCCTAAACCTGGAAGCAGGACCAAGCAATACCCAGCCAAGCCTGTGGGGTAGCCTGTTCACCTTTTTTCTTGTGGTATCACCCGCACCCATCCCCAGCAAGGGCTATTTCAATGAAATGCATCTACATCTTTTAATTCCTAATTGCACCCGTGATGCCTTTTGGTCCCAGCCTGGATGGTTGACCAGTGGGTTTTCCGAGAACTGGCCCTGGTGACTTTGAGGAGAGAGACAGCTTGATCCAGTTGTTTGGAAAAACAACTTTAATATAACAGCAAAACAACAAACTAAACAGCGTGCATAGTATGAGGAACGAACCAGAAGAAACCAGGGTCCAGGGTCTGCAGGGATACTTATACATTTCTAAAAGGGGAGGGGTTAAGGCAGGGTCTGAATAAAGGATCCAACAGGAAGAAGTGATTTAGAATATTACAGTCAATGCAGCAAAAATATCCAATGACAACACAGAGAACTTAGAACTTTCTAGTAATAATTTGAATAACAGAACTGGAGGACCATGTGTGGGAGCTGCTGCTCACCCTGTCTTAAACAGTGTTTTCCCATGGCCTTAGATTGAAGTTTCCTTCATTATTCAAACTAACCCCAACACTCCCGTTTGTGTCTCAGGCAATGCCCTCCCTGTGCATTATCCTTCTTCTGGTTAGCAGATGGCAGGAAAAATGACTGAAAAAAACCAAACCCATAACAGACACTAAATTGTCCCCTGAAAACTTCCTTACATAGCAAAACTGTGAATTAAATTCAGATGTTACACTTGTACTGCTGGGCTGCTAAAAGGCATTCAGTTTTATTGGAAAACCACACACACTGGAAAATTTTATATGTGGTAGAGTTAAGAGCCCCTTAGGAGCCTATTTACATCTGATGAATGGTAGTGAATGGCCAAGTGCTCTATTACACCCAGTATTTCTTTTTTAGTGTAGCCCTTGTAATTCTGAAGGCTCTTTTAGAGAGAAATGTTTCTGATTGAACAAAACACCTTGACTGTATCTTTACTAATCCTATGGATGGTGTACCAAACTTAAATGCTTAGATATCTGACTTTGCTTGTTTACAAAATAGGAAAGAGTTTCTTTCTAACACTTTCACTGTTTGTCATCTCTTAATGTCTATAATGGACTTTTAAATCCATGAAAAATTAATATTCAGCAGTTACTTTTCTGATCTACCCTGTAATTTCATATGATGGTTCAAGGACAATCTGAAGTACTTACTCAAAATACATCCCTCAATAAAAATAACATAGTTTAATTTCAGTTTGTGATAGCATAAAAAACTTCCAAAATCTTATTATGGCCAGTTCAGCACAATAATGTGTTTAGCATAAAAGAAAAGCAATAATTTTGTGGTTTCACAGAGGTACTTAGGGGCTTTGAAACTGGTAAATTAGATGGCACTTATGCTATTCTAAATTGGATAACAGCTATTACAGAAAACCTGATACTGGCTTCTCTGGTGAAACTATTAGGGTTTCCATGTAAAAAAACAATACCCCTAATGCTAAATCAATCCATTAGGTTGGTACCTGTGAAGCAGACAACTATCCACGGTTGTTTATAAGTATGTCTGCAGAATTACTTGTATGGGCAGATGTTTGTTTGAACAATTCTATAAGAGCTGTACTTTTTGCAGCTGTTTATTTTCAGCAACATTAACTTTTGGGCAGGAATGTATTTCCTGACCTCAGAGTCAACATTCTAAGGGCAGAAGGAAAACACCAGAGTTTTGTACAGGTGAACAGGTATCGGCAATGATGAGAGAGACGGGGAGACTCTGATATGGTCAGAAGAATCCAAATTTATTATGGAATACCTATGCTTATGTACTATTTTAGGAAGGCTGGTAATGTTTTGCTACAATGATTGGGTTAATCACATAAACAAACTTATGCATTTTACAACATCTCTTGCTTGCAGAAGTCTTGATGTAATTTTCTTTTCTGGTAAGTCAGTCTGATTTAATCTTCTTGCAATCTTCAAAGCTTTTTGCTCTTGTCAAGGCATCCTGATTATCAAATTTCTTATGCTACCCAGGTCCAAAGTCCATCATCTGTCTTGTGTGTCCCAATAAACAGGACTGATAAGTGTGGCAGGAGTCTGCATTCAAAAAGGACTTGAATAGGGTTGTGTAAAGTCTCATACTTAAACTTGATCAGTAAGTTTAGCAAGTCATGAACTGAATCAGACAAGTGTGGAAATATCACAGAGTGACAGGGGAAGAGCAAAGAAAAATAGTGCTGGAGTTTCACTTTTATAAAAATTGAAATACCAATGGTAGTAAGATAAAGGTATGTTCAGTGTGACAACGGAAAGGCCATCATAGGTAATTTCCCTTTTGGAAAATGGAGCAGTGTCATTGGCAACAAAGGCCCAGACATTCACCCCTTGCAGGGTAGGAAAGTGGTGCATATGAAAGTGGTAAGTGTCCATGTGTATTCAGGGACAAGTCTTAGGAGAATATGAAGCACTAAAAAGGACAACATATTGTGAAGGCAAGATCTGGATGTGGAAAATAAAAGAAAAGCTTTATGTCTTTGAAATGGAGAAACTATTTTGTTTAAGATCTGAGCAGAACTTAGTAAGCAAGGGCTGGTAGTCCAGCCTGGACTGTGTACTTTGAAAGGTTCTTCTAGGCAGTATCCAGCAGACCTCCATAAGCTGAAACACCTTGGCAGAGAGAATTAATAGAACCATTTGGAGTAAATAAATATGTTTCCAAATAGCAAGATACATTTTGGCATGCCCTAATCATGACGTTTAGAGGGAAAAAAATATGTTCTTTATTTGAGGGAGCAACAGATCCCTAAAGATGCAACTTCCAAAATTTTACCTTTAAGTAACATACCTCAGACATGAAGACTTCCTTGATCATCTACAGGATTGTATTTTTCAGGTAATATAAAGCCTAATTATGACCTTCACACACCTGTCAGGGGAACACCTGAAAGGCAATGAAAATAACTCATTAACACCATGGTAATAAAGAGCAGAATTTGATCCAGAAAGAATTAACTCTCTATCAGAGGCGCAGTCATACTGAGCAGTTCAAAATAGTTTCAAAATCTAAGTCATGTATTGGTAACAGAAAGGATGTTTTGTATTGTTGTCCTCATTATCAGTCTATAATGTAATATGTAATTGCAAATTATATACTTTTAACCTTTTCCCCATATGTAAGCTGGGACTAGGTCAAAATATGTCATTAAGGAAGGCCAGAAGGTGTTGCTCTCCAGGGTTGAGTATATCCTTTATTTGATTCTCCTAAAATCTGAAAGATTGCATTCTTAGACAGTAATGAGAAGTGAAGCTACCACATTTAGTGATTTGGAATAGGCACTATATCTTGGTTTATAGCATTACACAGTTTTCATTCAGCCTGGAGCAGCTGGATATTGTCAGAGCACAAAATTATTGAATTAATATTCATTTAGCACTCAAAGTTACTGGCTTAGGCTTCGACATGTTAGATTCAACCACAGATTAAAATATCTGCCTCGATTGAATATTAAGATTGTGTTGCAAGCAAGCTCCACAATAACTCATAGACTTTATTTTTTTTTATTCAGAGCTTTACTAACAAGTATGCATATATATTTTAAAATTGTGTGTTATCAGCTATTGGCCTCCCTTCTTACACACCAGAAATCATTTTAGAGTCCCTGAATTTTCAGCTAGGTGTGGTTGGATGAAAGTTGATCATCTGGACAATCATACAGCTGCTTCTATTTTGTGATTTTGAGTTCTTAAAAGATATATGAAAACACTTTCCATCCAAAATTAAAACTTATGTCAGGTTTCTATAGTGAAAACTGATTAGCTGTGGATTATCACCCACTCTTGCAATTAAAGATACTTTATTATAATGACTTGCCTTGTTGCATTAATTGCTTAAAAACAATCTGAGGGGTTATTTTATGTTGTAACCATTACTGTGTTGTTCTTGACCCAACAATACACTAAACTTTGTATTGTTGGTCTCAAAAAATTAACTTCCAAAAAAGAGAAAAGCATGTGTTGAATTATTCAATGTATGTGTCATTATCATAATTCATTGTTTTAACTCTTGTCTAAATTTACATGTCCAAATACATTTCGTCAGAATTTATTGTAGCATATTAGGACATTTTTTTCCCTTCAGCTTTTAAAATCCCAATTCAACACATCATTTAAGCACATACTTAAATGCATCCCTCTTCAGGAAAGCTAAATCACTGAGGCACATACCTAAGTTCACTTCTGGAAATGAATTGGCAGCTGGAGCAGAGCCTAAGGATTTAAGCCAAACCAAGCTGAAGTCAATAGAACAAATGCCATGGATTTAAATTGTCTTTGTCTTAGGTCTCGAATACATCTTACTTGTGTGATTAAATGAGCCCTGTTTCTAATCATAGGCAAATTCTTGGAATCATGAATTTTGTGAGAATAGAGTGCATTTATCTTCTCAAAAGAACTTGGCTGGAACAACGTACTGTAATAACATTTCTACCAGGAGTTTTAGGGTTGTTTTTGTCAGATAAACTCTGGGGTTTACACACTGTTCCATAATCCCTCAGCCCATGGCATAGCTCCAATTAAACTGTTAATATTGCTAAACTTGATTTGTACAGATCTATATGCACAGGAAGTTTGAAGAACCCCCCCCCCCCCCACCAAATCCATGAAAGATTTTCTTTATCTTATTAAAGTTCACACTGGGAAAACTTATAGAAGGGAAATTTCTAGGAAGTTACTTCTCAGGAATCATCTCCCACTAAGGCAGTCCCAGAACTAAAAAAAGCTTTGAGACAAGAAGAGAACAAAAGAGAGGTGTCATCTGCAACTCTTCTTGTCCTGGCCCTTCTCCAGACATTGGCAGTGTTTCACAAAACTGATCTGTTTTGGAAACTGGACACAGGGCTGAGGGTGGACTTTTGGTGGCATGTACAATAGCTATTGGTATGTTCCCAAGTCACACCAAGAATAAATGTCCTTAAAGCTTTTCCTTGTATATTCTTGCCATGTTTTTAAATACTAGGTGGTAACAACACTGTGGTCTCATTAATTAAATGAAAAACTGTCAGAAGACTTATAAAATTTTTGTGATAAATTAAGACTCAGATAAAATAATAGGCTCTTTGATAACTTAATATAGGGCAGATGACAAAGCTGGATTTCAAACAGAGTAGCAGTATCTCATATTTTATACCAAGTCAAACTTAGAGGCTAAGAAAAGCAATGCAAAGGATCATCTTGACCCTTTATCTCCAGCAGTAATAGCTGACACTGAATAAGATGATTTTAAAAGCTTTTTGTTTTATTTTGATTATTCTTAGAATGGATTCTGAGCTGGAGAGATTTGATTTCCCAAATGTAATGATTTCTTTAACTCTGCTTCAGGTGGTATAGCTTATAGGAAAGGCTGTGAAGGCCTACATGAAAGTGATTTCCCTGTGAAATTGTACATTTTTCTCAAATCTAAATACTGATAAATCGCTGAATCTGGCAAATTTTTAGAAGCAAAAATTCAAAGCACTTAGACCTACACTGTAAAGTTCAACCATAGTGCTTTAATTTTGAATGAAGACAGTATTTTGTATATTTTTTGCTTTATAGAACAAATCTATTTAAAGTTGTATTTATATTCCTAAGTTTTCTCTTTCATTTCTGTTCAGAAATTCTGAACTTTTCCTCAGCTTGGTCTCATACCAAATTTCAAAATGTCAGAATTTTCAGGGGAAGGAGTGCTATTTTATGACCTGTCTTAATGGTCTTTTTTTCCCTCAACAGATTACTTATGAAACAACTCATTATACATGAAATAAAACTCCATGCCATCTTACTGTAGTTGGCAGCACTGTGAGAGATGTTTTCCACTCAGTAGAGTTATACCCTTAGCATCATGAGCTCCTTGGATTCACAGAATCACAGAATATTTTGAATTGGAAGAGACCCACAAGAATCATCAAGTGCAACTACTGGCCCTAGCACAGAACAGTGCTCCGAAATCCCACCATGTGCCTAAGAGCATTGTCCAAATGCTTCTTGAACTGTGTCAGATTTGGAGCTGTGACCACTTCCCTGGAGAACCTGTTCCGAGTGCCCGACCACTCTCTGGGTGAAAAACTTTTTCCTGATACCCAACGTAATCTTCCCTGACACAGGTTCAGACCATTCCCTTGGTTCTTGTCACTGGTCAACACAGACATCAGTGCCTGCCCCTCCTCTTCCCCTCCTGAGGAAATTGTAACTGCAATGACTTCTCCCCTCAGTCTCCTCTGCTCCAGGCTGAAAAGACCAAGTGACCTCAGCTCCTCCTCATGGGCCCTTGTCGGAAGCCAGGACACCCCTCTGGGTGCCCTGGATGGCCTGAGCCACTGGCGAGGTGCTCTGAGACGCTGGCATACAGCCAAGGACGCATGGGGTTTTGATCTTAGCCCATGGAGCAAATTACCAACTCTGTATGAAGAATTACAAGCTACAAAAGTTTAGGTATTATAGTAGAAGTAGTCACAAAGTGAAGCGAAGCGTTTTTGAGTGCTGTACAGGGGGGTTTTAGGCCTTGTACACAGGGGTCCAAGTTTTGTACATGGTGGTCAGAAGTTCTAAGATGGAGGGATTTGGGCTTGCCCTGTCCTCCTTCTTTCTCCTTCCTAACCTCCATGTCTTTGGTGATGTTGGCACTCACAGATTGGTTTAGAGTAGAAAGTCACCATTCAATATAGGCAATAGGCATTGGGGAAAATCCATAAACATTTGATACGTAATGTATGATATAAAAGATGGCACCGGCCCCCTGGGAGGTCAGTGTGCCTCTGGCTGACCTGCTGAGCAGACCGCAGCAGCTCAGGGAGAAAATCTTTTAGATAACCAACAATAAACAACCTTGAGACCAGACGACTGAAAACTATTGCGTCTTTCTTTGAAGGCACGGGTTGGAGCAGAGACTTTTCCACCTTTCAGGGTCACCCTGACCTGGGGTAGACTCCGACAGGCCCTCAAGTCTCTTCACCATCTTCATTGCCCTCCTTTGGATGCTCTCCAACAACTTTATGTTTTTCTTTTATCATGCTGTCCAAAACTGCCCCCAGCACTCAAGATGAGGCCACCCCAGTGCAGAGCAGAGCAGAGTGGGACAATCCCCTTCCCAATCTCTCAGCTGGCGATGCTGTGCATCACGCCCCCCAGGACATGGTTGGCCCTCCTGTATTCCTGAATTCATACTTGGCCCTCCTATATTCATATTCTGCCAGCCAGAATTCATGTTCAGCTGGCCATGGACCAGGACCCCCAGGTCCCTTTCTGCAGCACTGCTCTTCAGCATCTCATTCTCCAGTCTGTGCACACATCCAGGGTTGCCCCATCTCAGGGGCAGAATCTGACACTTTCCCTTGTTGAACTTCACATGGCTGGGGACTGCCCAGCCCTCAAGATCTCTCCACCTTTGAGGGAGTCAAAATACATTCATACATTAAATACAGAAAGGTAGAACCTGCTTGTCTAGTAGCTGCTTAATGAGCCAAATATTTAATCCAGAAATTCTTCCTTTAACTCCAATGTTATAAATAGGAATGTCTGTAGACATGTGTCAGGGGTACATGAAAGCAATGAAAATGATATTAAAATATTATATTATTAGCATTAATATATCTTACTTCCAGTATTATGCTGTTCTTATCTCAATGGATTTTACTTTGTTTTTCTGATTTTCCCCCCATCCCACTGAGGGAATGGGTAGGTGAGCAGCTGTGCAGTGCTGAGTTGCCAGTTTGGATTAAAATATGACAAAATTGCATAGCACATCTCTGCATATCTCTTCTCTTTGAAATTTAGTAGAAGGGGATGCTGATGTGCTTTTTGTGAAGACATGGGGTCAGGTAATTCAATTAAGTAAAACTATCCTGCACCTTGTTCTGTAAGGGCAATCTCTGAAAATATAAGTACAAATGAACAAACCAGCTCACTTAAGTTCAAACTAGATCACTTGAGTTTGAATGTATAAAACTAGTCTTTGACTTGCTTCCACCCATCACTTTCTTAAGCCCAGTAGTCCATGTTAGATTAAGAATGTTTTAAGAGAGTATATTTTGGTTTTGGTGGGAAAACTTGTTGGAATTAAGATTACTTCACTTTCTAAATTGTTTATTTTGACAAATACACATTTTACAAACAGCCATGCCTGGTTAAGGGGGGTTGAATCATTCTAGCTTAATTTTCTTTGTTTATTTTTGTGAATAGTTTTCTTCTTCTTTGAAGAAAATTCTCTCAAAAGGAACAAAATGTAAGTTATGCATTTGTTATTCTCTAGTTACTGGATGTACTATAAAGCTGCACTATAAACACACAGAAGTCTAACGGATCTAGTTGACAAATTACTAGAAAGAGGCAAAAGAAATCTGGGGGAAGTCATACAAGATACTGAAATTTTGATTTTTTTTTTTTGTTTTCCCCACACACACCTCTTGAACATTTTCTCTGGTCTTCACAATTTATCTGTTGACTAGTGAGTTTATCTATTGTGGTAATCTTAGCTTGGACATGGTGATTAAAAAAGCTTCTGTTTGAATTTGAGAGGTATCTACTGATCTCCAAGATGTGGATTTATTTTATCTGCTTTTAGCCAACCAAATTTTAATATGTGTACTTGTCCAGGCTGTCTCTTAATTGTAATTGGACAATATAGAAAATTCCAAAAGGTGGATTTTTAAGATGTTCTCTGAACTTGTAAGGACTATGAAAGCAATTATTTAAGTTTCTAATATCATATTTATGTACAGGGAATCATACATACCAATAATTCAGTGTATCAACAACTTAGTGTGGAGTCGAGCATCGGAGACAGGACACTCAACACAATGCCAATCGGTCATCAGCTGTTTTATTGTTCAGACCTTGCTTTTATAGGCAGCTCAAAACTCCTGGGTCTAGACAGCTCATCGGTCTGACCTTTTACACCCCCCAGCTCCTGGACCTGTAACTTAGGATGGAGCATGATTGGGTGAAGCCCCTATATGTCCACCTAGGGGCCTGGTTTATGGAACTGGGCTGGGTTTCTTACTTATAACAAAATTAATGCATAGTACAAGCCAGCTCGTACTGTAACATCAACAGATCTTTAATTCACTGTTAAAGTGAACATTTTCCATTTTCCTTAATCTTGTAGCAATTATAGAGATGCTAAAATGGTTATGACTTCAGTCACAGCACTGCAAGTCCATTAGCCTACTTTTGGATTATAAAATCATGCATCAACTTAGGAGAATTTTATTATCATTCACTCAAGAAGAAAGTGCCTTGTAAGCACAATTGCTCTCTGTACCACTGGATCCAGCCTTTGGCCTTGAAAAAATTGTTGCGAGGAATCTTCATTTACCATGATTGTTCTTTCCTAACATGGGAAGTGGAAAAATAGTGTCTTAAACATTTTCTTGCTACAATTTGTGGAAGCATACATACTCATGAGTTCATTGAGTTTTTCAGCGTTTTATAAATTTCTCTGGAGGAAAAAAAAAAGAGAGTATTTTTACCACATATAATTTACATAATGGCAATAAACTATGAATTTTTAGTGCAGAAAAAACCAAAGTGTTTCAAAATCTAATTTACATAATACATGCAGATATAATTCTTCCACACAGTTAGAAATGGCAAAATACTTACTTTTGAGTAGCAACATATTAAGTCAACAATTCCCAACACTTAAAAAGAGAGCTTGTATGTTTGCAACATTCATTATCGCTATTCAGAACTTCCTCTTTTTGCCAGTGTTCATTGTTAGGTTAGACAATACTTTTTTCTTGGGGTGTTTATCGTAGATAATGACATTTTAAATAAAAACAGACCAATAAGCTATGAGATAGTTATTATCCAGTTTTAACTGAAGTAGAAAAAACCAGTTTTCTTTTATTATATTACAGTGTAAATGACTATTACCATCAGTTTATAATAAAGCTGGACTTAAAGGGAAAGTTCGTCTCTTTCTCACTCTTTGTGAAATTCTGGTTCAACAGGTAAAAAGGCCTGAATGGGAATCAGCAGTGGGACTGGATCTTATAGGACCTGATAGACATTTCTTTAGGAGATGGAATTTAACATTTTTGAAGAAAAGAGAAATATCCACAGGGGAGCTTTACTGCCTAATTGCTTTGATATTGCTGTCTGTCTCATGCATCATAAATATATTAATGTCTGGTGAAAAGTTTCAGGTTTTTCATAGCTGTTAAGCAAAAGAATAAATCCTTCCTTTTTTTTTTAATTCAATAATCAGAAGAAGAAAGGTGGAATTTTAAATTATAAAAGTCATCTGCTTTTCAGGACAGAGGGGATATTTTATAGCATATGGGACATTCTGTAAGATAATGCCATATTTTAAGGTGCATCTACACCTATGTCAGTGCCTAAGTGCTGCTGTACATGCCTTTGCTCCTCTAGCTATAAAATGTCTTAATTTCTCTCTTATGAAGTTACATATGAGGCAAAATGTAATCAGTTAATTCAGAAAGTTAAATATTGCCTCTGAAAACTTCATAATGGGATAATTTTATTAGATTATATGACCATTGTTTGGAAATGCAGTTGAAATTGAATATTTTCAAAGAAAAATTTGGAGTTACTAATTTTGATAATGATTTCATGCAAAAATACCACCAATATTCCTAACCTCCTCCCTCCATTAATCCATGCGGAAAACATTTTTTTCTGGCAGAAAAGTAGGAAAAAAATGCTGCCTAGCACTTCTCTTCCTTTGTTTTCTTCTGTGCATCATTGATTTGTTAAAAATCTCATCAGACAAATCACATGGCACTTCAGAACTGCAGAAAGCTTCTACTGTGGGTTTAACTATCAAGTTCCAAACACTTGTGTGTTTTCTGAATCGTATGATGGCTTAATAATTTTAGAATAAACCCCAGAAATTGTTTTTATGTTAGGTATATGCCTGATGGTTTAATTTAAACTTCTTGCATCAAATCTATTATTAAAATTGTCCTTCTAACAAGATCATGATGTAAGTTGAATATGTTTGGTACAACTAGCTGATCATCCTGCCTATGATAGTTCTTTTGCTGATCCCCTCCACCAGCTTTACATGGGGATTTGTGTGGAGATTTATTGAGAGGTGATATCAATATGTCCTCTTCATACTGCTTCAGTATCTATTTCCCTTCTGTATCATAAATTCAATTTAAATGTAATTTAGCAGGTCCATCACTTCTCATAAATCACTGCTCTTCCTACAGAGCTTGCAGAAGGGACTGAAAATAGGTTTTAGAATTTGGATCTCTTGGCCATATGTTGATTAGTAATTTTCTACTTCTGTGATTAATATTCTTCTGCAATGTTTAGACATTTAAACATCAGCTGCAGACTAGTAAATGTCTAACATCAAAGCTAAAATGTCACTTGGACATTGTGGACATTTGCCAAGAACAAAAACAAACTTCAAAAGGACAAGAAAACTGACTCCAGCTGTTAATTCTGAAAATCTGCCTTTGACAGTAGTATTGATATGGGAAAAATGACACTGATTTATTTTTAAGAATTTGGACAGTGTCAGCAGCCATAGCAGCAAGATTTCTTGCATTGATGAGACAATAATTTAGATGCTTCTTGGTCATCCAGTATTTATCTGTCTTCTTTTCTATGTGATGTGAAAGTTTTGGTACCACCCCAGTCTCTCAACTCAGATATTATGTTTTGCAGAGTATGTGGAGGAAGCATCAAGGACACTATGATGGCAGATAAGTGAGAGTATTGTTATTCAGTGACTGCTGGTGTTCTTCAGAAAGCTTGCTGCACTAAAGGTATCTTTGATAACATGATTAAAGTATTTGGAGAGACTTTCTGTTTTGAATATGTAATTAAATGAAAGAAGGAATATTTTGCATTATTATATTGGTCCTGGAAAAGATTTTTGCTTCTCTACTGATGCTCAAATCAGCAGTATCTTCTTACTATTTCACAGTTTATAATAGAAACAAACAATTTAAAACCTGTTGTCTTCGGTTACAATATAAGATGTAACCAAAAGTATGTATTCTTTTACCATCTACACAAACTATTGAAATAGAAGGGCAGTGTTCTTTTTCTTATCCATGAGTCATCCCTAATAACACCTTCTGGAGGGCTGTCTCTCCTAATGGGCCATCAAGGCCTCGCAGAATGACTCATAGAATTACATAATCCCATTGTGAGATACTCTGCCCAGAGGGAGGAACCAAACATTCCTACCTGTATATAATCTGAGGTTGGAAGGCTTGGAGATTTGCCATGGGCAGCACTACCCACTGGATTCCCAGAGGACAAGAGCCCCATAACTACCACTGGACCTTGAGAGAAAGACCAGACCATTCTACAGGATGACAGAACCACATCTGTCACTCCAGCAGGACTGTAGCCACCACCCTAACTGACAGGGTGTAATTTTCTGACTGTCACTTTAAGCCAGTGTCCAGTGTTTCTTTCTGTACTACTGCCTTTATTTTAATTTTCCTATTAAATTGCAGATCTAATTTGAACTCTCTAACTGGTTTGCATTCAAACTAGCACACCTGTTTATTCTGTAATCAATCACATATTTTTGCCTTAAGGCATTTCTTTGAGAAAGAATTTAATTTAATAAGCTGCTTGCAGTACTCTTTAGAACCTTTGATTTATTAAAGCAGTCAAGAAGGACTTTTCATGGCTAGAATAATACCATTCTAAAATTGCACTCTTAGTATTGTCGATAAGTGATATATGAGATGCAATATCATCACTGCGTGTCTTTCAAAGTCCGTTTATATTATCTTTGCAGGCCAGCACTAATTTTGGCAGACCTCTAGCATATAATTGTTTACGTATTTTTGTGTTTCAGGAAAGGAAAGGAAAATGCACACATTCCTCTTAGGTATAAATCAAATTATGGTGTTCACCAGTCTGCCATGACTTCTCAAATGTAATGAATAGTGTCTTAGATTTAAACAAACCACATTGGCCAAAGACAGGTTATGCAAAGTTAACAATTAAAATCTGTTTTATTATGGGTACAGCATCACCCCAATTTCCATTTCTCATGCTACAGGATTTCAGATAAAGGGAAACATTGGATTTTGGACTACTTTATCCACCAGAACATTTTTCTTCATCAGATAACAAAGGGCAGAATTCTAACTTTTGAATTGTCAACTGATTTTGAAGCTTCAGATGTATATAGATAAGCTGTCATTAGCAAACCAGTACATCAGTTGATTGGGAGTTTGATAAATATGGGTTATCTAGAAAAGAGATCAGACTTAATCCCACAATCCTGTCTTCAGTGGTGATTCCTCCACAGTATGAGATGGCATTTGACAACATTTCGTGAGAAATGTTGTGTGAGAGATGTGGGTGGATTGGTTAGATGAGGTTCTTTTTTCTGCTAGAGGTAGAAGAACTCAGCATAGTGACAAATAGCCAACATTATAGTAGGTTAAATATATGTAAACTATGATGGAAAACTGCATTAACTTAACTCCAATAGTTTCATAAAAAACATATAAAGGACAAATTATCATCTGTAAGAAAGAATGATGTGGTAAAGACTGAAAAGGGCAAGATGCGTGTAGGATTTTCTTTTATACTTTTTAATGCTGTACTGTAGAGCTGAGAATTTCTTACCTGAGTATATAATGTGAATCTCCTTAATAAAAATGACTGGTGAGCTCAAGTCAGCACACTCATCCATAGTTGCATGTTCGACCAGGTGGTGATAGTCTATCAATGACATTTACACATTCAGCTGCTTACTGGAGTAATGCAACAATAGTAAGATCAACTGAGAACAAGAGAGGTATTCGTGCTTATGTTGTGTTAATGAGTAACTATAATAAAATAAGGTGGGGGGAAAGAATTTTCCATTTGAATTCATGGTGATTTATTATTAAGAAACCTTTCATCACACATGATTACTTCCCCCCCATTCCTGTGGCTGGAAGAAATGTTTCCATTAAAATTGGTGCAGTTCAGAAACTGTTATTTTAGGAAAGATTTTTGTAAAAGTAGAAAATCACATTGAACAAAGGTCAAAGAAAATATTCAATGTCTTTTCTCCAAGTGAATTGTTTTTAAAAGCTGCCCTACACTGTCATAGAAAATCTAAATTAACAAAAAGAGTGAGGGTTTTTTAAAATGCATATATATATATATATATATGCATATATATATATATGCATTTTAAATATATATATATATGTAGTTAAAGTGTTACCTATTTTTTTGTTGTTTTTGTCATTGGAGTAAAAAGGAGGTTAGTATGTGAATTCTAAACTTTAATGTTCAAGCAAATCAGTGTATCAATTATTAAAAACATGTTTTCATGATTCTCATGAAACAGTTCTGTTACTTTGAGATGCTAAGTACTATTTACTGCCAGTTGAGAAAAATTAAGTTGCCATTTTTCAACAGAAATTCTGTTGTGTCAAATGTCACAAGGTTATCTGAAAGCTGTTGTTTCCTCATCTGAGAGTCAATTTCCTCTTCAACAGTGAGCTTCTAGTGGTGTTGGTTTTGATTAAGTTAAACAGTGTTGAAAGGAGGCTTTAGGAGAGTATGGGGAAATTATTATGTTACAGATATCTTTATTTTTTGCTAATGGACATCTGTCAGAATATTATTTCTGGAAGCAAGAGATTACCTCTAAACTAATTTTTTAGGTGTGTACAAGCAGATTAAAATATTAATTTATGACAACTTCTGTGAATCAGCTGCAAAGGTTTGGTTTGGTGTTCAGTTTACCTGGCTGCAGTTTTCCATTAGCGCTTTATTTCAGAAAAAGACAGTAACATTGGAAAATCCAGATTTCTAAATTTTTTTAACCGTTAGTTATATCAATGATGCAGTTGTTTTTATTATATGTATGTGTGCTTTAAAATTATATCTGATGTTTATTCTGGCATGCTGTGTAGGCATACGCAAAATGACAATACTAAAGTTAAAATAATAGGAGAAAAAGGTGAATTTTAAGGAGGCTGTGACTACACAAGAAATGACGGCCAGCACTCATTTGCAGACAGAGTTCTGCCCATGGGGGAATTCACTCATCTGGCCTTTACTGGAGAAAAGAAATGTGGGAGGGTTTTTATTTTTAAAATATTGTGCACCACATAATAAAGAACTCGGAATAAGTTCTGACTGCTGAGAGCCCCTCATGTGCCTAAGTCTGGGCACAGGCTAAGTGTTCAGGGTGACACTGACATATGCTGTAACCAGTAAAGGGGAGCAGTGAAGAGACAGGGGTGAAGGGGTGAAAAAAGACCAAGAAGAAAGAAAAGAATGTCAGGTATCACAGAATCACAGAATGACCAGGTTGGAAGAGACCTTAAAGATCATCTAGTTCCAGCCACCTGCCATGGGCAGGGACACCTTCTCTTACTCAAGAGAAGGTGTTCCAACATTCTGGTAATACTTCCTAGGTCCTGCTGATGCCTTAACAAACTTACAAATAAAGCAACACACATTTCTGAAATAATATTAGTATAGGAGGTAATATAAAGGCTGGCTTTTATTTGGAGGCCTCCAGGGGAAAATATGGAAAATGTCCACGAAAACCCACCACCCACAAGGGTGAATAAAGTTTTATATGTTTAGTAAATTAGCATAATTGAAAAAAAGCACCAATTAGAAGCACAAGTGGGGATGCAATCCCCTCCCCCCCCCCCCAACTCCAAGCCCCTACTAAATTCTACCCCCTCAGACAGGCTTAATCTTTGTTGATGAAAATGTGTCCCAAAGAGCTGGTTTTTGACCTTGGTTCCCAGAATGAACCAAGATAGGATAGGGGCTTTGGAATGTGTTTTTTCTTTCTGCCTAGAAAAATACAGAAGCTAAGTACAATAGTAGACTACAAAGCTACAAGTACATATGTAAAGAATACAGAGAATATATAAAAGAAAAAAGACAAAAATCATTAGGCATCAGTATGGTGTTGTAGATCATCTGAAAATGTTGAAAGTCTGGGCAATCTATATATTCTGTGTTTATGAATTTGACATTCAAGAAGGGTCTTGCTTTAGAAATCAATAAATATGTGCTGAAAGCCATTTCCTGTGAAAGTATGTGCTGAATTTATGGCATAGATGCAACCTGCTCGATCATAGGTTCAGTTTAAACTTTGTTATTAGGTAAATGCTGTGGGATGCCTCTTCTGTGAGTCTCACTCCAATAATTTTGTCAATGGATGGTGTTTGTGATGAACTGGCTAAAGCAGAGAACATCAAGAGGATTCATAATTTCTAAACTGTCAGATGCATAAGGTTATGGAGAACTACCAGTTTCGTGGTCTTCATAAACCATAATTCACATTTAAATGAGCTCTGGTTGCTTCCTCTGCTTTTACTGGCAAGGCTGTCGATAGGTTTGTGAGTTCCCCTTGGCTGTGGAGCATAGAAGATACAGTCATTTTGGGGTTCACCATCAGGCACAGTAATGTTTGGCAGGGCTGGCCTGCAAAAGTTGTTGTTGGAGACAGCCCTGTACTCCTCCTGTCAGACAAAGAATAAGGTGTCAGTTTCTTCTGAGCAGGTGGCACTGAACTAGGATTAATTGTTCAGCAGAGTCCTGGGCTATGGGATGTGTAACTTTTCTAGCAAAAGGCTGCTACTGTAGAACATTGCTGAGCAAACACAAACTGGTAAGGGAAAGGATGGATGGCAGGACTCTATAGAAAAAGAGCTGTGGAATTCTTAAAATGAAGAAGAACTGCAAGAAGCTCCCAAAGTCGAAAGAAAGGGCCAGCCCAACTCACATGTAGTCATAAGAAAATTCTTGGCCTTGAGGACTACCTTGGAAATGCAGGAGACAAATGGTGAGATACATATTTTATACCCTGCAATGTTTTGGATGTTTCCTACCAACATTCATTGACAGACGACCTTTAAATTTGTCTATTTCAATATTTCAGTTTGTCATCTTGTCTAGATGTTTTCTGTTGTATTTAGGGATTTATACGCTGGCATAGGGAATATGGTTTGTTAACAGAAGGCAAAACCTTGATGGACCTTTGGAGTGCCATGCAGGGGTACATGAAGCAAATTTAACTTTCATCTACATAAACAGACTACAGAACTGGTATGGTACAGGGTACAAAAGCAATCTCTGTTCTTCCCTTGTGCATAGGCTCAACAGTGAAATAACTGGTTCACTATTCAACTCCAGATAAAGCTGTGTTTTAGCTTTTCTTCTCAAAACTCAATATTTAGTTTAGATTCAACTCCTCTTAAATGGTCTGAATCCAACATGACATCCTAGTAACATAGGATTGACTTTGGCTTTTCAAACCTTCTTACATATAGCTTCTATAAAGGGAAATATGCTAAAGGAACTAATTATCTCCTCAAAATAGTTCAGTGATTTTTTTTCCTGTGAGCTTGGCAGAATATGCAAGGCTTCAAGGGGCCGGGGTCTCTGATTAATCCCAATACTGTCAGGCAATGCCCAGGCAACAGAAAGCGAGATGCTTGAAACAACAACAAAACAAAGATGCTCAGCAGAAATGTGACCTGACACTACTAAAATTGCCAGTGTGCTGCTTTCAAGTGCTAGCTGGCTTCATGCACCATTAAACAAGGGTTTCTTTAATGCTTTTGTAAAAACACCTTTCCCTTCTACATTGTTGATATTTTAGTTAAATACCACTTTTGATTATAGCTATTGTGTCATAATGTTCTTTTTCATTCATACATTTCAATTGTGCTGATCTTGTGTCTAGTTTTACATTAGTTGTGATACCTGTCATGCTTTAAAATGTTTATATCCAGAAAGCATTACTTTTTCATTTCTCCCTGCCATATTCTTGCTAATTTCAACCCTCAAAATCCACCTTAAAGCACATTTTTTCTTGAATTCAGCTATATGTAGCCCCTCTCACTTGGAATTCTACATAATCAACTGTTTCCCATTGAGATAAATGATAAATCCTTGAAAAATTATAGTTTTCTTTTTTTATGGTTCTTTTCATGGTTCCAGACACAATATCAACCTTGAGATAACTGTGGAAACATCCCTAATCTGGTTCATTTAGTAGTTGTTGCATATAAAATGTCTTTTTTTTTTTTTTTGGTGGAGATTTCTGTTCCATTTTGGTCACAAAACATATTATTTTGTAGCAGCTTATTAAGATTTTCCTTCCTGAAAGGTATTTCTTAGGAGTGAGAAAGTAATATTATCCTGCCAAGGGATGATTAGGAAACAAAGAATATGCAAATCTAATTTATTTTCATATTGCAAACACCTGACCTGAGGCAAGAAGAGAGGGATAACACTTTGATATATTCTAAAATAATAAACCTTCTACATTCTTCTTACACAAGTGAGGTACCCACAAACCACAGAATTCTAATGCTTGATTGTACATAGTAATCAGCACAGTTTTTCCTCTTTTCCTCCCACAGCTTGATATTTGCATGTACTTGACAGTGGCAATAGGCTAGTGCAATCCCATTCCCCTGTTTTAATTTCCATCTATCCATGGTTATTTCATTATTTTTTATTCCTACTGTAAGACCTTTCTAATGACCTCTGTACCTGAGGTTCTTTATTTTCTATTTGGAACACTGTCTCTTATTTGCTGTTTTTGCTTCCCTCTCTTGTACTATACAGGTCTAAGGAGAAACTGTTCTGAAGGATGTCATTTGCCTACAGCACCTGCAAGATCTCTTAAAAGCCCATTAATGGCTACTAGCACCTTTTTTATAGGACTCAGAAACAGCTCGTGCATCCTTTAATTACTTGGTAACACAGTGTGCTTACAAAGGGTCAAATTATTTCTGTTATTAATTAAAAATTAAAGTAGAAATCATTTCTTCTGATGTGAGAGGTAATTGTAAAGCAATTCTATCATTTCAATGGAAACAAGGGCTAGTAGTGTAAAATCTGTAGCCCTGGGCTAGCAGATATCTTCTGCATTCTAAATAATTATTAATTCCTTTCAGCCATCAGTGGAAGCCCAGCAGTTGACAACAGTTTTGATTCACTTGTGATCTGCAGCACTGATAATTGCTAAAACAAGCTTTTGTCAGGTTGGTAGAATATTACTCAGTTGTGTTGGAGAGCTGCTAAACCTAAAGAGGGAACATCTGTTTGCATGACCATATCCTGTGACAGAAAGAGATTCAGCCCCTAGGATCTATTGCAGAATAGGAACAGCAGCATTTTCATGGAACTATTTTGAAGCAATAGGGAAGCCTCCCCCAGCAGCATTTTTGATAGCCAGTGATAAAGTAAAATAATAATGAACAAAATGTTAATTTGTTATTCTGGTTTTCTTAGCTAGAAACACCTTCACTGGGTCCTTTATTACAATTTAATTTAATGCAATTATTTATAAAAAAGTAAAAAAAATTCTAAAAATATTTATTAAAAATAGAAACATAAAAGAATACAAATGACAAGAAATAGATTTATGATTAAAGATCTGCTAATATTTATCTACCAGTTACTGCAGAACATCTCTTGAGATAATTTGACATAGCACTAGGCAGGTACATTCTATGGAAGATAATTGTCACCAGCTGAGAATTTCAAAATTATTCCCCTGCCTCATTCTGGATAAAGTTTTATATGACAACCATGTCTCAATCTACACAGAGACTTCTTTTTTTCTGTACAATTTGCAGAGTTGGAGAATTTTTAATATCTTTGAATGTTTTGTTCATGATAATTTAAAATATTTTTGCATCGGTTTTAGGAAATTACTTTTATATGTCATTCTTTAAAAAGATAAATGATAGATCTGGTTTGTAGTTGGAATTATTACAAATATTCTATGTGTCCTTGGCCTTTATGAGTAGTTTTGGTTGTGAAAAACCAACATGTAGATTGTGTTTTTCTTTATCAGAAAAGACTTTGACACCATCTCCCACAGCATACTCCTGGAAAAAGCTGGTAGTCCACAGCTTGGACAGGTTCACTTGTCACTGGGTTAAGAACTGACTGGATGTCTGGGCCCAGAGGCTGCTGGCCAGTCACCAGTGGTGTCCCTCAAGCATGAGTGTTTGGGCCAGTCCTGTTTAATATCTGTACTGATGATCTGGATTTACTGATGAGGGGATTAAGTCCACCATCAGCAAATTTGCAGATGACACCAAGCTGGGAGTGAGCGTTGATCTGATGGAGGGTAGGAGGGCTCTACAAAGGGACCTGGATAGACTGGATAGATGGGCTGAATCCAACAATATGAGGTCAAACAAATATTGCATTTTGGCCACAAGAACCCCTGCAGCACTACAGGCTGGGGACTGAGTGGCTGGACAGTGGCCAGGCAGAAAGGGACCTGGGGGTGCTGATTGACAGCAGGCTAAACATGAGCCAGGAGTGTGTCCAGGTGGCCAAGAAGGCCAATGACAATCCTGGCCTGTATCAGGAATAGTGTGGCTAGCAGGATCACGGAAGGGCTTCTTCCCCTGTACTCAGCGCTAGTTAGGCCACACCTCTATCCAGTTCTGGGCCCCTCAGTTTGGGAAGGACATTGAGATGCTTGAGCATGTCCAGAGAAGCGCAACAAGGCTGGTGAATGATCTGGAACATAAGCCCTGTGAAGAATGGCTGAGGGAGTTGGGGTTGTTTAGCCTGGTTAAAAAAAAAAAAAAAAAAAAAAAAAAAGCTTAGAGGAGACCTTTAACACTCTCTAACTCTCTACAACTCCCTAAAAGGAGGTTGTAGCCAGGTGGGGGATCAGTCTCTTCTGCAGGCAACCACTGACAGAAGGAGAGGACAAAGTCTTAAGCTGTGCCATGGGAAGTTTAGGCTAGACATTAGGAAAAAATTCTTCACTGAAGGAGTGACCAGGCACTGGAAGGGGCTGCCCAGGGAGGTGGTGGAGTCACCATTTCTGGAAGAGTTTAAAAAAAGACCAAATGTGGCACTCAATGCCATAGTTTAGTTGATAAGGTGGTGTTAGGTTATAAGTTGAACTTGATGATCTCAAAGGTCTTTCCCAATCTAGTTAATTCTGTGATTTTGTGATCATTAGTTTGCTTTACATGAAAACTAAAGTTTTATACCTTTATTTGAAGGAGAAAACACAAACAAATATTGGCACCACTGTTTTTACCGTCCCTAGAACAGTCAGATCTTGGATTCATTGAAAAGAAGAAGGAAAGTCCCAGTGGGCTTTTCAGAATCCTATCAAAAAATTAAATGGCACACAGAGAATGTAGTTTAATTGCAATACTGCTTTTGAAACAAAATATTGAGTCTGAGTTTACATCAGCCTGGAGTGCATTTGGGAAGAAAATTTGAATTACACCATGTTCAGATCCAACAGAAAACTTATCACAGTTTGAGCTTTAAGTGGAGTCCCTCCTTGTTGGTCAATTGCCTTCAGTCAGATAACATTAATTAACTGTACATATGGTCATTGCTCACTTAGGTTTGGTAAATCTCAAGAAATCTATAGATGAGTTGTACTGTGCAGATCTTCACTTGTAAGATGAGCAAGTGGAAAATGTCCCTGTGGAAAATGCAGAAGAAATTCCCATAACAGATGCCTATTATATTTTAATTCACCTGTCTGGACTACTTTTCACTTTAGGATAAATGATGTGGTGTGAAATATGTAGACCTCAAAGAATTTATACTTGAATTCCAATTGAGGTTTTTGCAAGTGTTGTACAGAATTGTAAGGGGGTTTAAGAGAAATGAAGTTTAAGAATATTGCATCATGCCTTTCTACTTACCCATATTTTGAAATTTGCTCATAGACTGAAACTCATATTTTCTAAAGAAAAAGTAGAGTTAAAACATTTACAATGCTTTTGAAAGGCTTAAAGATTCATTTCAGTTATTCTTCAAACTTAAAAAAGAACCCCCAGGAGATAATCAAGATTTCATTATTTTTAATAATTGCACAATTATTGTGCAATTGGCATTGGGAATGATCTCTACTTATGGAAGAATGATGGCCTGGTACCTAATTGGATATAGCTGTACACTATTTGGCCTTATTTTTAGAATTGAAGAGAATAATGAGGTATTTCAGATACTGTGGAATCCTTAGCAGGACTGCATGAACTGAGTAAATCCATCTCAAATAATTGTGAATTACACGGTACATTGAATTACAAATTATAACTCATCCCTCATGTAACTTCACTGGTTTCAGTGAAATTGCGGTGCTCACAGAAGATCTCACACTTTAACCCCTTTGCAATAACACTTTCAACAGCATGTTACTGATCTTCAACATCAGATAACATGGCGGTTGAGCTTGAAGCTGTATAAAGGCATGAAATTGAAAAGCAAGAGATTTGTCTTTAAGTTGTAACAATTTTTTTTTGTCTTTGTGGATTTTCCCCACACACAGTCTAAGCACCTTCTCTAGTGTGTGTCTTTCTATAGCAGCCCTCAGGATTGCACTGTCACTCTAGTTGTCCCTTCTTCGGGCTTCTCTACCACTTGGTCTCTTTCTCACATTCTCCACTCCTTAGTAAAATCACATCTCACCACTATCAGCATTTGCACTTTATTTATCTTCAGAACCCTGCAAATCAACAGAAGTGAGTTCAAGAATGCAGTTTGGCTTGCTTTGTTGGGGTTTTTATGAATTGTCAGAAATGAGAAGTGAATAAGATACAGTATGCAGAGAAGTAGGTCTGACATTTCCCCACAGAGATGATGATGAACTATGTACAGCAGTGAGATATTTCAATAATTTTTTCCTATAAAATGTTGACTGATGATACAAGCTCTCACTGTGTCTGTCATTAAACTGCTGAATGAGCTGACTTTGTTGCATTGGAGCTGTGTGAAATTGTGTTGACGTAGAAGGACACAGCAAAAATTGCTAATTCAGGACCAGGATTTTTTAAAAAAAGTATTCAAGTGATTTTGTAGACATCTGAAACTGAGTCATCACTTCAAAACATTCCTATGTTCATTCAGCAGCCTGAGTTGTAAGAACTACCTCCTTGGTAACCAAACAGCAGGAAACTGTTCCATTTGATAACATGGTATGTGTGTGACAGACAATCAGAAAGCTGGATAATGTGAAAAAGCAACAGAAAAACTGTTTCTCTTGTCCTTGTTTTATGGCCAACACAGACTGAGGCAGCCTCCTGGCCATGATATTGCCTGGGAATCTCTTCTCTCAGCCTTAAGGGTCTGGATAGGCTCTTCTGCAGACTCTTGAGAAAAGTGTGTTGTACAGTTCACCTGGACTTCTTAGAGTATTGTCTGTATGTTTTAAATCACAACATCAAAGTTGCTTTTGTTCTGAAAAAAAAATAATGGAAGTATTTCTTGTCAAGTAGGCAAAATGATGTTGGATAGCATGTTTAGTAGAGTAGGGAAATTTGCTTTTGGACTGCAATGCTTGTCTTACTGTTTGGGTAAGAAGCTGGATCAAAGCAAAGCAAAGTTATCTCAAACTCTCCAGAGGTGATGCCTGTTGTTTCTCAAACCAGCATAACCAGGTGCCAATGCAGGGCTCAAAGAAAGGCAGGATGCTACATGGCATGAAGGATCAGAGATTTAGTGTAACTCCTCACCCAGCAAGAGACCATTCTTCTCTTAGGGCATGGCATGCCTTTGAAGACCTACCAACCCACAGGTAAAGGGACCATTATGAACTACATTAGTATTAAGATTTTAAGTGTCAGCTTTCTAAAATGCAAGGTGCAAATAGTCAAAAGTATGTTCCCATTGCTCTGTGAATATAAAACAGTAGCTGATTTCTGTGATGACATTTACCTCTGCTGGAGAGGAACAGAGAAGTAACTCTCTGGTGTCAACCATATTCATGAGTTACTCTACCTTTCCTCAGGAGTGAAGAAAAATGTCATCATAGAGACCAGCAGCCACATAATGTACAAAGCATAGTAAATGTGTTGGATGTGGATACATATTATTTATTTTCTTGAGTAATTGATGACCATAAGCAAGGACATTAATGTTGGGGGTAACATTTTGTTCACCAGCAGCTTCATTTACTTGATATTTTTGTAGCCTTCAGACTTTCTGCCAATTACTGTTTTGCTACTTACTTTGAAGGATAATTCTCTCACTGATCCTAAAAAAAATCATCAAATATTTATAGAGAATTTATCTGAGTTATATCAATTCTCAGCTTTAACTGTGGTTCCAGATCAGGAAATTATTTCAATTTAAGAAAAGGCATTTAAGCACATGTGTGCTGAAGTCCATTCTACATGCCTGAACTGCTCTTTTGGCTCTGGATTTATAATAAAAACAGATAAATACATTAACTGTTCAAAGGTAGAGGAAAAAGAAATGCATTTGGAGATAGAGTTCTAAGTATGCCACAGTCACAAATTCCTTTTTTAAAAATTATTTTTTCTTGATGACCATAATACTTGCATACCAAAAATAATCTGTAAGGCATATCCTTTACTCTGTACCCTTTATGTTAAGAAACAATAATAAAGTTTTCTTTTTCTTGCTATCATGTCTGGATGATAGCAAAGCTTAGTTTATTCCTAGTAAATTTTCATAAAATGCAATTAAGGGAAGTTAACCATAATTTAAATTCAAATGTAATATTCTAGAGTTGTGATTAAATAGAACTTGGTTCATCTGTCAGCAAAAACTAATGGGGTTCCCTTTAATTCATTTGAAGTTTATTTAGCTTAAACATGCTATCAGTCATAGTTCTATATTTTCTTCACTAGACATAAAGAAGGTGGATCTGAACGTAAAGTGTTTTCCCTAAAGTCACAAAACCTACCAATAATAAAATAATGAAGCTTTCTGAAAAAAGAATATTTATCATATGTTGAAGCACTATAAATTGATTTTAAGAAAATACTTTCCATGTTGTGAAGGGAAGGAAATAGAAATAGTGCTTCACAACAGAGCATCTCCCCTGTGACAAAATACTGCACAATTTAAAGAGCTCATTGTACAATGGTGAAAGGCACTGTGATAGTTGAAATTGAGCTTATTTTTGTAATTTGGGAGATGCTGACTCTGTGAGTTGAATCTGAGTTTAATCAAGATCAAGCAAGATTTTCTGGTGTGGTAGGAATACAGGTTTTGTTCTCTGCTTAGTTTATAACTGTGAAAAGGATTGAGCCATATCATCCTAGTAAACTTCAAGACAGAAGGAGAAGTTCCTATAAGGAGAAGAATAATTACATAGATCTGAGTGTTCCCCTCAAAAACATAATGAGGACATCATCACAAGTTGTTTTAATGGAGAGAAAGGAAAAAAAAAGTGCATTAAGAAATCAGTTTAAAGAGACTAAGAGCTCTGTATAAAGCTTGGATCTAAGAAGGTAATGTCACCAGGCAGAAACCAGGTCAGGTGACAAATAATGAATCTAAGGCACTAAGGAAAAAAAACACCTGGAAACAAAATACCACAGCTAGGTGTTGGGAGTGAGGATTTTTCCTTTTTTTTTTTTTTCTTTCTCTCATGGAATTTTGTCCCATCTGTTGCTAAGAGACAATAATGACCGGTACTTAACCAAGAGAGATGTTGTAGCCAAGAGGGAGGGGGAATAGTGCAGCTGGCTGCCCTATCCCAGCTTGGAGACATTCCCGTGGGAAGGGCAGGGATACTGCCAGATTTTGGCGGGGGGCTGAGGGGCTGGGCTCTGCTCCTCTTGTTCTCCTGCTCTCGGGATCAGACGAGGGACAGCCAGTCTGCTGCTCAAAAGGAAGAAGATCCAGCGCCAGCTCTGCAGCGTTCGTCATTGACCGGGAACACTCCTGCTCTACCCATGGACCCCCTATGCCTTAGGCCTTGTAATGAAATCACCTTAGTACTGGGAGTGTGTTCCCGTTTATGACACCCAATCTGACTGGAAGGGACCCTCACCATCTACTTGGTTACTTCTGAGGAAAACCCAGGACCCGTCTTCCCCTTCCTGGAGGGCATGTCTCCTGGCTGTGTGTGGCAGCTGCTATGGAGAAACCTGGCTGCCACGGCCAAGCCTTGCTGCTTTCTCCACTGCTTGGGGCTTTTTCGCAACACTCTAACACAACACCCTGCATCCACCCAAGCCCTCCAGCTCCTGCTGAGGCTGCCGAGTTTTCTGTTGCATTTTCTTTGCCACCCTGGCAGGTGAGCCAGCCTGACTGAGCTCGTGCCACAGCGCCCCCTGGAGCCACGGGGGAATCATCACACCTGCCCTGCCCCCTGGGCTCCACCAGCGCCCCTGCTGGCTGTGACCAGAACTGCACCGAAGGGGAAAGTGTGTAACAGCCGAGAGAAGGCTGCCGCTGGGTTTCTGTTTTTTGTTTGTAGTTGCTGCCGTTGTTGTTGTTTGTTTGTCTTGTTATCCATCTACATACTACTAAAAATCTTTTATTCCTTTTCCAATATCTTTGCCTGAAATCCCCTAATTTCAAGGTTATAATAATTCGGAGGGAAGACGGTCATATTTTTCCATTCCAAGGGTGGGTCCTGCCTTCCTTGGCAGACCCCTGTCTTTCAAACCAAGATGCTAAGACTGAAATGAAGCTAATATCAAGCATGTCACAAAATAATAATTTTATTACCAAGACAAGAACCAAAGAGTCAGTCTGCAGCTAAGCAATAAGAGGAAGTTGATTCTGAAATGTCTAATATCTCTTGCACCAGTCCTTGTAAAAAGAGACCTATGCATTTGTTCAGTAAGATCTATGCATTTGAGCATGGGTCATTCTCACCCTGAAATATAAGATCAGGCGAGATGCTTAAGGAAATTCAGTAGTTCAGTTTGCTGAGAAAATTTCATCCTGCACTAAAGAGGTGACTACAGCAATCTGGAACTGCTAGTAATTTAACACTGTAGACAAGTGAGAAAGAGAAGAAAAAATGGAAAAAGTCAGAACACAATGGCTTCTCTTTGAAAAGGAGAAATGCAGTATGGACAAAATTACATATCTTAGCTTGCCTTTCAAATATTGGGAAAATTCCTTCCTTCTGTGCCCATTCAAAATTCTTGAAACTGTATAATTGTAGGCACTTGAAAAATGATGAAGGGGTTTGTAAGAAACGTACAGAAGGCTCTAGATAATTCCAAGTTTCCTTTCTGACAGGATAAGGACCAGGCTATTTAGGAGAGACACAGCAGTTGTCATGTATGTTACTAGTAAAGACATATTATAACTTATTTAACATTTGAAATTATACATCCATAACTGAGGAACGGAAATAGATGAAACTGTCTTGGAAAAGCTAGTAAGAAAAGATTACTTTGGGAAGCAGTTATCAATAGTTCATTCTAGAAAAGGATATTAACTGGAGCTTTTCAAAGCTCCATCCTGGGAATGATTCTGTTGAGTACTTTAAGAGGATGGAATATATTTATTAAGTCCAAAAATAACCCAAAGTCAGGAGGAATTGCCAACAACAGATGACACAGAATTATAAATTACCATTAAAAGTTGTGGAAATTACAGGGAAAGATTAAATATAGACAAATATAATATGATAGAGGATAACAAGCTGAGTTTAACTGTTTCATGTTGTTCAAACAAGGCAGACCTTCTGGGATGTAAGAAAAGGAATGTACCCTGTGTATATGCAAATCTTTCAATCCAGGGGCCCAGAACATTGCTTATCTTTGAGATCACCTCAAAAAAGACACATGGAAAAATTGATGAACATCCAAATAAAAGCCAGGATGCTCGAAGTTACAGAAAATGCAGCTAATGAAGTTGAAAAATAATTTTCAAAGAGAAAGAAGGGGGATGTTCTCTCACTGTCATGTTCAAATGTCCAAAAAGACTGCTATAAAGTGAAATTATTTCTATGTAAGTGGATGATAAGACAAGATGTGGTGGCCTTGAAAACTGGTAAGAAAGATTTAGAGAGGACTTGATGAAAACCTTTCTAATGATAATTAAATGATGCAGGAGTAAGAAGACGCAAACTCAACTTCACTCTCACTTTAAAAACATATCAGGTAAGTATTTCAGGAGTAACATAGTGCAATTGTAAACTCTCTGCAGTACAGGGCTGGATAAGAAGACAGTTGTGTGTCCAATCCAACCTTATTTTTTGATAACTTCAATAGCTTGAAATAAGGGGAGGGAGAAGATCAGCAGTTTGTGTCAAACCCTTTAAAACGGAAAGAGGACTGAGGGAGCACTTCTCATCATCCATGCTGTGGTTCTGTCTCAATGGTAGATAATGTTGATTTGATATTGTTCTGTGGTTGGATTTTTTGTGCAATTGCATAGTTCAAGTTAAGGCAAAACAAATATCAATTTCACAGGCTGTTATTTATTATGATTATTTCCATTGCAATTTATGTGTGTTTATCACTCAGTTAATAGTTTTAAAATGTGATAACCATAGAGGATATTCCACACCTAAACCTCAGATAATTCTCAGTAGTAAAACTGAAGTACCTGATCCTTCAGCCAGAATGTAGAAGGTTAATCATCATCTCACAAAACAGACAGTCTAGTTCTGCTTTTCATTTGTCTTTTTTGGTTTCTGCTTGCACTGAAATAATGGAAAAGCCTTTTATGTTTAGAAAGCCCTTGTTGACCCCTTGGTATACCCAACACTGGGTCTGCATCAGCATTATTTCTCTGATTTATAAGAATCATCAGTTTACAATAGTATGTGTGGTGTAGAAGTCAGGCCTTGTGGTGCTGAATATAGTTTAAAGTTTATCCTTTGCACAGGCAAATGAGCAGTTTTCTGAGCCATTAACAAATGTTAGTCGAGTCTTACATTATAGTAATTAAACGAGTGATTTAGCATATGTGTTTGCCATTTCAGAGCTGTCAAAAAGACGTAATGATGTTTTGCAACTTAAAGTTTAGCAATATTGGCATGTGCACCTCACTTACTGATACTGGGGCTTAACTTTACACATTTTAACTTCTAGTGTTATCTGTGGAACAACATTAAGCCTGAAAATTTTCCTCTGTAGTGTTTAGCACTTTATCTGTGTGTAAATCCTTTTTTTAAATTCATATGTAAACCATATGCAAATACACCATTATCATGCCAGTCATATGGAAACTGTCAAAAGGATTTCTAGTAATAAAGTTCAGAACAGTTAAAGAGGATTAAGGATGTTTGATAGTTAATTGCACATCCTTCAATAACTCTGTAATATCCTTTTTAAAAATACACTTCAGATATAGAAAAACAATGAAGATGTATTTTAATTCTCTTGTTTGTTTTGAAAGTAGTATAGCATTATTTTTCATGGCACTGTTTACAATCTGGAAAACACAGTGATAAGTCAATGAGTACTTTCAAAGGAAGACTCAGTTTAAAAAATGCAATTTGTAAGAAAAAAAAGTGCTTCAGGAACTTGAAAACTTTTGACAATTATATCCAGCTTTCAAAATCAAAAGAACAGATATAAATAAGGTGGAAATTATGAAAATATGTGTTCTTTTCTCTGTAAATTAAAAAAGAATGGGGAACACTTGGCCACAGGAAAGCTGGAAAGTAAGAGAAAAAGCGAAGATGAAGACATATAAAGGAAACAACATAGAAACACCAAGGTCAGTAAAGAAGGAGTCAAATCCCAGATGAGAGGAGAATGAGGACATGCCTTAGTCTTGGGCTGAAATTCTCTTGTAAGGCTATAGTAAAGATATAATTGATACATCAGACTCTTTTTTTTCTGTGCATCATGGAATTCATTGGGGGAATGTAGAATTCTAGACACAGCCGTCAGGAGAAGCACCCATGTTGAAGTAAGCAGATGTTGGAATAGCTGTGATCCAATGACAAGTCTGAACAGAAAGAAATGAGAGAGATGAAAAACCTTGACCCTGAGATAGAACAAGAAAACCTCTGTTCCCAGAGATAAAAGAAGAGAACTTTTATTTCTATATTAGAACAGCTCATCCTTAAAACAGTACCCCATAAGTTGACATGCCTCATGAAAGCAGCAGTGGGAAAGCTGCAAGGCATGGGAGGGACTTTCACGCTGCAAACAGATTTTCCTTTCCTGGGCGGCTGATTTGCTGTGACCTTAAAGCCACAAAAGAACTGTTTCTTGTGGAGAAGTCTCCATGGCATGGCAAGAGAGACTCGTCTCCCTAAGAGAACTGAAGAAAGACTGTTTTAGAGGTGGCAAACTGACTGAGAGTCCCAGGTTTTGTCTCTTCACGTTGTCAGTGGGAAAGAAAAGAGATGGGGGAAGGAGAAGTGTTCTGAAGATTTATTCTGATTCTTATTCTTCTTTTAATTCTGTTAATAAAGTTTCCTTTATACCCTTTAAAGTTTTGAGCTTGCTTTGCTCTTCTCCTAATCTTTATCTCGCAGCAGAAAATGAGTAAATAATTCTAGTGGGTGCACTGGCATTTGGCCAGCACTAGACCCACTATATTAACTGGTGCATTGGCCGGGGAATGAACCAAAGCCACTGCACTTAATTGGTGATTCTGCCCAGTTTAACCGAAACCGCTGCACTCACCCTCATGTTTGTCCTGCTTCCCTGTGTCCCTGACCAGTTCCCTGCCTGCTTCGTCTCTGTGTCCCCGCCTGAGCTACCTGTGTCTAACCCTGCCACCAAGCCAGCCCACCAGTGCCACAATCCTTGCTGTGACCATGTCCAGGCTTCTGGACCTCCTGCCTGATCACCCCCTCACCTTGTGTGTGTTCACCTGTCACTGCGGGACCTGTCCACAGGCAGGCAACATACACACCTTCCTCCTCATGGATGTTGATGGCACTGCCCGACCTCCAGTGGTAATACACTCTGTCTCCTCTCTCTCCCCCCACTCCATTCCTTTCCCATTTTTGTCTTCCTGCTCTGTCTTTTCTAGCCCTCTTTAGTAGGGTAACTCCTTTTTATGGTTTTTTTTGTTTTCAGATACAATGTTTGCCTTGTTTGGCTTAGTTTCGTTCCCGGCCATCCATTATTAAAATAACTCCTCACAGTTTCCCACAGTGGAATGAGACAACATGAAAGAGCTTTGAACTGATTCTAGAGTCTTTTTAGAAGTTTAAATATGTGATCATCAGTGACCTGCATCTTAATCTATAAGTTGCTTTGTATTTATTTCTTTCCTTGGTGAAAGAGTACATTATAAATTAGAGGCAATGTTAAATAGCTGATGAAAGAAAGCCATATTGAATCTCATTGGGTGGAAATCTTAACCTAAATTATATGAACGTGAAGAATGTACTTTATTTTCTCATAGACAAGTTATGTTTACCAGGCAAAAAACCCCACAAGCCCTCACCCAATTGTTCTTCACAAGATGTAAATAATAGATATTTAATTTCTTGAAACACTTTTTCTATGATTCTGTGTAAAAAAATAAATAAATGCTGACAAAAAGATTCTGAGGAGCAAGGCATGAGCAGAATAACAGCAAATAAATTTTTGAATCTAAGCAAGATCAAGAAGCGGCATAGCTCGTTTCAGTAAATTATTAAACTTTTAACAATGAATAGTATCTGAAAAAATTGCAAATGAAAATAACCAACAATAAAAAGAATTTTTTTTAAATAGAAGAAAAGTCATACAAAATGTAAATAGTTTCATGTAGCATTATACAGTTAGAAAGGATTTTCTCACATGAAACCCTCCATAGTTTGGTGTTTCATCTCAAACATAACATTTTAAATGGAACAAAGCCATGGAAATTTTATATTCATATGATTAAAGAAAACCCTTTAGTGTTTGATTATACTTCTTCAATGCTTTTGGAAATGTGCTGCTGCTGTTTGCAACCAGCTCAATACACTGAATGCACATGGGGTCTAATCTGTTATTTATTTAAATTCCCAGTTAAAATACTAGCTCAGATATTATATTAATTGTAGTCTAGGACTAGAAGCATGAAAGATACCCTACATATAGGTATTTTCAACCCTTTGCAGTCTACATATAATATTTGGGACATTTATTAGGAAAACCCTAGGTTTTTCTGAGAGTTATATTATTTTACTTTGCTTGAGTCAGGAAAAAATGGCTATTTTTCAGGTAGGAAAAGAGAGAAAAAAAGCTGTTCAAATATTTTATGATACAATGTTTTATTTTGCTATTTTGGCTTGATATTTTTCCCTACTTAAAAGTGGACAAGGAAATACTTTGCACAGAAATTATTGTTTAAACTGGTAGGGATCTGACAGGGAAGCATAAAAGTTCTCTTCCACTAGTTTTTTCTTGATTGCCTATACCAAGTCAAGACACGAGTATCACAACTTCATTTTTAGCTTCAGGTAGGTGACCTTTAAGAAACCTCATCATAAAAAATGTACCAGGTTTTGTTATCCAAAAGCTGATTCCATTTGAGTTATATGGATAGCATAACATTTTAAAATGAAATTACTATTTTTGTGTTTGAGTACTGTCATCCTCTATTATAAGAAATCCTGTGCCTTACATCTCTTAAATTATCAAATACAAAATTTTCACTAGTCTTTATTGGCCAGTGGTTTTACTATTATCAAATATAAAGGGCTTGTAACTTCACAGTGAGATTGGTACATAAAAAAGACGTTTGTTTCTGTAGGCCTACAGAGAAAGTCAAAAGTTTGTAATGCCAATCTTATATGTCACTAGGGCTAAATACGTGTTTTTCTTCTTTTATAATTGCTCTCTTTTAAATGTGAAGAAGGAATTTTCAGCAGTCTATTAAAATGGCAAGTCATAAGGCAATGTGATTACTTCTAAGTTCTCTAAACTGGAGGAAAAATGTCATCACATGGAATTAGCCTAGTCTAGTTTGATTCCATAACATTTTACACAATTAAAGAATTAAAAAACTATTGAGGTTGGAAAGGACTGTGGACATCCTCTGGTCCAAGTACCCTTTTCCAAGTAGTGTTTAAAATTGCCCAGGTACAGTTGGTTTTTTAATATGTCCACAGTTGGAGTCTCCACAACCTCTTTGGGCAACCTGTGCCAATGCTCAGACCCTCTCAGAGTGTTAAGAGTGTTTCTTTGTATTTGGATGGAGCCCCCTGTACTTCAGTTTGTGTGTGTGGCTTGTCCTGTCACTGAGAAGAGCCTGGATCATTCTTCCTTAAACCCTCTTTACAGGTATTTCCACATATTGATGAGTTCCCCCAAAATTTATCTTCTCCACACTCAGCAGTCACAACTATCTCAGTCTCTTCTCACGGGAGACATGGTCCAGACTCTCAATCAGTGTTGTAGCCCTTTTTTATACATTCTCCAGTATGTGCATACCTCTCTTGCACTGGGGAACTGGAAAGGGTACTTTCCATGCTAGCAGAAGGCCTCATGTTAACTTAAAGTGCTTGGTATTTATTTTTGTGTTGCTTTTAAATTGTATTTCAGACCTCAAGAAAAGAAGAGCAGGTAAAGTGGTAAAATGTGGCCTTAAAATTTTCGTTCCCATGGCAACTTGACTTCTTGTTATTGAAATCTGTTTCATGTTCACAATCAGTTTACGCTTTCTTAACATGTTCTCATGCATTCACACTGGAATCACCTCCTAACCCCTTCAGACTGAGCTAATGAAATTAAATTAGCTTTGGCTAAGCTTTGTGTTAACCTGCCTGGAAGGAAAACTGCAGTAGTAAGTAAAATACTTTCATAATAATATTTAGAAAAGTATCGCAAAATGCTTCCTAGTTCTGTTAGTTGCAAATCAGCTGCTGCCAAAATATCTCCAAAGCACTGGTTTAGCTGTAGCAACAGTGAAAAATCACTGGAGGGGTGAAAATTTTGAAAATGTGTACAGAAGATATTGTAACATAGCCTGAAAATGAATGACATTATTTGTTCATTCATTTTTCCCTCCTCTGTCTGTCTATAAAAAGTGATACTTTAGACAAAATGCTTTGCAAAGGTCTAAAAGACTGTAAATGTGACAAAATATGCTCATGGAACACTGAATGCCATTGATCACACATATTAAAACACTGAAGCTGAGCTGCTGGTTTTTATAAGGTTTTCTACATAAATGTAATGATGGCATATCATAATATTCATAGTCTGAAACATTAAAACACAGTACTGGAGAAATCTTGCAGAAATATTCAGCCATTGACTAGAAATGTTCATCACTCAAGTCAGACTGTTTCATCAAGGCTGGTACACTACTAGAAACTGGACACGATTCTGGCACTAAACCTATAGAGGTTATAGCAACTAGATCTTCATATCTGCATGTAAAATTCTTAAATAGGTGGCCAAGGCTTATTCAGGGTATTTGTGCTGCAGAATTTCTAGAAAGCCTTTAAAGAAGTAAAGGTCTTATGCTCCTCAGGCAGACTTTAAAACACAGTCTTGAGTAAATCAAGCCATTGCATGACTATGTCATGAAACACAGGAAGAAGGGGAGATGTATCACGTACATCGGCACTCAGTTATTTTAAAAATTCCTGTAACTGTGAAGAGAGCATCACTGTGTATAAAATTTAGTGAGGAGCTTCCAACAGCTTTGCCACTTTAGGTCTGGAGCAAGTCTTGAGGGCTTTTCAGTTCTTTGTTCAAGAGTGTTAGGTTTTAAGATTTTTTCTTTTGTTTCTTTCTCTCAAGCAATTTTCTTCTATGTATTGCTAAGAGACAAAGAGGACCAGTACTTAAGACGGACAAAAGAAGTTCCCGCAGCTCAGGGGAAGGGTGCAGCTGGCTACTGTCTGGGAGAATTACCTGGGAGGATTACCTGGGAGGATTTTCTCTTGGAGAGGTTGACATACTGAGAAATTTGGGCTGGGGGAAGGGGCTAGGTGCAGCTCCTTGCTCTCCCACTCTCGCTGCCGGCTTTGGAGGAGGACAGTCGAGCTGCTGTTTACTGGGAGAGGAATTTGCTGCTGCTGCGGAGCCCAGCTCTGTCTTGCTCCTTCTGCTGCGGGTGAGCCTTTGCTTGTGAGACCACCCACTGAACCGGGATCTTATTAACACCCTACCTCACTAAAAAAAGGACTTCCACCATCTGCTGGGGTGCCTCAGGGGAAACCCCAGGACGCCAAGTGCTCTCCCTCTCCTAGGGAGCCTCTCCCTGCTGCGTTCGGGAGCTGGGCTACCACTGCCCAGCCCTGCCATGCCCCTGCTACTGCTCCCAAGTTTTTAGCTACACTGGAGCCACGCATGCCCCAGCCTGTTGGGATGCCCTGAAGCCCTTGCTACAGCTGCAGAGGCTCTGACAATCTTATTTATTACTCCGGGATTTTTGCTCACCTCTGCCATTCCAGCTTCGTGTTTCCAAGGTCCCTGCTACAGCTCATGTCACTATGCAGAGCGGCACTGGCATGGGCCACCCTGTAGGTTTGTAAAGGAAGGCCCTTTTCCGTCCCTTTCTGCTGCCATTGGCGGTGCCGCCATCACCACAGTGACTGAACCTGCGCCACAGCACCCCCTGCAGTCACGGGGGTATCACTGTACCTGCCCTGCCTGGCCAGGAGCCACCAGCGCCCCTGTTGGCTGTGACTGGAACTGCACCAAAGGGGAAAGGGCTCGACAGCCAGAGACGGCAGCTATCGGGTTTCTGGTTTTGTTGTTGCTACCGTTGTTGTCATTTGTTTGCCTCGTTATGCATACTAGTAAAAACCTGTTATGCCTTTCCCCATACCTTTGCCTGAAAGCCCCTTAATTTCAAAGTTATAAAATTCGGAGGGGAGGAAGTAATATGTTTCATTTCAAGACATGTTCCCATCTTCCTTGGCAGACACCTGTCTTTCAAACCAAGACAGATTTTGATGCCCAATGGTGGGGCCTGAGGGCATCGAGAGGAAAGAACATGTAAAAGAAGAAAAAAGAAAAAAAAATGTTTGAGACTTTTTAAAAGAAATTTCATTGTGCTTGAACAACATAGGGCCAAGATTTATCATACTTCAAAATCCCAATCTGCTTCCTTTATAGTTAATGTGGAAGTTTCAGCACTTTCAGCAGGTAAAGATTTTCTGTTCCTTCTATTTCAGTGGTGCAGCCCCCTCCAACCAGAATAAAATCAAGCCATTTTACTATCTATGAAACTCTCATAGAATTATAGAATGATTTGGGTTGGATGGGAATTAAAGATCATTTAGCTCCAATCCCCTGCCATTGGCAGGGACACCTTCCACTAGAAAAGATTGTTCCAACCTTGTCTAGTCTGGCTTTGAACACCTTCAAGAATGGATTAGTCAGAGCTTCTCTGGGCAGCCTCTGCCGGGGCCTCACTACCCTCATTGTAAAGAATGTATTCCTAATATCTAATCTAAACCTAATCTCTTTCCACTTTGAAGCCACTTTCCCTTGTTTTGTCAGTATGTGTGCTTGCAATAAAGTCCCTCTTGTCATAGACACCCTTTAGGTACCATGAGTTCTCCCTGGAGCATTCTCTTCTCCAGGCTGGAAAATCCCAACTCTCTCATGATGCCTTCATAGGAGAGATGCTAGAGTCCACTGATCACCTTGGTGTCTCCTCTGGCCTGGCTCCAGCAGGTCCCTGTCCTCCCTGTGCTGGGACCCCAGAACTGGATGCAGCCCTGCAGGTGGGGTCTCAGCAGAGCAGGACAAAGGGTCAGAATCCCCTCTCTCCCCTGCTGCCCATGGGGCTTTGGATGCAACCAAGCACACATCTGGCTTTCTGGGGTGCAAGAGCTCACTGCAGGGTTACATTGATGTTCTCATCTACAAACACATTCAAGGTTTCTCCTCAAGGGTTCTGTCAATCCATTCTCCACCCAGCCTGAGCTGGGATTTCACAAGTCCTGTGAAAAATGGAAAGGCTGATTATTTAAGATGAAAAGAAATGTCACTGAGCTTCAGAAATATTCTACTTTTTTGTTCTGAGAGTGACAAGTCAAAATGTCAAGTTCAAAAATCAGCATTTTTTCTGTTTTTTTACTTGGATTGTTAGGTATCACTGGTGTAGAGAAATGAGAGTGTCTTTCATAATAATCACTGTCATCTTAAAACCTCTTTAATAATAGCATGAAATATTGTAGAGTTGAGATTTATGAGAATATCATGCTGACAATTTCAGTAAGCATTGCAAACTACAGACCAAATTTGTTTGTATTTGTTCTGTCATATAGTGATACAAAAGAAATGACTACAAGATATGAAGACGTTTGAAGCAAAATAAGTCAATAAAACACACCATATGAAAGTTTTTAATTAGATCACTATTCACTTATGCTTCATATTGTACCCCTGATTTTTCAGAAGTCCACACAGAAAGATGGAAATACAATCTGAGATTGATATTGAAATTACAAGAGGAAGTGAATATGAGAGCTTTAGAAAAGCTTTTTCAACATAATTCTTACTTGAATCTCCACAGCATAAAGAATAGGAATGAAGATCAGAATAGTGCTAGTTAAATTAAGCAAAAAATAGCAATTTGCTATCTTAAAAATAATAAAATTATAGCTTATTATTAATGTTAAGAAGTGTACAAAAAGTTCTAAATTTGACATAGTAAGTAGTGAAAACTGTGCTTTAATACTTGCAGTACTTGCTGTATTTATCCCCTTAAGGAACATTCTCATTTCTTCAGCCCCATGTATTTCCTTCACAATACTTAATACTAAAAAATGCTTCTTATGTTGGAATGTAAAAGGGATCTTTTTTAACACTTATGCCTATTGGTATTTTAATTCCTGTGCTGATATGAAGACCTTAATTGAATATAATGCATGTCTTTAGCAGCATTTGGATACTGATGCTGCTGAGGAACAGGAAAAGAAAGTTGTAATTACATAAATTGTAGCCTATTTCACCAGCTGAAATCCTTACAGATGAAACAGGAAAGTTAGGAGCCTGAGGTTCATATTCAGCCAGCAGGTAAGCAATTCACTGCACTGAAATGAAGTTCCCTAAATATTAATTTGAAGATGGAGTAAAAACTGCTCTATAAAAGTGAAAGGAATGCTGGAAACTCAAAATCCTATTTCTTTATTATGAAATAATTATAAGGTTGTAAAAATGCTGGGTCCTAACAAGAGAGGGAACAAATGAAGATAAAAAAGAATTAAGGAGGTATGCAGAGCTAAAAGATCTGCAACTCAAGACAGCTGTCTCTGGGAAAGTGAGAAGGGATTTCTTGAAGCAGTGCAGGGCATATAATAATGTCACTTTATGAATAAAAACCATTTCAGTAGACTTCTCCCCATAATATTTAGTGTTTGTAGCTGGAAATGCTGTTCACTTCCAAGGTTGTGCTGCAATTCCTTCTTAGCCATTACTATGCACAGGAGTGGAAGTTCAGTTCTCTTCTTGTTTCAAGTAGAAAAAAGGAATCTGAAAGTAAAGAAATTATAGAATGTTCTTTTCCTAGCAAAACTCAGGCTTTCAGCTAGTATTCACTGCTGTTTTCCTACTTCCACACCGTTTTCCTACTCCCACACTGTTTTCCTACTTTCACACTGTTCTTTAATGGAATCAAGATGTTTTGCTCATTTCCAGACCTTAAAGGTAAGGATTAGTGAGTCATTGCTGTTTTCTCCACTAAAGATAAAAAGTACAAAGGCTTTGAGGTTCATGTGAAGACTTTGTAATTTCTCTTTGATCCAGATACTTGTAATTTCAGGGAAGCCTGTGTTTAAGTAAGCTTGTGGATTAAAGCCATGCACTGCAGGTAACTTCTAGAAGATTCTAAATAGTTTTTTTCAGAAGGGAACCCATCTTGCTTTAGTGTCCCAACATATAATAAATATTTGTTTGCTGTATTTAAACACCTGCAAAGTGTTTGATTTTGAGTCATATGGGAGGAAAAAATCCAGTGAAAGAAAACAATAAGTCAGAGTTGTGAATATGTTTCAATGTTTATTGAAGTTCTCCATAAATATTACTTCTGGATTGAAAGTAGGTCTACACAATAAAAAAGTGAACTCTTACACATGATATCTAAACAAAATGTTGAAATTGGTGCCAGATTAGATCAGGAGACAATTAGAGAAATAAAATGTACTTTCTTCATGATATAATGCAGTTTGCCATGTGTAGAGCTACAGTTACATTATAAAACAAATTTGAGGTTTGTTTCTCATTTGACTTTTCAAAAATACAAATAAGGATTTGCAAATGCTTCCATAAGCTGTATGGCTATAAAAGCTGTTTTCTACATTGGTAAGTACATTAGAGAGATGAACCATTTTTCCAAGCTTCAGCTAAAACTCATGACAACTTTAAGTTCGGAGATTTTTTGGTAACATTTATGACCATGCTTTTTTGCCAAATTTACCAAAGTTTTGTTAAAATCTTCTCATATTAAAATATCTATTTTAGTTATTGTAATATTATATGTCAGGTAGAAAAATCCTTAAAAAAAAGGATTTTAAAATGTTATTTATTAACAGATTGATTTTTTTTCCCAAGGACAAAATGAACCCTTTAAATTTTCTTAAACCTAAGCTACTTAGGTTTTGGGTTTTTTTAGAATGAAGGATTTTTTGTTGTTTTTTTTTTTAGAATGAAACTTTTATTTCAGGGGATTTGTGCAGGAGTATGTTTAACTCTCCCATAAGAATAAAAAGGTTATCATATTTCAGGAAATCCTTCAGTTTACTGACATGAAGAATATGCTTCCCAAATGTGTAGGACAGGTATTTTACTTTACCTGATACTTGCTGGGTGCAGCAGAGTAGGAATGTGGAGGAGTGAGTTATAGGGAGATTTCATGGCCTGTATTCCAGTAACCTTGGGCTTGGCAGACTTTAAAGCAGGGAATGCTCTGCATGAGCTGAAACTATCTCCTAGAATATGCATGTGCTGCTTTGCCAATACACTGAGTTGTCCCCAGCACAGCCCCGGTGAAAAGTGCCTGGAGAGCCTTGTACATCTGGTTTTATTGGGATGTAACACCCTAGTCCATGAGGAGTCACCAAGGGAGAGAGGGAGCAGATTCCTGGCTCTCTGCTGTCAGTGCTCTAACTTCACAAGAGCTCAGATATGTCGTCTCATACCGGTTTTCAGCAACCAGCAATGAGCTATGTGGAATGGGAAGTTACTATTAATAACAGAAATACTTTTAATTTTAGAGGATGGAAGAGAAAGCCAGGAGAAATAGGTTTGGGGCAACAGCAAAAATTACTTGTAACACAATTAAATTTTACATTTCCTGTAATTTTCTCTATTTTTTTCCCAGTGCTTTCTCTGCAGATTTTCCATCCCACTGGATTGTGATATAGCTACAATGTGTTTCTGATTTTATATTATATCACGCTGACAATTTATAAAATGTAAAATACTAGTGAGGCATTTTGGTAGGACATTTTATCTTAGTCCTGATGTTGGGTGGAATGACATATGTTGTTAAAAGGGAATTTATAGAGGTAATCACCTACAGTGATGTCTTCCAACAGAGCTCCTAATTTCACACCTTGTTCATTTTGAAATAAAGCTTTACTAAATGCATGCTGTTGATAGTGAACTGCAACTTTTTTTGCCAAGGTACCTAAACTATTGCTGTGTATAAATAAGTAGGATACACAATCAGGCTATTAAAAGGCAAAATTGTGTCAGTTTGGCTCATGGGTGTCACTGCTTGGGCTATGACATGAAACAGGTTCAGTGAATATACATATTTTCTGGAATTTTGGTTTAAGTTGTAAATGTCTCTGTGAATTTCTGTAGGGGAAGTCTCCTGATATGTCATTTTATATCATTTTGATATATCCTGATATATCATTTTGTGCTGATTTTTTTTATTGCATATATATCTGTCTTAGTTTGAAAAGACAGGTGTCTGCTAAGGAAGGCTGGAGTCTCCCTTGAAATGGAGGATGTAAACTCCCTCCCTCTGAATTATTATAATTTTGAAATTAAGGGGGGGCTCTTGTTGTGGTCTGTCATTTTTATTGCAGATGATGCAAAGTTGGTATGTTCTGTTCACCCCTGTTCACTCCTGTTACATGGTTCTGCCCTGGTTCTCCCCTCCCCATCAGTTCATGCCAATCCCCTTATCTCCACCCCAATTGTCCTTATTTGTGATAATTCATTACTGTAACCCCTCCCCAGACCCCTATCCATCACTCAGCATCCCCTCCCATTGTTCCAGAATCTTCTGCTGTTCCCGTCGAGCGATTGGATTAGGAGCCGAGGTCCCGCCCCCAGTTCAAATGCATTTGTTACCCCAACTGTCACTCCTCTGTAGCCCCCCACCACCCTGTTTCCCGATTGGACCTGGGTCCAGTTCCACCCCTGTTCTCCGCCCCCTTTATAACCCCGTGTAGCCGGCTGCCCGGGGTCCCCGGTCGGCTGGTCCCCCTGGTGTTCAATAAAACCGGATTTCTACCCCCGGCCGGAGACCCCCTTTTCTTCACTTTGCCGCAGCTGCCTCTAAGTATTCCAGCTAGGCGCTCTCTGGACACGGCAGTGCATCCGGAGAGTGCCCCCTGGTGCTGGCTGTGTTGGAGCTAGCCGCCGTCGATCCTGCTCCCCAGCCGGGAGCAGAGATACACAGTGCAGCAGGCTCTCAGGCTAAGATGTGGAAGCAGGAATAACAGTTCTTTATTAGGGAAGAAAATAAAAATAAAATAAACAATGCAGTAATACAAAACAACACTGACAGAGTCAGAATACAACCTGACACCCTGTGGGTCAGGATGTTGGTAGCAGTCGAATTGAATGGTGGCTGCAGTCCTCCTGGAGTGGCAGATGTGGTTCTGTTGAAGCAGTGATGCTGTAGAAGGGTGTAGTTTTTCTACTGATGATGATCCAGTGGTGGTGCAGACGGGCCTGGTCTTCCATTAGGAATCCAGTGGGAAAGGGCTGCTCCTCTGCGAATCCAGTGGAAAAGTCTGTCCTGGTGTCCCAAAATCTCAGATTATATCCAGTTAGGAATGCTTGGCTCCTCCCTCTGGGCAGAGCATCTCACAATAGGATGCTGTAATTTTTGTCAGTCGTGCAGTAGACACTCAACGGCCCATTAACAGCAGATGTCTCCCCTGAGGGAGGATTGGCTTGTGGAAGAGATAAAGAAAACTGCCCAGTTATCAGAAGATAACTGCCACACCTCTAACAGATGGGAATAGAATACACACCCTCAGCCACATCTTGCAACCCAGGACAATATCTGTGAAGAAAAGATTCTCTGTATCTATATATGTCAAAGGACAGTAAAAAGGCACACATATAGTTTTCATACTTAGAGGTGCAGCTGCCCAAGGGCTGCAAGAGGCTGCAAGGTGGTCTCTGACCTCTGCAGCCGTGATAGTGAGCAAGGAAAGACAAAAGGGAAAAGGAGAACAACCTGGGGAACACTAAGGTCAGAGGAGGTGCTCCATTTTACTCTTTACTATGTATGCATGTGCATAAGTAAATGTATATTTTTTCTAATTTTTACAGTTCCAGAAGATTTCCTTAAAAATTGAGTGTAATCATAGTGTCAGTGGGAATGGTCACTTCTGACAATATTGACCATTCTGTCCTGCTGAAAACACAGGATTCTTACAGTCTGAACTTGAGCAATTTTCTGCAAGAAGCTATTACCTGGAAAGGTATGTATTTACAAGTTGCTTGTTGTTTTTCAGCTTGTAACTTTCACTAAGTACTTCAAAATGTTTTTAACTTTGACTAACGAAGCATCTTCCCTGCCTGTGGTGGTCTGTGGTTCAGATACTCATGCACACCACAACCTGCTGGAACAAATTGTTCATCACCATATTTCAACTGAAATTGCTTTCACTGAGCACACAAGATTGATTTTTAACCATATCGTTCAATATTCTTATACCAGATCACCTATTATGCAGCTCAAGTACCTAATTATGTCATCAGTGGACTGTAAGATTTAGCTTCATGCATGGAGAATATCTGCCTACATGAAACTGGTAACACAACTTACAGTTTTATATATAATACAAAATATCAAAATGTTACATATCAGTACTTGATATATCAATCTCTCTGTAACCAGGTTTGATTTCCATATTTTTCCTTTGTTATATCATCTTGTATCACCTTTGATGACAGCTTATGTGTATCCTAAATTAAAGTGAACTTTGTGTTTTGTCAGATTATAATTGCCATTACAGAAATGTAGCATATTATTAAAGATTTTTATGAATGAAATAACATATTCTCAGAGGTTGTTCTCTATTTATGTCATGGTCCATTGCAATACAATAGTTTTAATCATCTGCTTCAGACATTTTGACTTATCAGATAAAATACATCCAAACAAACACAAAGAAATATTTATTCTTTTTCTATTTTTTTCTTTTAATCATCACACACTGCCAATTACTGTAGGAGAACAAAGCAAACAAGACTGTTCAGTCTTCGTCTTAACATAGGAATAAATAATTGTCCCATTGCAGTGCATATTGGATATTTCAAGATAAAAGCCTGAGATAAACAGATATTTTAGTTAACATACAATGGAACTTCACAAGCATTACATTTATGACATATAAATTGAGGACGGTAGTACAGTGTATTTAACCAACTCCTCTGGTACAGAAACATATAAAGGACTTGATTTCACCCATATATTACATATCACTATCAGCCTTTTGTGTATTTTGAAAGTACCATATAAAAAGAGTAAAGATGTTAGAAACTATTAGATATGAAACACAGTAACTGTTCATGTGGTTGAAAGTTGGGCAAATATGATATTGCATGTTAATTCATGCAATAGACATTGAATATTAAGAAGATTTTCTCACATGTGCTGTAATGCATATTAATTCTTTGTGGTGCAATGATAAAATGAAAGGCAGTTTGAAATGTAACCAATTTGAGAGGGAAAAGTGACTGGTTCTTTAAAATTAGTTGTGACTGCCTTGGCAGGAATTTACTTCTACTTGTTCCTTGGACAAAGAACTGAGTAAGAGTGTGATTTACATGATAACTGGTCTTAATTTATAAAGTATGTGGGTCCTATTTAGAGAAATAGTTTCTCTTATCTTCTGGGAGTTAAAACCAGCTTATTGTGGTTGGGTTAATACTGATGTCAAGATGGACAGCATTGGTTCTGAAAATAGGTGTCATGATAGTATGACACAATCAAGTTTTTAAATCCCAACTAGAAATATGCAGGCATTTCTTTGACTTTCCTCGGGAAAAATGTGAATAGTACTATTTAATAAAAAATATTTAGCATTTGAAGTATTTCATAGCAGAAATCCAACCAGTAATTCATAGACCCCTAAACAATGGGCACAAACTCTTATGATTAAAAGATGGCTAGCAGGTTTGCCAGGAAAAGTTTAATTCGAGATAAGAGTTGTCTATAATTGAAGCTCCCCATATAAGGTATATGCAAATGTTTGGAAAGAATTAAGTTTATGGAATTATACATTTAAAATCAGTAAATTTTCATCAAGATTTAAATAGTTTTGTAAGGGAAGTGTGCACTTACTACATAGACCAGTAATACCTTGTGTTATTTTGAGACGCTGCACCAGGTTAGCATGTTCCAGTGAGTCACTGAGTCACAGAGATCACAACCTTGGTTTTTGTCACCATGATGCCACAGAAGATGATGTACCACTCAATATCTTAGTCTAGCAGGGGGGTTATAGGTTATACCTACTCATCCCTGACAGAGCTCTCTTGCCACGTTATATTACAGTACAAGCTGGCTTGTACTAAGCACTAATCTGGTGTAAATAAGAAACCCAGCCCAGTTCCATAAACCGGCCCCTGGGCTGACTGACACGGGTGTCATCCAATAACATCCTTCCTAAGGTGCAAGCATTTCACTGGTTCAGGACGTGTGAGGTGTAAAAATCAGACCAATGAGCTGTCTAGACCTGTGAGTTTTGAATTGTCTATAAAAGTAAGCTCCAAACAATAAAAACACACTTTGCTGATGACCAGCAGAGGTTTGTTGTGTGTGTCTGTCTCCGATGCTCGACCACCGCAGTAACAGCTCCTCCTACTGCAGCCTGCAGGCTGAAGGACACTCAGGCAGTGGCCTCTCTGCTGGGTGGTGAAGCTTCTCCTGGCCCTGGGGGATGTCCAGCTCTGGAATGACTGGGCAGACACTATGTTCCTTTCTGTGTAGGAGGCAGGTGTTCACTGTTTCAAATGACTGTACCATAAAATTTTATCTCCAGGCTTTGGTTCACTGCATGAAGTACTTAAATCATTAACAACACATCTTGGCTGTGTTGTATTTGTGGCTAGATTTGCCTCCTCCAGGGAGGCAAAACTAGAACAAATCACACCCACACATACACGTCTTCCCCCTTCCCATCTCCTCCCCCTTAATTCATCTTCTTTGCATTGTCTTTTGATGATATCTATGTAGTTGTTTTGTGCTTTGTATCGCAGATTCTTTAGGACAGGAATCCCATCCTAGTGCTAGTGATTTAGAAAGTGTATTTTATTATTCAAACAAATTTAAACAACAGTTGTGGTGGATTGACCATTGTTCTTTAATTCCCCCTCCTCAGCAGGACAGGGGGACAAAATACAAAAATAAACTCATGGGCTGAGATGTGGACAGGGTCAGATCACTCATCAGTTACCATCATGGGCCAAACAGACTCAATTTGAGGAAATTAGTTTAATTTATTGTCAATTAGTAACAGAATCTGGTAGTAAGAAATAAAAGCAAATCTAGAAACATCTTCCCCCTCCCTCCCATCTCTCCAGGCTTAATAACCCTCAGCTCATCTACTTCTGCACCACCCCTACCCTGGTGTCATATTGAATGGGAGTTGCCATCAGTTCACAACCTGTTCTCTCTCCCACTCTTCCCTCCTCACATTCTTCTCCTGCTGCAGTGTGGGGTCCCTCCAAGGGGATGCAGTCCTTCACAAATTTCTCCAATGTGTGTCCTTCCCAAAAGCTGTAGTTCTTCATCAACTGCTCCAGTGTGGATCCCTCCCACAGGCTTTCCTGGATTATGCTGTCAAGGTAGAGATTGTGCTTTAAATAGATCCTACTCTCAAATTTCTAGTGAACTTGCTCTTGATATCCTGTTTTGTTAAAAGGCAAAAATTGGTTTTTCTTCTGTTACTTTTCCCATTTGAAGTTAACTATTACCCTTTAAATAAAAATATTTGTGACTGTTAAAATAGCTTAAATCAGCAGAAAAATGTTTCTATACCAAGAATACTCAAATTTCTCATGTAATTTGTTCAGAGCTGTAAAAAGCTAGGTCAGGCTATGTTTTTTACCTTCTGATGATTGCACAGCCATGCTAAGTAACACAAACTATATTTTAATGAAATAGAGATAATTCCATCAGAACATTTTGGTCTTTACATATTTGGATTGTTTTATAAATTTTTTATCTCAAACAAATATGTGGAACATTCAGAAAAAAAAGTGAAATCTTTAGTTTACAAAAATGATGCTAGAAGTTGTCTGAGAGAAGATGGCTGACCTCCTCTATGTCTTGCCTTGCTTAGCAACCTTCCTTAGCAACGACAGGCTATTAGCACATATCATCAGACAGGAGAGAATCATGGGCAACCAAGTGCTAATGATTTTTTTGCATCAAATAGGATGTGTATGACCCTTCAAGAGCAGGTTGTTTTGTTAGCTATTTTTTCAAATTTGGGTAAAGTCATTACATGCCAGGCACACCTTTTTCATTAAATACTTCACTCACTACATTTCAAAATGTTCATTTTAATTGGTTGGGATTTAAGGATTATTTTGATTTTTTTTTCTAGTTGTTCAAGTAAACATACTGCATCAACAAATTTTTCTAAGATTTAATTTGTGTTCTATGACTGTGCAACTCTCCCCTGTGGCCCTCTACAGTCATTTATTAATGCATAGGGTTATGTCATTGTATCATAGAATGTTCTAGGTTGGAAACAAACTTTAAGACCATCTTGTTCCAACCCCTTACCACAGGCAGGAAACCTTCTGCTAGACTAGGTTGCTCAGAGCCCCATCCAACCTGGCCTTGGACACATCCAGGGCCACAGCTTCTCTGGGCAGCCTGTGAGAGAGACCTCACCACCCTCATAGGGAGGAATTTCTTTCTCATATCTCATCTTAACCTACTCTTCCACATGGAAGCCATTTCCCCTTTTCCTGTCACTAATTTCCCTTGGAAAAAAGTGCCCCCATTCCATGCTGGAAGGCCACAGTAAGGTGTCCCCAAACCCTTTTCTTCTCCAGGCTTAACAACCCCATCTCTTTCTCTCTCAGTGTGTCTTCTTAGGAAGAGGTGCTCCAGGCCTCTGGTCATCTCTGTGGCTTCCTCTGGACTCGCTTCAACAGGTGGGGGGACTTGGCATGAAAACACCTCACCAACAATCAAGTTGCAAGAAGGTCTCCACCCATGGACAGCAAAGAAGAGTTGACTGTCAGACTTTGGGAGGGGCCAGGGTTGGCTGATGCAACACCAGGGATATAAAAGGCGGAACAACCATTTTATGGATGATGCTCTGGCAGTCAGCCATGCTCCCAGTGCTGTCACTTTTTCCTTATTCAGTTCTTTGTTGTGTTTGTTGAGGTTTAGTAAACCTTTGAAATTTTAAAGTGAGCAGTCATTTCTTGCCTTCCAGGAGTCTGCCTTGGGAGAAACAGCAAGAACAGGTCTTGTTTACCCTTCTTTCATGTAACATCTACAGAGAGAAATAGAGTTGGAATCCTTGTAACCTGAAAAACTTTAAAAGAACGACCAAGTCTAGCTGTGGGGAGATGGTAAAGGCAAGCAGTCTGTGTCCTTCCCATAAGGATAAAGAAGTTACAATTTATGTTTTCTTGAACTCTAACACATAATAAACCTGCCACTGCTTAGCTGCAAAGTGTTGGTCAGCTTGTGCAAACTGAATCTTGTCTGATGAAACTTCCTTTAGGAAATTCCTGTAAGAAAGGAGTGTTTCCTGTTATGAATGAGATTCCACTGTCTGCCAGTGCAAAATTAGAATTTCATACACTCACTTGCATTTAGAGATTTACTTACATCTTTCAAACATGTGCAGCATACTTGGGAAAAGCTTAAATTGTAGGAGTTAAATAGACCATGGGCATGGCTGATACTAAATTGTACTAATAACAAAATCCTGAGTAAAATCACCTTTTTTTTTTTTTTCCCAACTGAGACCCAAAGAACCTGCATGAATATATTCTAAGGTAACATGAACTGATTACAAAGTTGCATCTTCACAGTAAGGTAAATGTGTTTTTATCAGAGATCCTGAGCACATCCCAGGTTGATGAAATGCTTACATGGTTTTAGATCCTACAAAGTCTAAGGGTGAAGTCTTACCAGCTTCAGCATTGTCCAGGAAAGTATTGAACCAGCTGAACTTCAGGGAGTTTTCTCATTGCTTTCAATGGGCCTTTAGCTATTTTGAAACAAACATGAAAATTCTCATTAAGATTAGGATTAAGATTACTTTAAAATCAGTAAAGTTAATTTAGCTTCCTTCCTGTAAACAAAATTTAATAGTGTGTGTTGATGTTAAGTATAAAGTTGATTTGATTCTTGTTAACCTATGCTATATTATTTTTTTATTGTTTTTTAGGGTTGACATAATTACTAGTGAACTTCTAGTAGAAATATTTTTCAAAAGTGTCCTTCAAGCTCTGGTTTACTCAGAAATATGGAAGCAGTACACTTTAAAAATCAACTGAAGTTACATGAAGAGCCATATATTTGTTTTGCTAAGCAGCTTCTCTGGACGTATTTCATATGAATAATCTCCAATTAATGAGGAAAATCTTCAGTACTCCACAGACTATATAGACTCAGTAGGAACCACCACTTTCCAAATCCCTGGAGATAGTATTTGCATTCAGTATGCTGGTGATGGAAATGCAGTGAGAAGGGAGGAGTCCTGGCCCACAAAGCTTCTGAGGATAAGTTTTTGCCAGGCAGCCATCGTGATGAGCTGCCTGTCCCTGGCCTCCACAGCAAGATTCTTATGCTAAGTTAGAAAGAAAAAGAAATACTTTTTTGGATTCACCTGCCTTGTCAAATACTCCACTAGATTAGAGCATTTAAAAGAAATTGGCTTCTGATTTGCATCCTAATTTTCATAGTAATTTCTTTTAATCAACTAGAAGTACCTCTTTCTGAGGAAAATGTTTTTAGTACCTGGATCTATATAGAAGTTGAGTCTTTGTGGGTCATCTGCTGTTGTGATCTTTGCTGTTATTTATTACTGAGTTTAATTTCAATAAATATTTTTTTATTTTCTGTTGTCATGACTCCCATGTGGTAAATAATGGCCTTGCACATCTTCCATAAACTTCTTGGTCTGATCCAGCATTATGGTATAGGAAGTAGGCCAATTATTGTGTCACACTGTGCTATCCCACTGGAGATACTTCTTCACAGGAGCAAACATCTGTTGTGTTATTTCTGAGAGGTAAACTTAGGTCACTGTCATTCCTGATTTAAAAGACAGGAAGGCAGGAACCTTCCCAGAATAAAAAGGTGACCTCTGCCATCCAATATTATTGTAATTTCAAAATTACAGTGCTTCCAGGCAAAAATATGAGAAAATGAGTTCTCATGAATATATATATATATATTTATGTTCTTTACTGGCATGTATATATGGCATATATGCCAGTTCTTTACTGGCATCGACCACAACTGGCAGGGGAAGCTGCTGGCTCCTGGTTAGGCTGAGGGGCTGCAATGGTTTCCCCATGGCATCAGGGGCACTCCCATGCAAGCTCAGCAAGCCCCTGACATGGTATGAGAGCTTGGATGGGGAGGAGGATGGAAGGTGGCTTCTTTTGCGAAACTCATAGGGAGCAGCTGTTTTGGTGCCACTCCTAGTGGCAAGCTCAACTGTAGCAGTAACCCCAGAGCAGCAGGCAGGAACAGGCGGCAAGCTAAACTGTAGAACTGTTATAGGTAAAAACTGAGCGAACCAATTTAATAAAAGAATGAAAAATAGAATTTATTTTGCGACCGCTATACAGTCCCGATAGCCAACCAATTGAGAGACAGCGCCGGACCCTGGATCGAAGCTGAGTGAACGCTGGCCTGACCTCTATTGCATCAAGCCCCCCACGTTTCACGCATGCTGCATGGCGGAGTCCGTTCTTATACTCTTTTTCTAGCCCAAGGCTATGTTCATTGTCTTCTTTCAGTGTCCTCCATATTCATGTTGGTTTCTTTCAGTGTCCTGCCTGCACAAAACCTTGTCCAGGAGCGATGTGGGATATCACTAGGTTACCGGTTACCTGGAATTGGGCATTCAGATGTATGTTCCCGATGGCTGGGATTATCTGTACTGCACACCTTCATGGCCCATCATCTCTGGGTGGCTCCTGGACATTCCAGCGATGATGGTCATCTCCTGTGCCAGGCTACGTTCTGTTCATATGTTATTTTCCTTCCTGCCAGCTGCAACTCCGTCATCCTGTGTGGCTGCTCTCAAACTCAACCACAGTATTTCTTAAGACTTTTATAATTCAGACATATTCTTTATACACACCGTTGTAATCAGCACAAATTACCAAATTACTTATAACAGCACTGTCCCTGGAAACAGCCAAACACCCTCTGTAACACACATGATCGTTCTCCTCTTCCACCAAGCTGAGAAAAGGAGCCCAAAGCCAGCACCCCACCCCGCAGGCCAAAGTCCCGGGCTCAGACACAATGCCTCTTGCAGTGTTACACTAACTCCTGAAAACACCACAGCAGCAAGGAGACCCCATTCCCCAGGCAACACTCCCAAACTCACTTCCCCTGGTGTCATGGTTTGGCGCTGGCCCAATGCCAGTGCCCCCATGAAAACCCATCTTCCCTGGTGTCTGCTGTGAGATGTGATCAGAGACAGAGCAAAGCAGGCCTCCACTTGCAAACAAAGAAAAAAACTTTATTATCACACAATTACAATAAAATGAACACACAGAGCAGAATGGAAAACCTTTTAAACATTTCTCCTCCCCCCACTCAATTCTCACAGAATAACACAAAACCTTAGATCTTAATCCAGTCCATCACCCTTCAGATAATCAACTCAGTCCATCTCCACCCTTCCGACAATCACTTCTCATTTCATCAAGGAGAGAAGGAGCCCTCCTTGTGCCACCACAGGTAAATCCCCGTCACTCAGCAACTACACGTCGTGACTTCTTCCTTCCATGTTCAGTGCTCTCACCACTGCACATGGACCAGAGCTGCTTTTAGGGTTTCCCCTTTCAAGGATGCCTTGCCCAGTTCCAGAAGAGAACGACAGTCTCTCACCTTTTCGGGACACCAGTCCCCCCCAGTATTTCACCCCCTGGGGCCGAGGGGTCTCACCAGCACTTCATCACCTGTCGTCTCCGCTCACATCACTCCTTTGGCGCAGCCTCCCCCTAAAATGCAGTCTCTGTATTACAGGAAAGGTTCTATCCATGGCTATACAAGAAAAAGTCCAGCCAAAAGCCACTCCATTATCTCCTCCACCTAGGATTTTCTCAACTTCTCCCAGTCCTTCTTCACTTGCACAACTCTGCATCACACTTGCGCATTCCTTCTTATCCGTTTCTCTCCTCCCTCAACTCCCGGAGGATCAGCATTTGCCAGGTTTTCCATCGTCTCACAGAAGGGTTAAAATCACAGTCTCTGCTTATTCCGAACTCCCACACTCCCGGGCACTCTTCCCTTGTCGGCCCCCCCTTCTCTTCCTCGGCCAGGCCAGTGCTTATCAAATTTCAAGATAGCACTGGCACCTCTCTCCTTCTCTCTCTCTCCTGAGGAAGGGGGGGCTGCCCGCTGCCTCTCTGAGTTCCTCCACCCTTCCATCTCTGTGGGGAACTCACTCTTATCCAAGCCATCACCTCCCGTCCTCTCTCCCCAAGGCTCCGGCCCACCTCCCTCGGCCGCATGGCTTTTCCCCTCCCCCACCCAGCCCGGAGCTGGGCAGGGGAGGTCTGACTCCTCCATCCACCGGAACCAAGAAGGACGATCCCCTGGGAGCTCCTCGCTTTAACCCCTGTGTTCTCAGAGGCGGATCCATATCCTCAATGGTCAAACCAGGTGCCAATATCCACATCTGGGCACCTATTGGTTTGACCACTACCACCTCCCAAAAACTCATTTCCTCTCAAACCACGACACCTGGCCAAGCCATTACGGTGGTATGTGAGAGTGTTTGGCGAACCCTTTTGTTTCTCAACCACTTTGTAAATCACCATCTTTTTTTGCTTCTCCAACATGCAACAAATGGAAAGAAATTAATTTGAGAACTCTAACCCACAACAGTGACCATAAGTGACATTGCTGAGTTTTAGCCTTGCTGGACTTGAATGACAGTGAAAAAATTGAGTGGCTACTTTTATACCTCATCTTCCAACTCCAGCATTCTTGCAGCAAAATGCGATTCTGGAACATTCCATAGCTATCAAAACATGTACAAAGTACTGAAATAGTAGTAAATACAAATTATCCAGCTAGATAAATATAGCCTTTGCTGCAGAATGGTGAAAAGAGGCAGACAATGGGAGGCAGGACTAGCCAAATAACTGTTTCCATTATATCCCTTCAGCTCTGAGAATATCACTAAAAGGTACAATTGTTCTTATCAGTCATATCTTTGTCTGACTTTGACTAAAACCTTCTGTCTACATTACAAATCCATTAGCTGTGCTGCTTTTATGACAGGTTTGTTGCTCAAGGAGGGGGTTGATTTCATCTGTTTCAGGAAATCATTCTTTAATCTCAGTTTTTGTGTCTATTTTACATGGTAGTGTGAAATTACTGAGATGCCTCTGTATAATGGTCTCAAGCAACTCAAACGGGACCAGACAAAATAGGTGGTCACTATGAATAATTCATAATGTATGTTCAGTTTGCTTCTGCAGCTTATGTGAAGTATAACTGTGGATGGTAGGAGAAATTTTTGCTTATGAGGGCATTGGGAAGGTCAGTAACTAGGCAAAAAAAGAAATCTCAGGCCACAACATGAGCTCAAATGATAAAGTCATTTAAAAAAAATTATGTCCCCTGGTTCAGGATGAAACTGGGAAGCCTGTACTGACCAGTGATTGTGAGTATCTAATCTCAGCAAACCCTAAAATAAAAAGATTTTCAGAGAGAATACTTCACTTTTTGAAAATCAGGCTTCATGAGGATTTCAAGCCTAATGCTATAGGCTACCATGGAGGCAACATTGCCTTGATTTTGCTTTTTATTTCATGTTGAAAAGTGACTGGAATATTTTTCTTGTTTCTTTAAGATACAACCACAATTGAAAAAAAATGCTTCTGAAAAATATAACTTTTGCATATTGCAAAAGTAAGAAGAAGGAAAAAAAAGGCTTGAAAAACTATTAAGCTGTGAACTGTGACCTCTCAGAGGTTAAACCATTTTTTGTCTCAGTTACATTATTGTGTTTGTGTGTCTGTGTGTGTGTTTGTGTATGTGTGTGTCCATACATGGTGGTAATCCAAATAACAAAGTTAATACAAAGTATTTTGTATAAATGATTAAATATATTTTTAGTAAGAAAAAAATTCCATTTCAAAATATGACTAACCTCATATAGAAATTTACATATTATTGTAATGAACTCAAAATAAAGAAGCAGTAGTGTTTTTTTTCACTAATAAATAGAAAACAGCAATGTGCTTATAAAGCACAGGTATTATTGAGTAGTTTCTTGAACACTATGATGTTTCCTATGCAAACATGAATCTCAGATTAATAAATTATTCACCTTTAGAATTTCAGAGCTTTGCTGACCATGTTAAAGATCTGACAATGGCCAACTGTTTCCTCAAAAATATTAGTCATGATCATAACCCACAGTGTTAGTTTGGTTGTTTGGGGGAGTGGAGCAAGGGAAAAAGAACAACTGATTCCCCACAGGCAAAAAAAATTAAAAAAAAATATTATTTTCAATTCTGAGGTATATGTTATATTTGAAAAATAGCTCTGATCACTGGGAAGAACTTACTATTTGCATTTGCCATTTTCCAAATTACAATTTCTGGAAAGTCAAAACATTTTGTTTCCAAATTATGTTATAACTTGAAATTAGTCTGTAAGCTGGGTGGTAGTATTTGGTTTTGGTTTTTTGTGTTTGTTTCCTTTTTTTTTAGGGGAAAAAGATTAGATTATAAAACAAAAAGACAAATATTGAATTTTGTAGGTAAAAAAGTTTGATTTGTCCAGAAATAAAATTTCGTATTACAAATAAACCTGTAACAATATGTTTATCTTTGGTGACTGCCACACTATCTCTGCAAATTCTGTTTGAACCAACATTTTTAGTTTTGTTATATCTTAGGTGGTATTGCGCCTCCTGCAGAAATGTGGGGAATTCACATTAAATTTGAAAAAAAAAAAATTAGAACTGGGCCTCTATATCATCCAAACGTGTTGTCAAAGATGCTTTAAAAACAACCTAGATTTTTTTCCCCAAACACCAATACTTCAATAGCAATGTGGAAGCTTTGGGAAGAACAGATTCTTTTCTACAGAAAGGGAATTTTCAGCTTATTGTGCAGTTAACTAAATTTATAGCTAGGTGTTGACTGGATGGAACCATTGATGTGTTCAAGTGGTTTTCATTCAATGTAGCTGAGGTATTACCTGGTGAGATAATATGAGGAACAAGTAATTTTATAGGGTCATGACCTTACTGCATTATCTACAGGTAAGGATTAAAATAAAGTGGAAAGGCAGCTATTTAGACCGGTAAAATTATTTTCTTTCTTTTTTTCTTTCCCTTATGTATCATACTTGTCACCTGTGCACATTCTTTCTCCTACACTGGACACTTTTAATCTTTTTTTTTTCTTTTTTAACATATGCTTTTCAAGGTCTTTTATAGTCCTTTATTTTCTATATGTGTCTGTCTTGTTCTCTAGGACACTGCAAATGTGCTTTGTAAAACCTTCTTTCTTCCTCATCAGTACTTTAAAGGAGTGAGGTGCTTGGGCAGACCTGTTTGCAAGAGCTGTTTTGAACCTGAGTCAGTCTTGAAATCTGTTTCTGAAAGTCATGGTGTGTGTACTTGTTATGGAATATAGGAGATAGAAGTTGCTGCATAAATGGCTTGGCAGGCAAGTTCATGGTCCTTCCTTTTCCTGCCTGCCAGTGATGCTATGCCACACTTCCACATTTGGGATTTTTTGGGTTTTGCTTGCTTTTTTTTTTCTTATCCAAAACAAAAAGCATTTTAAACCAAAAAGAATTTCAAATCAAGAACCAGGATTTAACTTGGAGAGACATGGATTTGATGGATGGACCACGCAGCGGATAAGAAACTGGCTGGATGACCTCAGACAAAGCGTTGTGGCAAATGGCTCATTGTCCATGAAGAGACCTGTGATGAATGGGGTCCCTCAGGTCAGTGCTGGGGCTGATTCTGTTCAACAGCTTTGTTGCTGCCAGTGGACAGTGGGGTCACTGATGACACCAAGCTGTGTGGTGCAGTCACATGCTGGAGAGAAGGGGTGGATCCAGAGGGACTGGGACAGGCTGGAGAGGTGAGAACTGCATGAAGTTCAACAAGACCAAGTGCAAAATCCAACACCTGGGATGGGGCACTCCCAGATACACCAACAGGCTGGGTGGAAAAGTGGTTGGGAATGGCACTGAGGAGAAGGACTCGGGGGATTGATTGATGAAAACCCAACATGAGCCAGCAGTAAGCGCTCATAGCCCAGAAACCCAAAAAAATCCTGGGCTGCATCCAAAGCCCCATGGGCAACAGAGGAGGGAGGGGATTCAGCCCCTCTAGTCTGCTCTGGTGAGGACCCATTCTGCGTCCAGCTCTGAGGTCCCAGCAAAGGAAGGACAGGGGACTGTTGGAGCAAGTCCAAAGGAGGCCATGAACATGGCAGGAAGACTGGAGCCCCTATCCTAGGAAGACAGACTGAGAGAGTTGGGTCCATTCAGCCTGGAGAAACTAAGATTGTGTGGAAAACTCATAGCAACATTCTCGTATCTGAAGGGGTCTCACAGGGAAGCTGGAGAATGACTTTTATCAGGAACTCTTGTGACAGGACAGGGAGTGATGGATAGAAATTGAAAGAGGAAATCTAGATTGACTATTATGAAGAAATTCTTTATTGTGAGGGTGGTGATGCATTAGCACAGGTTGACCAGGGAAATTGTGGATGCTTGTTGTGGTTTGATACTGGCCAAACACCAGGCACCCACAAAAGTTTTTAGCTCACTCTCTTCTGCTGTAGTTGGGCAGAGGAGAGGGGAAAAAAAAGTTAATGAAGGATTCATTAATTAAGGATTGGGACAAAATTACTCTAAGCGCAAAACAGATTCAAATTTAAAGGTATGAGGGAAATTGATTATTAACATGAGGCTAATGAGAAATAAAATAAGCCTTTAAAACAGCTTTTTCCTGCCCAGCACCTTCCTCTTTCTCACTGACAGTACAGGGAAACAGGGTGGTGGGGTTTTGGTCAGTTTGTCACTGGAGATCTCTTCACTCAGGGAGAAGAGTTTATTCTCTGCTATGCCATGAGGTCCCTTCCACAGGCAAAGAGTCTTCCCAAAACTTTTGTGGCATGGGTCGCTTATCCATGGAGTGCAGTCTTTTAAGGATAGGCTTTTCAAGTTTGAAAGCAAGGGTTCTCTCTCTCTGTCTCTGGAAGCAGGGGCCCTCATTCTCTATTAGGGTCTCCCACTGGATGACAGCTTTCTCTGGCATGCTCTGGCTCTGGTATGAGCACTTTTCCCACAGGTGGCAAGTGGATCTCTGCATCCCCCATGGACTTCATGCAGTACCAGAGAACAGTTTGTTTTGCCATGGTCCTCACCACAGCTTGCAGAGGAATCTCAGCTCCAATGCTTGAAGCACCTCCTCCCCTTCTTTTTTTTTTTTCCACTGACCTTGGTGCTGCCATGTTTTCTCTCACATGTCCTCACTTCCTCTTCTTCTTTGACCAGAAGAAATACTGCTGCTTACAAGTATTATTGCTAACAAGTTCCACCAATTCAAAGATTTCTGCAAGATCCTGCAGCACTGAGAGGCTGATCTTGTCTAGGTTCTGTGTCAGGGAATTGCTCACCATATTTTCACCACCAGCCATGCAGCCCTGCCACCACCGAGTGGGCAGTGGCACTGCCACTGTTTAGCGCCTCTCCTCATGTGAGATGCTAGGAAAGAGAAGCCACTGCCACTCTCCCTGCCTTCTGCCCAGAGCACAGCTGGCTAGGGGTCGCCGAGCAGGCAAGGCTTACTGTGGGTTGTGCTGAGATGGCGGCAGGCACAGCACATTGCTGCAGGCTGCCCCAGGGATGGCCTCTGGTGGCAGCGCCTCACCATCCCTGGGAAAAAAAACCTGTGCTTGCGCTGTTTTGATTTTCTTCTTAAATATGTCATCACAGAGGAGTTACCAACCTCTCTAATTGGCCCAGTAGCATGACCATCTTCAGAGCCATCAGAGATTGGCTTTGTCAGACATGGTGGAAGCTTCTAGCAGCTTCTCACAGAAGCCACTTCTGTGGCCCTCCCCCGCTGCCAAAAAATCAACACAATGCCCCATCCCTGCAAGTGCTCAAAGCCAGGTTGGATAAGGCCCTGAATAACCTGGTCTAGTGGAAGGTGTCCCTGCCCATGTCAACTGGTTGGGCATAGATTATCTTTGCAGTTCATCCCCTTACCGTTCTGTGATTCTATGATTCTGTGATGCATATTTTTTTTCTGAATGTGGCCTTTTATTTTATTTTCTTTGTTAGCACCCATTATTGGGAAAATATACTGCTTTTTAACTCAGGCTCTTCAACATCTGCTTTTACCTAAGACAGTAATATCTTCTTTTACTTGCACTGGTTTTCAAATGAGGAGATTTCAGTGCAGTTACCCCTGACATGCATATGAGAAACAGAAAAGTGATTTTATTTCTTCCAGCCTGTAAAAAGAAAGAAACTTTCCTCCTCTGTTCATGTTTCAGTTGCTAACTCAAATGAATATCCTTATAGATACGATAGATATGATACATCTAAGCCTGTGAGAAATATTGTTATGCCAAAAGATGGTCCCTTGAGCAGAATTTTATTTTGTTATATTTAGCATAATAAACAGATTATTTTTTTAGTCAAAACCAAAACCTATATTATAAAGCCAAATAAAACTGACTCCCTAAATCCTTTCAGAACTGCTGCTAATTTCCTGCTATTAAATTTCCTATTGACAATTGTGATCATATTTTTGAGGTAGCAGTGTGAGATCATCTCATTTTCTTCTGTACAAGGATCACAATTAAATTGAAGTTGGTATTTCTTAGGATACATACCCCTATCTGAGCAATAAACCACTGTAGGAACTATTTAAATTATCTTTTGAAAGTGAATCAAGCACCTTCCCCATCTAAATTTTTTTAATCTCAGATATTTTAGAAGCATGATTAAAGCTTTTAGATGATATCAGAGTCCTTTTATGTTCTTGTATTTTCTCTTCAGTCCAGATTCTTTCTAGCACCTTACAGCCCAGTCCAAGAAATCTATTTTATAGTTGTTTGCACAAACAGTAGTGTGCAAAAGAAGAAAACATCTCATAAATGTCTCTGTATTTACAAGATGAAGTCTTCTTTTGCCCCATAATTATCAGAAATACCAGAAGGGGAGAATATACCATCATTTGATCCTTTGTGCCAAAAATATTATTGTTCGCAAGAACATATGTTTTATGAGGAGCAGCTGAGGGAGCTGGAGGGACCCAGCCTGGAGAAAAAGAGGCTTGGGGAAAACTTACCACTTTCCACAGCTCCAAGACAGGAGGGTGTAGCTAGTGGGGGTCTGGCTCTTTTTCCAAGTAACAGGCAATGGGGCTTCAGGAAATGACATCAAATTATGCCAGGAGATGTTTAGATTGGAAATTAGGAAACTTTTTTTTTCACTGAAATGATGGTCAAGCATTGGAAAAGCCTATCCAAAGAAACAGTAGAATCCCCAGCCCTGGAAACATGCAAAGGTTATGACAATACCTTATGGTTTAAACACAGAAGAGCAAAGAAAATAAGCCTGTGTGTATAAACTGGAGAGAACTTAGAAGGCTCAAAATATACCCAAAAATGAGATTAAAACCAAACGAGGTTAGATGTTGGTGCCAAAAACTTGACACATTTTATTTAGTAGTAAAAGAGGCAAAGACAAGGAAAGATAAAGGGAAGGATAGGAAGGAAAGGAAGGGAAGAAAGGGAAGGAAGGAAGTGCAAGAGAAAGAAAGAGAGAAAGAGAAGAAAGAGAAGAAAGAGAAGAAAGAGAAGAAAGAAAGAAAGAAAGAAAGAAAGAAAGAAAGAAAGAAAGAAAGAAAGAAAGAAAGAAGGAAAGAAGGAAAGAAGGAAAGAAAGAAAGAAAGAAAGAAAGAAAGAAGAAAAGAAAGAAAGAAAGAAAGAAAGAAAGAAAGAAAGAAAGAAAGAAAGAAAGAAAGAAAGAAGAAGAAAGAAAGAGAAAGAGAGAAAGAAAGAAAGAAAGAAAGAAAGAAAGAAAGAAAGAAAGAAAGAAAGAAAGAAAGAAAGAAAGAAAGAAGAAAGAAAGAAAGAAAGAAATAAAGAAAGAAAGAAAAAAGAAAAGAAAGAGAGAGAGAGAAAGAAAGAAAGAAAGAGAAAGAGAGAAAGAAAGAAAGAAAGAAAGAAAGAAAGAGAAGAAAGAAAGAAAGAAAGAAAGAAAGAAAGAAAGAAAGAAAGAAAGAAAGAAAGAAAGAAAGAAAGAGAGAAAGAAAGAAAGAAAGAAAGAAAGAAAGAAAGAAAGAAAGAAAGAAAGAAAGAAAGAAAGAAAGAAAGAAAGAAAGAAAGAAAGAAAGAAAGAAAGAAAGAAAGAAAGAAAGAAAGAAAGAAAGAAAGAAAGAAAGAAAGAAAGAAAGAAAGAAAGAAAAAGAAAGTATTATACGGGGTGGGGGGGGGAAGGGGGCAATACAGTGACAGGGGTTAGGTGGAAGTATATCATCCATTCGAGGGTCCCAACAATGTCTCATTGCTCCTCTCCATCTAGTATTCTGGTGGTGAGGGTCCCTGCTGCGGCTGCCACTACACCATGCCATGCCAAAGAGTATAGAATCCCATGGATTAATATATGCATTGGGCAAGCAGGAACGCCCACATGCCTCCCTTGCAGGGGATCAGTTTGGCACTGTCCCTTGCAAAACTGAGGGTCTGTTGCATCATCTGCAGTGCTCTGGTGCAGGGTCTGGGGACTCCTTTGGGGGGTGGTTTTGATGGGCCATGACACCCCTCTGCTGTGGATAAGCATTTCCTCAGGCGAACGGGCCCCTCCGCTGGGCTCCTCTGCACAGTGGAGGATGGGCGGTCCCTGCGCCTCTGACCAGAGGCCTTCCAACACACACCCAAAGACTTTTTCCTCCCCACCCTTTGGTGTGACAGTGTGTGTGAGCTGAGCCTGGCAGCTGATAACCCTGGGGCTGTGGTCTCCTCCCTGAAAGTATTAGGCTTTTGCTTTGTAAATGTCCCCAGTCCTGAGTTGTTAGTTTCTCTTATCTTCATCAGGGAGCCCTGTAGAGCCTTAGTCAGGAGGCCTGTCCAGGGTATGATGGTCATCTCTGCAGCTTTTGTAATACAGGTTTAAAAAGTCCTTCATGAAAATGTTTAAGCCATAAACTATAATATTTCAGTCTCTGACAAGTGTGGCACTTGGGATTACAGTTTTGAGGTGAATATGGTTGGACTCAAAGACCCCAGAGGGCTTTTCCAGTCTTCTTGTAGTACCAATACAAGTTCTTATATCCCAAAAAAATGGCAAAGTCAATACTTTTCAAGAACTAGGGAAATTTCAGACTTCAGAATTTTCAGTGCTCTTGTCTTGCCTTATTTCACTTGACATTTTAAGATTTTAAAACTCAAAAAGAAACTGAAGCATCTGTCAGCTATAGAAAATGAGCATTCAAATTTATCCTTTTCAGATATTATGGTTTCACACTGGTCTAATTGAAAGTTTCATATATTACTAAAACTATGTTTAAAAGTGCCATTTTATATATAAAGCTTTTCTTATGTATGTGAAAAAATTCTTTGTGCATGAAAGGTCATTCAATGAAGGTTCCTTTTCTCTCTTCGGAGGTACTTAGAAATGTGGTGCCACAAATTACTCAGAACTTTACAAGGTCATTATCAAAGTCTGTAGTAATGAGAGAAAAATGAACAAGCACCTCAAATTTAATATTTTGTTCCACTGAAGAATGTTAGGAAACCTACAAATTTAATAAGAATTTATGAATGGAAATTACTGTTTTAAATAAGTGAAAATTTTTATTTTTCCTCCCTTATATCTTTCCTCATTCCTCTTTTGCAGATTTCTCAGAACTCTGTCTTTCTGAGAGGGTCAAGAGTTGTACATTAGCTATATGTTTTACAAGTGTTCTTACTGTTTTAGCATGGCAGATTTATGTATAAGTGTTTTGCATGTGCAAAAACCTGAAATGGAGCATGCAAAACCTGGGATTGGTAATGGTATATATAAAGGAAAAGTAATATCTGTTGAAGTGAGAGAAGAAATAGTGTATGGTTTATGATGTTTAAAGATTAAGTACCATTTTTATTCATAATGGATTGAAATAAGTGAGATAGTTGCAGAGTAAGATAACATATGCTTGTCTAAAAATGGCACACCTGGAATAGGTAGCATTGCAAGAAGTAATGGTCAGATTAAGTGACAAGATGTTCCAGAACAGTAATTTTGATTATTCCATTGCTACCACTGATTCACAAAAGGAAAAAGGATAAGAAACCTTTTTAAAAAAATTGTTGGTCAAAACTTTGGCTAATTTTATTTTGCAGAATTGCTCAAAATTGTCTGATCCAATTTCCAGTTAGAAAAGAACAAATAAAATGTTAATTCTTTATCCCTCCTCATCCTAGACTGCTAGGTAATGTGTGTATTCTATTCCCATCTGTTAGAGGTGTGGCAGTTATCTTCTGATAACTGGGCAGTTTTCTTTATCACTTCCACAAAGCAATCCTCCCTCTGGGGAGACATCTACTGTTAATTGAGTGGGCCATTGAGTGTCTCTGCATGACTGACAAAAATTACAGCATCCCATTGTGAGATGCTCTGCCCAGAGGAAGGAGCCAAGCATTCCTAACTGGCTATAATCTGAGATTTTGGGACACCAGGACAGACTTTTCCACTGGATTCCCAGAGGAGCAGCTGCCTTTCCACTGGATTCCCAGAGGAAGACCAGGCCCATCTACACCACCACTGGATCTTCAGAGGAAAACTACACCCTTCTACAGTATCACTGCTCCAAAAGAACCACATCTGCCACTCCAGGAGGAGTCAACTATTATCTAAAACCTAAGCTTAATACTTAATTTATTAATCATCTTACAAAAAGCCCTGATAAGTCTCGGTCTCTTGAGTCATCTCCCTGTATCTCCCCAGATTCTTGTAAGTTTTTAAAATCTTGTGCTATTGAATATTTGTGTTATTTTCCACAATATGTTACAACTAATTCAATTAGTTCGGAAATACCATGAAATATCAAGAAAACATATCCTCAGAGTTGAGCTATGATTAATATTTAAGTAAATGAAGAATGTAATGTCAGAACATCAGTAAGATATTTATAAATGCTGACCAATCACTAAATCATCAAATTACTTCTAAATATAATCAAATTTCATAGTACCCAAAGAAGCTTCTAAAATGACGTCTGTTAATTATAAATTTTAGCTCAATAATGTTGTTATTTATTAATAATTTAATCATTAATAAATATTAATGATTAATTAAATTTATTTAATAGCTGATGCATATTTTACCAATGAAATGTATGAACTTCAGCCCTGAGGCAAATTATAAAACTTACTTTTAACATGTCTATTCTAGTGCGATGGTTGAAGTCCACCCAAAGAATTAATAAAATGCATGTTTTAGTCTGTGGTCTCAACAGTCAGGTTGTAGTGACCTCTGTCTATCAAAAAATTACAAGCAATTAGTTTATGCCCCCTCGCAGGATTTTTAAACGAGGAACACAGAAATGATGCTTTAGTTAGCAATAGTTTTCTGGAGCAGTTGTTACAGTCCAGTCAGTGTGTTTTCCTTCTGAATATTCCTGAGGGTGATCTATTACCCTATTCCTGTCTGCAAACACACATTGGAACTTCCAAGAAGCCAAGAATATGAGCAAGCTGCAACACTCACCAAGGCAGTAAGAGGAAAATGTGGACATTTAAAGAAAGGGGTAAGTAAAACTCAAAAGATATCAATAGGAGTGTTGCTGCAGGGTGGAGGTAATAAATTCTGGAACTTGCTTCTTGCCATGGAGTGACTGAACTGGCAGGCAAAATATTTAAAAAGTCAACAGATGGGTAAGTTCAAATAAAGAAACAACCGGGAATTGTGATATTTTGGAATTGGGAGTAGTTATAGCATCAAGCAAGAGCAAAAAATACTAGAATGCAGAAAATTTTTCTGCTGGCAGGTTAGTTTATATTCTAACTTGAAATAAATTTGAAAAAAAATTGAGAGAGCAAAGTATTTTGTAAGCGAGAAGAGGCTTGAGGGATCTGAGCAGTTGTTTATGCAACCCTGTCTACACTTTAAAACTGAGACTATGCCCAATCCTTATAGAAGTTCTGTGTACCTTCAAAATAGTTTCTAGTTCAGCAGGGCTTCTTGTTAATACTGAGAGGAACCAATATGATTTTTATTTATGCCTCAACATCTTATATTTCCCTGGGGGCTGCATAACTGCTGGGGACCCTGGACCTGAGGTGGCTTCACCTGATAGCCAACTGAGGAGGGAAAGCTTCCAAAATCAAACTGCAGGTCACCTCCCCACTAGCCATGGGGGAAACGCCCAGATGCCCAGGAAAAAATGCCTGGGAAATCAGGCTGTGGGAGGAGCCTTAACACAAAAAGCTGTTAACTGCAACACAACAGGAGCTGTTTTGCTTTGGGTTTCTTGGAGGGATCAGGGGCTCGCTCAGAGGGTCATCTTGGCCCTCCTTCCCTAACCTTCTCTTTTCCCTTACCTGTGGTCCTACTTCTCTATCCACACCTGTTCTGCCCTGTTTTGCCTTTTCCGTGAACCAGCTCATTGCTGCGATGACTTGGTGTTCCACTGTTGTCCTGACAGAGTGACTGCCACCACTGCCATGTTTCCCACATTGCCTGGAGCAACAAAATCCGCAGCACAAGCTCACGGCACCAGCCCAGCTGCCGCTACCCGTAGCTGCCATGCCCCAACCCTGACTGCCTGTGGCTGTCCCATGAGCGTACCTGTAACCATGGCAGCCTGTTCTTCGGCACTGGCAGAGACATGCAACCTGCTGCTGTTTGCAAAGGGCACTGAGCCACTACAGGAGTCACATAGCTCGCCATGGCTTGCAACACACACACTCCATTTGCCGTGCTGACGCTGACAGAGCGCTGGAGTTCTTACAGTAACGCTGTCCTTGTCTTCTGTTTTTCTCTCTGTCTCTTTTTCCCTCACTGCTCTCATTTCTAAACCCCTTTGGTAGGAACACTTACCCTCTTTTATCAATAAACAGTTCTCAGATACAATATTCCCATGTTTGGACTTTATTTTTGTGAGAAACGACTGCTCACATTAAAATTTCAAAGGTTTATTAAACCTTAACAAATACAACAAATGACTGAATAAGGAGAAAGAGCAGCACTGGGAGTGTGGAACTAAACTGCCACGTGCTCATCCACAAAATAGCTTCTACGCCTTTTATAATCCTGGTGTTGCATTAGGTAACCCTAACCCCTTCCAAAGTCCATCAGTTAACTCTTCATTGTCCATTGGTGGAGACTCCTTTCTTGTAACTTGATTGAAGGTCAGGTGTTGCCGTGACGCACCTCCTAGTAACAAGCCTGCCATCTTCCCAAATGCCCTGACTACCAGGGCCATCCAGTGACAACAATAAAAGGGGGAGGGGAAAGAGCACTATGGGGAGAACATATCACAATAACATAAATATACATCAATAAAACTCCTCTTAACATACACATAATATTCATCCCTTAATTGTGAGAGCCAACCATCATATTACCAATCTATAACAATATTAATCCAAGAAATCTATCAAAAAGAATCCTTGCCGATGCCCTGTTTTACAGTGGGATGGGACAAGTACACAATTTATACAACATTCAAGTGGATTTAAAAAAAAATGTTGCGAGAAACAACACCTCACTTTCAAAATTTTAAAAGGTTTATTGAACCACAACAAGGGACTGAAAAAGGAAAAAGGGACAGCACTAGGTGCTTAGCTGCAGCCAGAGGCACACCACCCACACCTGTAACTATCCTTATATATGCTATTGGTAAGCCAACCCCCTGGTAAGTCGACCCTCCCCACACTCCTGCATCTGTCACTCTTCGTACCTGGCTCCTCCTTCATCCCGCCTCTTGGAGTTTGAGCAGTCCTTCATGCTTTGACTTTCCCATTGGTCAGAGATCAACTTTCAGCATTACAAAACTTATATGAAAACACCAGATCTTAACAGAACTTCTTTCAACCTTATAACATACATTTAACATTAATGAGAGCCAATATTACACTAGCCATTAATTACAATGGCGAACCCCTACTTCACTGTTCAGTACAAATGGGCCCATAATAAGTATTGTAGGATATCTTTGAAATGGTATACATCTGTATTTAGATGTGTGATTTCTGCCTGCTACTAAACATATCCCAGTAATGGCACTTGATTATTATGGTATTTATACTATTCAGGTGGCTTTGGGCAAAAATACCACTAACTAAAAGCAACAGTGCAGTGTGTTCAAATATAAAAAATAGTCAAATAGTAACATAAAATACTATATAATAATAAGTGCAGCAATAGGCAGTCCCAGCAGAAAACAAAATATTGTACTTTGTTTTTTCCATTGATGTATTTTGCATATACACAGTGCAGTAAAAGTCTGGGATCCAAACCTGAAAGCGCAGATTATGCATTTAGTTTAATTTAATTTAATTTAATTTAATTTGATTTGATTTGATTTGATTTTCCAGAATCTTTTGAATAGATGCATGATTAAATTTATGCAGCTGAGGATATTTTCCCTCCCATTTGAATACCGCAATCTCAGCATTTATTTTTAGCATGCTAAATAACAGGTATTGTACTGCAGGACTCTCTATACATTAAGCATGTATTCAGAGATGACATATGACTTGCAATGAGAAAATCTAACTAACATTCTTTCCCATACTTGTATACTTTTTGCAAGGGGAAAATATTTGCAAGTAATTAACACATGGTCTTTTATTATTTTTGTATTCCCAGTCCCATCTTTCTGACAATTTCCTATTGAGAGTGTTTGTGCTAATGTCACTATCCTGAACTTCTGCCCTTACTCTAGTCTTTCATATTATAGCAGTTTTTGGTAGCTGAATTTATTTCCACATGTATGTTTGGATTGACTTGTAGTCAAGCGTACAACTGGCTGACACACTTGTTTAGTGTATTCTGTCACTGTGAGATATTCTGCTGAAGAAAATGAAAATCTATATTTTCCTGTGTAATGGAAAAATATATGAGTGGATACTAATTTTAAAAAATCCACTTTTAGTCTATTAGCATTTTGTTACTATTTATGGCTTTCTATGATTTCTCTCCTTCTGACACTGTACCTGATTCAGGAAAGCTCACAGATATACTCTTGACTTCTCTATATCCTTGTCACTGAAGACAACAGGGTCAGTTATGTCCTTAATCTAAATTTGTTTCTACTTATGGATAGAAAGCATTTGTGTAGGCACTTAATGCCTACACATCACACTAAATCATCCTTGAGTAAATCTCATTATTACCCTACCTAAAACAGAGACAAATCCCAGAGTAACAGCTATTAAGAACTGAATTACATTTGGAGCTTTAAGGAAAGAAATATTCTTTGCCTCTCCTTCTGTATCTTCCAGCTGACAACACAGGGTTACTTTGTGCCTAATTGCATGCAAATGGAATTATAATAATGCAAAGCTGTGTTAGTGAAGACTATGTACAAGTCATTCCCAGAGCTGTGTGAAAAATAGCACAAAACAGATAATGTGTCACTCTGGAGAAATTAGATAACGCCATGGAAAATATAGACTTTTTTTTTTTTTAATCTGTCATGTGATCACTCTTAATCTCTTCACTTTATTGACTGCACTTTTTTCTTTAATTGAATTTGTTCAACATTTCTCCAACAAAAACCAAAACCAGGTATAAAATGAAGTTTTGAGGGCTTTTTTCTTTGAGAGAAAAATCAAAATTTTGCCCTCAACAAATAGGATTAAGATCATGCTTTTAGTTATGCCAAGGACTGAAGGAGATCTAATAAATATATAACAGTGGTAGGTGTTGCCAGAACTTAATAATATAACGAAATTTTGCACCTACAGCTGTCAGTGCTGACATTCTTCTTTTTGACTTCTGTGAGTTTTCACATTTTTCCCTTTGATATGCTTTCCCAGAGGTACCAACATCCACTAGAATCTCTTAAGAAAGAAAGACTGATCAGAACATCTTGCTATACTTGACCACATGAAGTGAGCATTTGCAGGGTCCTGTTGACAAGGAAAATCTGTAGGAGAATTAATTACAAAGATGGGTGAAGTTCCTGTGTTATCTACACCTGTCTAGCTGACGGCATGCTACCACTGAGATAGGTGGATCCTGGCTAGTGGATGGGATTTTGACTGTTTCAAAAGCTACCAGATGAAACAGAGATGTACCAAGGAGGGAAATGAATGAAGTCAAACTTGGGTTTTCACACAGAAAATTTTAAAAGTTTTTGTGAATGGATGAAATATTGGAAAAGGTGACTTTTCAATCAAGTGTTAATCATCTGATAGGAACAATGTTTTACAATTACATTATGGAGATGTGTGTGTCTGCAATACTTGGAGGATCAGAAAAGAGAAAAAGTGCCTGTCAGATTAAATTGATAATTCAGTGATTTGCAGTACAGGTCACATTTCCTTGTTTAGAGAAAAGCAATATGAACAATCCTGATAATGCCAGCTGATGGTGCTGTTATTTGTCTGGAGTTTTCCCAAGACTACTATGTACATAAACCCTGTAGCATGTAGTTGCTGCCAGTGTCTCACTCATCTTGTTGGTCTCCTATTGTTTTATTTTAGTTCCAAGATTTTGTCTGTGCTGTCATTTTACATCTGTGACACCCCATCTATAAGCAGTTAGTATTTGATAACAACAGAGAAATAGATAATTGACATCAACGAACATCAGACAAGAGCCTACACTTATTATATAAGTCAGTAGTGCCTTCCTCATATCTGCCATTTTCTTTTCCTTGTAAGGGCATCAAATATTGTGGCACTGAATATAATTTTTGAGGCCCTGTCTCTGTGATTTTGTGCCATATAGTTAGATAGATATAGATATAGATAACCCATGTTGTTTTTCTAATTATATTTTCCTTCAGTTGGAATTCTCATGAATAAAGGATGAATTCCAATATGAGAAAGAAATTTGTTCATGAGCTATCGGTTCAGACCAGGGCCAATTTTCTTACGTTATTGTTGTTCTTCTGTAAATTCAATTATTTTTTTTTGGATCAGTAACATCAGGCTTGTGAATTGCGTAGTTATACAAGCATCAGTCTAAATCTTGATGGGCATAGAAGGTCCATTTTGGCCTGGAATGCTAAAGTTTCTTTCCTTAAAAAAAAATACTCAAATGAAATTGTGAAAAATAAGATATGGGTTAAACAACAAAATACTTTCAGTGAGTCATCTTTTCTTCTTTATTTTAAAGCCAATAAAAATAGTGACAAAGCTAAAGCAGTTGTTACGTATTTTATTCTTAGTTTTTTTCCTTCAATCAGTTGGGAGTGAAGAAAATGTTAGTGGTTTTGTTGCCCTCACCCTGACCCCAATCCAAGGTGGACTAAGTAATTAACTAATTCACAAACTAGAGTTTGAAGTCTTCAAAACTTTCAGTGTATGATCAATACAATTTTTAAAAAATCTGTTCTATGACTCTAGTCAAATGTTCTAATCAATGGAAAAGACATCAATAGTCTTGTTTTTTTCCTTCTAATTAAGTTTTTCATACTCTGAAATTACTATCTGGAGGAGATTGATACCTCAGTGCTCTTATGTTCTCACCTTCTCTCATACCACCTATCTCCTCATTTTCCTAATCAAGCAGTCTTTCTCTGGGTCTCAGCTATTGAAGCATGCGAAGATACATCTCTGGTAATCGGAAGTTGAATTTTTAATGTTTGTTCAACTAGAAATGTGAAGATATAAAAGTGATTTTGATTAATTCTGTGTTCTAAGTGTCCTGGTCTGCTTGTAGTAAAAAATAATTTTTGCATTTTTCCTGCTTGTATTTTCATTCTGGTGTATTTTTTATGTTCTTAATGGAATGCATAGACCTAATGGAAAGTGATTTTTTTTCTCATGAACGTGTTAAAGCATACAGAGGTATCTGGCTTCAAAAAACACACAAAAGCACATATTTAGAGAACGACAACTCACATCAAGAATGTTTTGAATTGTCAACACCTAAGGCTGAACTTGGATTAAGATAAAGAGTAAATGTAAATGCAGTAGTTTTGTGATGACTCAATGAATTAACACTCTCATTCTGAATAAAAAGTGATTTATGCCTTTTTCATGATAATCCACCTAAATGCACGGTTGGCAGGTTCTACTACAAATAATTTAATTACTGTGAACAAGTCAATAACATGATAACCAGTAATATAATCATCCCAGTAAAGGATTAATTGAATACTGCTATTATTCTGAACAAAGCAAAATTATGCCAAGGGCAAAACTACTTTGACAAAATAAATACTCATATAGTCAAACCACATCTTTCTGACTAAATGTCTTGAGCTGGCTAGACAAACAACCTAGGTTATAAAAGATCTTAAATCTTATTCTGAAGTGATTAAAATAACCTGTTTCTTAACTTTGGCAATTATTTTTTTTATCTAGGCTTTTCCTCACAGAATTGAAGTTACTAGATCTGAGTTTATGAAAAATTCTTCATTTTGCCATGGAAGAGGTTTCCCAGAAAAGTTGTGGCTACCCCATCCATGGATTTGTCCAAGGCAAGGCTGGACAGGGCTTTGAGAAACTTGGTGTAGTGGAAGGTTCCACTAAAGGTTCCTGCCCATGGCAAGGGGGTGGAATGAGATGATCTTTGAAGCTCCTTCCAACCCAGGCCATTCCATGACTATATGATTTCAAGTCTATGATCTTTGAACATTAAAAACAATGAAAGATATGTAAAACAGAAATCAGTCTTCCATACTCCTGAAGGCTTTCCTTGATTACAGTAGCTAAACAGCTCTGTTGCTTGGATAAGTCATGTATCTGGTATCTCATAGGGATAAAAAAAATTTGTACTGGAGAAGCTGATATTCCATAATTGGGTCTATGACTCCCTGCGAGAACTCTTAATACTAAGTCTTTGAAGGATTACTCACTTGCTACTTGGTAGGCTAACACAAAGAATTGTGAGCCATTTTGCATGAAGAATACCTGTTTTTTCCAGAGTATTTTTCTTACTTTTCTTTTAATTACTGTTTTTACACTTGAGAATTAGTGCATCTGGAAACTCATTTAGGTAAAGGACACCTTTTTAATTACCTTTCTTTATTTCAGTTACAATGTATGAAGTCTTTCATACTTGCGAGATTTCAAAGGTATTTGAAGCTTTTATCTTCCTCCTGCTAATTTAAAGTCTATTGTAAATAGCTTACTTCTGGAAACAGCCACCTGTGCTCATTTAACAGCTCATGGTCACTCCAAAATTCATTACTCTGTTGCTGAATTTTTGTTTGCTTTCTTCACGAAAAAAGACACTATTAGATGTTTTTCAATTACTATGCCCTTCAACTCAAAAAGGTTGGTTTGTTATGAATCTCTCCTTTTAGAAGTTAATAATCTGCTTAATAGGAGAACACCAGCCATTTCTCATTGTGCTGAAATTTAGAAAAGACAAGAAATAAGTTATAAATTCAGGTTTCAAAATGCTCTATTTAGAAGAACATATAAAAGATACAAGGGTGAATGGTTTCACAGTGAAACAGCATACAATCCTTTACCCTCCTTCTAATATATACATGTTCTCTGAACCTTCAGTTCTAGTCTTGAACTCTCTGAAGTCAATATCACTTTCCCCCCACTTTTCACAGTGGTATGAAAGTTTCACCTATATGGTTTACATTTCTCTGCATTGTGGGAACAAGTGATACTGGCATTCAGAGTTCCAGGAAAATTGATGTTTACTACAGAATAGATTGGAATAGAAAGTGCTCTGATAAGCGGTATATCATGTTTTGTGCAGTGGCAGAATCTCCTATATTATTGCTCTTCCCTTGTCAGGGTTTGGTTGCTTTTTTTGGTTAATGACCCTTTAAAGATTTTTCTTTAAAGTCATAGGCAAAGAAGCCCAGATACAATCTGATGTAATGGATAAGTAAAAATCAGGATTCATGTCTTACAGTACTGGAATTCCATACTTTGTTGAAAGACGAAGATCATGAGGCTTTAGACCTTACAACTTCAATGTGAAGTAGTTCCAACTAGTATTTGTAAGAATAGACCTTAAGAAAATATTTCCTTAAACAAAAGACTTTTATCATGGTCATAATAAGACATTGCAGAGTGTACTTAATAACATTTTTTTTTTGGTATTTGGATAATTTAATCATATTCTGTCCCCAGGAAAATTCCTTACTGTCAAAAGTCTTTAGTGTAGTATCTGAGACTGTTCTGCAGACTGGGAAATGCAAAGGAGATATTCTCATAATTTATTCTTGCTCTATTTTCTATTTTCGGCAAATGCTGAAAAAGCAGCAATCAGATTCTTCAAGCATTTTTCCTATGTTATATTTAAAAAATTAGGAAAATAAAGTTGATGGAGACTAAAAAATGTTTTTAATAATGGAAAAATGTGGTCTTAAAAAATTTAAATCTATGACTGAATCAACAGAGAAACTTCTTTTAATTATAGGAACTGTGGCTGATAGTTACTCTTTCTATAACCCCAGTAAAGCTATTCAGATTGTGATTACACATTTATTTCTATAAATAATTTCTCATGCCAATTAATGGGATTTCCTGAACTGATCTTTGTTTACTTCATAAGTATAATGTGCAAAATGTAATATTTATATAAATAAATAGGTTATTTCTCAATCCTGAAGATCCACTTGGAGGAGTTCCATAGAAATAATAAGGAATGGTTAACATTTCATTTGGCTGACTAATTTTGTAAGACAACTTTATCTATCAGCAAACCTAATCTAGACCACAAATAGCTGTGACAAATTTTCGAAGAAAAGGCTCTGAAATACAAGATGTCATCATACTGTAGTGAAATCTGCCTGTAAATGGGCCATTCTGGCCTACTTGCAAATCAAAGTAAAGTTAACAAGATACAAATTTAGGATGCCTGTGGCAGTGTGTTTTCTGTAGGTTTTATTAGTATGCCTGTTGTTTATTTGTGATTTTATAATCCCTTTATATTGTCCTCCCCTTACCTTTTGGAGTGGTGCAGGTTCCCCATTTTGTATCCAATGTTCTAAAATTAGACTTGCACCCTCATTGTTATTCAGTTTTGTTAAGTGTCAGTCCTTCTGTTTGTCACCCAGCCACTCCCTGCCAAATTTCAAATCTCTCCCCTTCCCAGTTGTCAATCTCTCCTATCCTTACCCTTTTCTCTAGAATCTTCCTTGCCCCTCCTCCCATTAGATGTCAATTCTTCCCTGAACCTGCCCTCTCTTCTAGAAATTTCCCTGTCAATTTTGTATCCTTTAAAACCCTATTGGTTTACTCAAATTATTCCCCACCCTAGTGCTCCTCCATTGGTTCAAGTACAAAATACCCCTCCTCAGACCCCTCCCCAACCATATCCCTATTGTTTTGTTGTCCTTAACCCCTCCTCCCAAGACATGTTATAAAAACTTCTGTAAATAGTGGGTTGGCCTTTTGGGTGCTTTGGAGTCCTGTGCTTGGGGAAAACTACCACCAAATAAAATTACCCTAGTTCCACTCCAAGACCCATGTTGCTGTTTCTTTGTTCCCATGCCAGACCATTGCTGCTAGCTGGGATATGCAGAGCTTGCAAGGGTGTCTGTCCTGCCCCTGTTGTTGCCGAGCTGGGTCACCCTGATTCCAGCACACTGTGACAGATGTCCAAACCTTTCATTCTCATTCATGTGAGAATAAATTAATGTTCCTCTCAGATAGTCAGAGTATGGATTTAGTTTTTCTGTAGTCACCAAAAAAATATGAAGCAGAGACATTCACCTATATAATGTTTTACATCCATATTTGGGGAAGGTGGAGAAAATGTATGCATAGAAGGAATAGACATTCACCTACATAATGTTTTACACCCATATTTTGGGGAAGGTGAAGAAAAATTATTCATAGAAGAAATACATAAGTTCAGAGCCATATAATGCAAATTGTCATTTTTATGAAGTTCTTTAGAAGCTTCATATAAAGCTATAAGCTTAAATAGTATAAGCTAAGGCAAGTGTCAGCTTCTTTGTCGTTTACCTTGCCTAGGAAGAATAATTGAGTTTTCTTCAGAGAAAGCTAAAAATTCAGACCATGTATTTGACATAAAAGTAGTTACTTGAAGCTCCCAAGATTCTCATAGATGAGATTACTCAAAGTCATTTCCAAGCAGTCATGCATCCAGCTGTCCAAAAGCAAGGGAAGGTACTCTACCTCAAAACATTGTCCTCAGCCAACTGCCTAACAGAGCAGGAAACATACCAGGTATATGAGTGTAGTCCAAAGCAGGTCTTTCTGCATATGGAGAAAGGTGGGCAGAGGACTGGGTACTGCTTACTCAGAAAAAGAAGTTCCACTATGCCATTATTTTTTTTCACTATCTTGAGTTGTGTATATGGTATTTCTGCTAAAACTTTGTATTTCGTTACTCCAGGTAATGAGTTTTAGTCTAGGTGCAACCTTAAGTATGCCATTAAAACTATATTCATTGTGTTCCTTGCAACCTAAAAGTCAATGGAATTTGAAAATATCTCTCTTTAATAATATGTATTTAAAAACACGGTCCACTAACCATAATAAAGTTCAGCTTAAATGTTCCCTGCCTCCTTTTGTGGCTAACATTAAATTATTACAGGTTCAGCTGTAAGCAAAATGCTGAAGCATTAACCACAAAAATACTGCATTCTGTTTTAAAGAAGAATTCTTTTCTTACCTGCTAAAAATGATAAAATGTTGTGGATTTTCATGTGAATTTCTACTGAGAAAACACAAGTTGTCGTGAATGAAGATGAGCCTGAAAGGGAAATGAGTTACCTCAGGAAATGAGATTGAATCAAGTCTCTAAGTTAAAAAAAAACCAAAAAACAACCAAAACCAAGTCAAACTCATGCATAGATCATAAGATGCGCATTTCAGTGTGTACAAATGCAAGACTCTGTATTTTTGCTATTACTAGGATGTATATTTTTTCTTAAAATTTCTAAATGCTCCTTTTAACTGAGTAAACCATATACAGGTGCCTCTTTTATGTATACTAGGACCTTTAAAATTTGCCATTCATATGCTTGAAATTAAGCATATGTATCACTTCCTCCTGGATAACAAGCTAACCTGGGATAGTGAAGATTAGTATCAGCACTGTTAACCTGAAGAAACTATGATAAAAAAATTCTTTGAATATTTACACCATAATAATATGCAGTTTTAAATTAAAAATTAAACTGTGTCTGAAACAGATACAAGAAAGAAAAAAGGCAGTGGCATCCCATCTTTCTATCTACATTTGCTTGAAATCATATTTGTAACATTAGTTTAGGCACCACTGTAGCAATTGTGCACTCTAATGAGTAGAAAGTTGCTCTGGTAAACTGAGTATCATGTTCAAAACCACTAGACTGTTCTTAAATTAAATTGATTTTTTTTTTCTCCAAATCATGCTCTGTTATTATGAGGAGCTTTCCATCCTTTGCAGAACAGGTTAAATATCATGATACGTATTTATCTTTTCCCTGGGGGGAAATAGTAGGTTAAAAATCTAAGTGGCTGATCAGCACAACAAGACAGACTCCAGTCTCAGTCCTCCTGTGCTGCACAGTTCTCTCAATGTAGCTTCCTTATCAACTGCTCCTTTTTTTTTTTAATGGGAACCAAATGTTTTCATTAATCTATGTACTTTCTGTCCTGGTTGTCTCCTCAGTAAGTTAATAAGGTGAGTTTGATGGGACAGGAAAGTGCAAGCAGATGTCTGCTATGTAAAAAAACATGGGATATGTACTGGCTGTTTAAGAAAGTTGAGAGTTGGGCTTAAATTACCTTGGAGTCTTAGTACTTATTTAAGGCAAGTAGTTCTGTTTTTGACAAATATTTATTGAAACTGGAAAGTTGTCAGACATAACTATAATTCTGACATTTTTTCCTTCTTCCTCCTTTAATTGCATCTTTATGTTGATGGCCATTCAATATTAGCATCAGCTGAAGAGGGCACATACTAAGGTTAAGGTTATATACAGACTAAATTCCTGCTGAGATATTTGCAGAATTGTTCATTCACCCAGAGTTCTGATCAGTGCAATCAGCAAAACCTGCCATTTTTGCTCCATTACACACTGGGAAAACTTGAAGTCATGCAATTATTTTCTTGTGTTTCTTTAGGAATTGCTTACTTACCAAGTCATACTAAAGCTGGGTGGTTTATTTGAACTCATTACTAATGCCATGTTGATTAATCTTGTAGGTGCTGATACTTGATTGAAATACAAATTTTCAAGGACTTGGGAAATAACAATTAGTGGCATAGAGCATCAAATTTAAAATTTGTAAAAATTAAGGATTTGTGGTTATCAAGACAACTTAAACTATGTAAAAAGAACAACCTGATTTAAATAGCATAACTCTCCCTTGGGTCATAAACTGCTACTATGCTGCTTTAACTGCTACTATAACTGCTTTAAACTGCTTTAATTGCCCTTAAATTTTAGTGTAAAATGCATATAAACTGCACTATTACTACTGAAGACTATGAAAAGAAACAATTTTACTTTTAGTTTTCCGAAGTATAATTTTCTAAGGCATTGCTGTTTACAAAAGTACACACTAGACACTGAGAGCAGTCCTAAGGCTAGAACTAGTAGAATACTTTGATATAATATGTATTGTTTACAAGTTAAAGATTCAAGAGAGGTGGCTGAAGATTTTTGGCATGTGAGAGTGATAAAAAAAGGTGGCGATATGCTCAAAAGCAATATTTCAGGTAGATCATAACTCAAGGACCCCACACATGAAATGCTAATTAATTCGTATTTTTGACATGGTAACTTAGGAATAATGTCACATGTCATCTGGCCTTTTTCTAACTAAGGCGATTATCAATATTTTGAAAGCTTGGAAAAACTGCCCTTCTCCAGTTATTAGAGAATTCGAGAATGTGTCAGGTTGGAAGGGACCACAGTGGGTAATCTGGTCCCCTCTCCCTGCTCAAGCAGGGTCATCCCAGAGCACATGGCACAGGATTGTGTCCAGATGGTTACAGAATATTTCCAGTGAAGGAGACTCCACACTCTATGGGTGATCTGTTCCAGAGCTCTGTCACTGCTAAAGAAAGAAATTCTTCCTTGAGTTCAGGTGGAACTTCCTGTGCATCTGTGCAGGTAACTTCCTGCCTGTTACCTCTTGTCATGTTGCTAAGCTCCACTGGGTTTGGTCATTCCCTTACCATTTGCTTTTCATTTTTTCACAGTGAAGCTTGCTTGTATCCTACTAGCCATGAAAATAGGAGGATTTGAATTGGTTTAACTGATCCATGATAGGTAGTCCTTAGAGTAACTGGAAATAATTCTTCATAGTTGTTGCTATTGTTAGTAGATTGTATTGGAGCTCAGAAGCTTGACCAGATGTTTTTCCACTGTAACTCTCTCTCCCATATGGAAAAGACTTATGCTTTTGCTATGCTCACCTATGTCAAGTGGTCTTTCTGATATCCTTGGGACTACTGGTCCAGCATTAGGTTAAGCAGATAGTGCTGTTTTGTTTTGCTATTGTAATGTGTTGTGGACTATACAAACGGTATTGTATTGCTTGTATTATATGGTGGGCTTCAGACACAAGAACAAACAATTGTGTAATGTCATATTGCCAAAAACTCTGGTATACAAATGGCTTTATCAAGAAAACATTACTCCTGTAAAGTTTATATCTAGATAGCTCATTTCTTACATTATGTTGCAGACAGCAATAGCCAATTTATAGGTCCAGTCAGAAAGTTCTCTGTCATACCAGCCCCCTGAGACACATGGCCAGAGACGTTTGATTTCTGCTGAGATATTCAAGTAAGAAAGGTACGTGACACAGCTGTGAGTTACTTTATTTTTATCCGGTTGACTTATTTCCATATGTGTGATATGTTGATTTTACTTCTGTGAATGGGAAATGTTATGTAGAAGGTGAATGCTCGGTAAATTAAAGTAAAAAAGGATTGTGAGTGGGTCCATTGCTCACGGACTTATCTTTACCATGTGATCTAAAAAGTGTCTCTAAAAAGAGGTTCAGAAGCCTCAGCTCTGCTATACTCGATCCTCTGTGACTATTTATACAGGCCCTGAATTCTAACTGAAAACTATATCTAAATTTCTAACTGAAAACTATATTTTGTTCTCAGGTTTTCTAGCAATCCTAAATTATAAATGTTACTTCTGTGATCTCTCTGGAAGATCTCTCTGGAATATTCTCAGACTGATGTATTGCAGGGAATTTGAATATCTGAACTTGAGACTGGCCATTATCCAAAAAGGATTGTAATGATCCTCACAGACTTAAAGAGATTTTTCCAGAAACTTATTTTGTCAAAATATTTATTCTAGCATGAGCAAATGCATGTTCATTATTACTTACACTTTCCGCTAAAAATGTTCCTTTTACAGTGCAAAATCATTAAAAGATACTAAGAAAACTCTGGTAAAAATCACATTCAGAGGCATTAATATACTACAAATGTTAAGGTCTCATCAATGGTGATTGCCCCATAGAAAAAACTATATTAAACTTAATGGTCTGAATTGTCAGACCATAACATGTCTGAGCTCCAGCCATGTTAAGGCATACAGAGAGCTTTATATCAGATGAAGATCCATCCCTGACTTTTACATAGTTTGACAAAGTCGCTCTGTTTTGGTTCTTAACTTCCCTTCAGTGTAGAAGCTTAAAGGGGTCCCATTTACACCACAAAGCATTGCTTTACAAGTCAAATGCTACGATTTCACTGAAAATCAAAATATTAACATAAGAATAAAATATTTGTTTTTCTATAATCAAGACCTTTGTTTCCTTTTCCCTTTGTTTTTGGAAACCTCCTAATCGGTGGCTCTTTTTCTTAGGGTGAACAGTCACAAGGCAGTAAGGGTAGATGAAGGGAAGGTTTGAAAGACAAGGCTTCATCGCTCTGCCCTGAAATAGGGATTGAATGTCAAAGTAAGACTCTCAACAGTTTGTAAAAGAGCAGATTACAATCTCAGGAAAATAGATAAAGTTTCTTTCTGTCCAGATACATAAAATTAAACTGAACTAAGCATTTGAAATTGTGCAACAGGTGTTTATTAGTAGGAAAATTGAATAAATATTAGCAGGCAAATTTATTTCACCTTACCTTCTTTGATTCTCATGCTATGTTTTATACTAATTTTTTGCAATAGTGCAAATTATTATAATACTGTTGGAAATTTTGGCCCACTGAATTAGCTCCTAATATATTTACAATAAATGAAAAACTGGTAGGAGTCTCCTTTGCCTCCCTGAATATAAACTGCCTATCTCTTTCCTTTTATTTTAAGTTTTTTAATGCTCAAATCATCAGCATGTTGAGTTGTAGCCAGGAAGTTCTGTTCTTTATCACTTGATTAAAACTGAATTTTGTTAACAGCTGTCTGCTGTGGTACCTTTGCTGCTCCATTGTTTTAAAGGACATGACATGCTTTCTTGTTTTACAGTACGAAGAAACATGTGCATAGATTCCTTTTTCTATTAAATTTCTTCACTTAATGGGATTGGGTTGTGTTGTTTCTGAATTGTTCATGTTGACCTTTTCTATATTTAACTAATTTCAAAACTGAACTTTTAGAGAGCTCAAGGTTTTCTGTGCTAGAAAATTCTTTGAAGACTGATCACAGGCTTTGTGGTGGAAGAGCTGCAACTGACTGGACTGAGAAACCAGCAGTGATAGGTTGACTTTAGGGTCCATCTATTGCCCTTTCTTCCCTCTAGGAGTAATAGGTACTTTTTTTTTGAGCAAACAGGAACTTAACCATTGCTCTGGGGTCCAGCCCTGGGTGAGATGTTGCCGAACTTCTTCCTTCTTCATTTCTGTCCTCACTTTGAGCTCAAAAGATTTTTTTTTATCATCCAGAATATGTCTCCTCTTCATCTCTAACCAATTAAAAGTAATTTCTTTGAAATTTGAGTTACTGAAGGTGTGTGGAAGCAATGGCAAAGACATTATTTTCCCTTTTCTCAGTACATTTTCTTTTACTATTTTAAAAGGAAGAAGGCAATTGGATTTTGCAGGAAGTCATGACCTATTCCTGCAATAACATCCATTTGAATTTTGAGATAATGCAATAGTTGTAGTATCTAAAAATAGAAGAAGGGGCAGAAGTGAGGGTGAGAGGGATGGTAATTTATTAGTCCATTTCAGCCTCCTTGCAACACACCTTAAAATACAGAAAAGGAATTTTGAATGAGCCATAAGAAGGGGTCAGTACTGCACCCTGAAACACTTCAAACTAGTTACGAATTTCCACAACCACTGGCTGCTTCAGGATAGGTTAAAACACACCAAAACAATTGTCACTGTATTAAAATATTGAAAGAATGTGATTCAGTGAATATAATTTGTAAAACCTGCATTAAAACAAGGACTTGTCAGATAACTGCTCCCCATAGGAATCATAAAAAGCACTAGATAACTTTTACCCTCCTAAGATTTAGAGCACAGTGTAAGTACTCTGTTAAATATGTTAAGTGGTTTATTTAACTAGAAAAGCTTTTGTTGGAATTATGTTACTCAGACTCACCAGGAGTGCTCCTTTGATAAGGGCACTGGATAGCAAAGCTCATGTTGTTGGATTATATGCATGATTTATAGATGCATTTTGATAAACACAGATTGTAGATTGTATCTCTCCATTTTCATACTATTTCTGACTATTCAGTAGTTGAAAATGCTTCTGAGATTTTTTATTTTTTTGGTAGTACACACTTTACAGGAGACATAAAAATATGTGTGATAACATAAAACCCCGTGTTTCTTTACAAGTGCTTGATCCTTGTCCTTGGGAATGCTGAATGTTGTTAACTTGTTTTTGGTAAATCATACTTGATGAAGTAGCAGAGATCAAAAAAAAAGAGAACAAAAACAGGGAAGAAGGAACCAAACAAACAGTTTTACCAAACTTATTTTGGGCATTCTCTGTTGAACTAAAGCTTCTGTAGCAAATAGTGTCTTGTCAGACACAATCTGTGTTATGTTAATTCTTTACACAGGCCTTATTCATGAAATTCACATAAATATGAAGGAAAGTACCAAAGTCTAAAATCAGAGTAAATGTTCTTTGAGACAAGCATGCAGCTATTCAGTTTGGGCTATACTGGGCCTTTATCCCTCTTGTAAATAATTTATTTTCATTTTAGACCCTAAGAACAGAGCATATGCTTCAACTTTTTTTTCTTCAGGAAAATAAGTAAAATTAATTGGACTTGATGAAAAAATGCAAGTATGTGGACTAAGAAACACCCATTGAAATTATAATTAAGTTTGGTGAAATTACAAGAATCAGCATCTAGGAGCAGAATAATTTAGATTAATTTAACAATTAGGAATATTTCTTGTTCTCTTTCTGTGAGATACACATTATAAATACATGAAAGATTAATGCATTTCAGAGCCATAAAATAATAGAATATAAGTTTCTTTGAACAGTAGTCTGCCCCTAAAGATTATTTCAAAAATAAGGAACATTTCTCATGTATACCATTATAGGTGGTACATAGAAAAGAAATCCACATTAGAATAACACCAACACATTGTAAATTAAGTAACCCATTACTTAGGAAATGCTGGAGTCAGAGTGATGCCTTGTGAAGACTGACCTGGAACAGAGACTAGGTGGGAGCTAAAGAATAAAGTAGGTATTTATCAAAAAGCCTCAATGGATACACCCTGGGGAGTGTATCCAAGAGGCCAGCCAGTGCTACACCCAAGATGAACCCAAAATGGTCACAAAATGGACCACCAGTCACAAGGTCCCATACTTCCATAAGTTCTGGTCCATTAGTATATTTGAGTTAATTGCCCAATTATAGCTTTATTTAGCTTTCCAGCTAAATTTTAGCCCATGAAGTCCCATCCTTCTTGTTTTTCTCTTTTCAATCCACTTTTGTTTATGTTCTTGGGCCTGAAATTTGGATCTTTTGTCCTTGATCCCGAGCTAGAGAAGGAATTGTTTTGTCTACCTACTCTGTGAAGAGAGCTTACTGTCCCCTAATATGAAGCTCAGAACTACACATGAAAGCAGCACAGAATCTGAAAAAAATAAAAGCTATAACCTGAGGCATCAAGAATAGAGGTTGTCTTCATTTTCGTCCATTTTACTTAGGCATTCTAATCCCATTCTAATCTTGTTGTTTTCCCTGTTGTCTGTACCACAGGGTTTTTGCAGAATTCACAATGGTGCTCTAGTGAGCATGGTTTTGTAGCATTTGGCTCAACAACCTCTACCTCCACAGAGGCCAAATTGATTTTCCTCATGGATTTTTCTTTGGGACTTAGCATATTCACAGATGAATGGTTCATAAACAGTAATGTCAGTGTTCTGACACCACTATGATAAATGGCTTTTTAAAATCTGTTCTAAACAGATGGGGACTGATAGTCAGAGAGGTTATTGTCTAAAAAACTATTGCTTTTACGTTCTGTAATTTGGTGCATTTGGGATTTATCCTGTCTGTCTCTAACACTGGATAGGATTCACATACTTCCGCATGGTTCACATTGACTTAATGTGCAGCCATCAGTTTACAACAACTCTGCAACTTAGGCTGCAGATGTTTTAAGTCAAACACTCAGCAAATAAGGAGCATACAATTAGATTGAGCTTCACCAGCAGTGCTCACTAGGTGTTTGCTGCTTCCTACCATGAATGTAGTTGGAGGTCTTGTTTCATTCCATTGTTCATCCTTAGACATGATCTCTTGTGTATGATGAGGTTATTTTCATGGCACTCAGTGTAAAAATTTCCCCAATATATGGTCTTAATGTACAAGAGAGGCTGAATTAAATTCACAAAATATTGTCACCATTCTGGCTTTTCCAACATGTGAAATAATTTTATTTTACCTGTTTTAGTATATTCTTTAGATTCAAATCTTCTGAGCATATGCATCCATGGGTAAAATTTATTCAGTTTCACTTTCTGCTTTTTATTATTTAATTTTTTTAAATTTTGTTTACCTAATTATGTTAACATTCATATCATATGGTATCATTCATATTCTGAATCATCAGCACTGTTGAATCTTTTGATTCCCCATATAAATTTCTGTCACCTGCGATTACACAGTAGCTGATAAAGTTGGTTGTAATTGTCTCTGGTCCTTCATGAGAGGATGAAACTTTTGGAAAATAAAGTAAAAAAAAAAAAAAGACAGACTGAATTCTGGTCGTGGTTGTGTAGTGCGCACATACTTCTCAATAAGGAAATTACAATATCTTTTCCTTGGCCTCATTGTCTAGAATGACTAAAAATTCTTCAAAAATTACAATGAAAACATGCCTAATATCTAGAGCACCACCACTCTAGGCAAAAACCTGGGGGTATCCTGGAATTTTATCATCAGTAGTGTGGCCAGCAGGACCAGGGCAGTGACTGTTCCTCTCTACTGGGCATTAGTGACGACACACCTCAAGTCCTGTATTCAGTTTTGGGCCCTCACTGCAAAAAAGACATTTAGACATCTCCAGAGAAAGGAACAGAGCTAGGGAAGGGTCTGGAGCACAAGTCTGATGAGGAGCTGAGGAAGCTGGAGATGTTTAGCCTGGAGAAAAGGAAACTCAGAAGGGACCATATCGCTCTCAATATCCTGAAAGGAGGGTAGAGCCAAGCAGGGTCAGGCTCTTTTTCCCAGGTAAAAAGTGATGGGACAAGAAGAAATGACCTCAGGTCATGCCAGGGGTGGTTTAGATCAGGAAACATTTCTCCGCCAAAAGGGTTTTCAAGCATTGGAATAGGCTGCATAGGAAAATTATGGAATTGCCATCCCTAGAAATGTTCAAAAATGTGTATGTGTGGCACTTATGGACACAATTTACTGATGAGTATGGCAGTGCTGGGTTAGTGGCTGGACTGGATGATCTTAGAGGTCTGTTCCAATCTGAACGATTCTATGGTTCTGTAATTCTAATAGAGATAATTCATGTAGAAAGTCTTACCTTGACACTTTAATGAAGTTGTGAGTGATGGAAAGATGGATCTAGTATTGAAAAACATTGGTCTCCTTTAATAATGAGAAATGTTTTCACTTCCATTGGATGGCTGTAGTAATTTTTTTATTACATAAAGTGGACTATCAAGCTGATATACATATATGTGGGTCTCTTCCATTAACTATAAATACAGAAAACAGTTCAGTCAGCTCATTCTTTTTACCACAAGACTAACTCAGCTATTCTCTGTGATAAGCTGAGATGGCTCTTGGTCATGAGATTGAGTTCTCCTAAACAACAGTACGGGGAATAACCACATTCAGAAGTTATCCCAAAATGTTTAACAAAGAAAGCAAACTTTAGATAATAATATACAAAACTTTAATGGGAGGTTTATTGTAGGAGAATAAACTGAGAAATATTAAAACTGTGTTGTTTTCTTTTGGCAAATTTGATTTTACTGTCAGTGTGTCTTAAAAATGAAAGATTAAGACTAAGACTAAAGACTTCCTAAACTCCCTCAAAAATTTTATATGAAAAATGACAAAGCTTTAGAAGGGATGTGAACAGCAGCTCACTCTGAAGTGAATACACACAACAAATGGGGTGTCAGTCTAGGTAGCTGAGTTTCAGAAAAAGACATAAATTTACTAATAAAATTTCCCAGTGAAAATGTTTTCAAAGCCAGTATAATAATAACAAAAGCCATGTCCTGTTTTCATAGTAACAAGAGGATCCAGAATGTTATATTCCTCAGTTGTTTATCTTTCTCATATTTCAAGCTGATAGTATATTGCTGATGAGAAGCAATAATTTGATATCTAAAAACCATATTTATTGACTCTAGCAGGTCAATTGTTGCGTACAGATTTTGTCTATACAGCAGTAATAGTGTATAGCAGTAAACTCCCATGAACAGGAGAATATACTGGACATTCCATCAAAACTGGAAATTTGAAAACTTATAAGATTGCTTTGTTAAAAATTCCCCCAATTAAGTCACCAAATAAGAAGCTACAAAAATATAATAATAATAATAATAGGAAAAGATTATTCACCTTGCTAACATCAGAAGAAGTCAATTAACAGTTGGACCAAAGGAGTTTTGTTGCAAACAATACCATTTTTTTGAACCTCACAGGGAGAGTATTATGAAGAGAGGAAAAGAAAATATTGTGGTGCTTATCACAGCTTCTTCAAACCAATCTCTAACCCATTAAAAGAAGAAGATGTTGCTAATAACTTAAAAGATAGTACACAGTCACACTGTTTGTTGAACATCCTGTTAGTGATCCTTTGAGAAATACACTGGGCATTCTTGGGTGATGGTGACTAGGCTCCCTGCTCCTCCCTGTGAAAGGCAAGTTGGGCTCACAAGTACCTCAGTTCCCAACTATGTCTTTTCAGGAAGCGAGATGAAATTTCCAATGAAACAGTCATTGATCTTTGTCATCCACTGACATATCTCTGGGAAATCAAAACTGTGGACTTCAACAGTTTACGGATGCACAATGCAGTCGAAACCCCAAGAAGTTTCTCCCTGAGTGCACAGCATATGCCTACAAATTCTTGCTGCTTGTTTGAAACAGGGGGCAATAGCACAGAACTGCTGGAAAGGAAGATTCCAAGCAAAGATAAAAATGGACTCAAGAAAGTTGAACATCCATTTGAAAAGAAGGTCATCTGTTTGAGAAGAAAAACTTCTAAGTGTTTTTGGCCATTTTAAGCCAGCTTCTCCTTTCAGGTTTATCAGTATGAAACCATAATGACTTTACTAGACTTCATACAAATGTACAGTTCTCTCCAGTTGTTATGAACATAGAAATCACAGATGACAATTGTAGTAAATACCTCAACATGACACGATGATCATTACCCACAAAATTGGGATTTGTTGCATCAAATCAGGGGAGCTTGTTTTGTTTTTAAGGTTGTGAGACTTGAAATGGAATAAATTTCATTGATGTTGATTTCCAATAGTTCTGTGTCTTGTTGAGCTTAATCTCAATTTCCCTTCCTCCATTTCAGCTGCCTATTGTCTGTTTTTCCCACAAATGACAAGAAAAAGGGTTTATTCTCTTTTTTATAACTGAACAATCGACATTTGCAGATCAGTGTCTCCTGCCTCAGTGTTTTTCATGTGCCTTCATCAGTCAGATTTTCCAGACCTCTGCTGTTTCTCTAAACTCATCTTTGGGCTTTCTACAGTTGATCCATATCTTCCTGAAAAGCAACATCCAAACCCAGACTTCTTAAAGAAACAGAAGATAAAAATAAGTTTCCCAAACCCGGGAAAGCTCAGGAGGAGCTGAGGGAGATGCCAGGACCCTGAAGCTCATGTGACAGTGTCTGAGAAGTCCTGGACAGTCACAGAAATGTGGTGGAATGACTTGCACAACTGGAGTTCTGCACTGGATGGTTATAAACTTTGCAGAAGGGAAAAAGGTATTTTCCAACCTAAAATGAATGTGTGATTCTATAGTTCTGTGATTCTATCTATCCTTCAAAGTATTCTGAAGTACATTCCCCACTTTTTAGGCTAGAGCTCCAATTGAAACAATTTTAATTATTATCCTGAGCTCCTATGTACATGCATTACTGTATCTTGGAGTGGTTTGTAAATTTAGTAAGCTTATTCTTTACTTTTCTTTCAGAAATAAAAATCTGAATCTTACCAGGAACTGAATAGATCATTGTGAAATCCTATTCATCTCCCTAACCCTGTATTTTCTAATAATTTTTAAATGAAATAACCATATTTCTAAATAGTTCCAATAAGCAGTTTACAATTAGTTGATCAAAGTAGTATTTGATAGAAAATTTGCTTCTTCTGTATTATGAGCTGCCTATAAATATTTTGGTATTGAGTCAGATTTCTCTTGCCATGAAGCTAATGAGGTGTCCCTGCTCATGGGAGGGTGGTTGGAACTGGATCATCTTTAAGGTCCCTTCCGACCCAAACCATGATTCTGTAGATAAACTTCCTGGGTGTGAATCATAAAGCCCAACAAGTTCCTTAGTGACAAATGCATTTCATATTTTACACATATTTTTTGTATGTTTAAAATAACAGTTTGCCTTCATGTATTACTTTCATTACTGCCTCAGCCACCACGTAAAAAATATAAACATGTCTCTGCAAGTGAGAAAGCTGAAGGACCCAAGAGATTTGTCTCAGCTCATAGGTGAAACAAAGATATACCCTCTGTTTCCAGAAATGAAGCTTCAACCAGTGTCTATGTATAATGAACACAGTAAGAATTCCTGGGTATGCTTTTGCACAGTCCTGTAATTTCTGCTGGCAAACACCATTTAAAGTTTAATTAATTTACCATTCAGAATTTTCTTATATTTTCTCTGGAATTAAAAAAAAACCAAAAAAAAAAAAAAGGAAAACAAAACACTTCCTGAAGATTCGCCCTATTTTGGTTTTTTCCTCATGTTTGGATAAAATATTGTTAGCAAGCAGTTTTAAGTGTCCTTGGAAACCCCAAATATCTTGGTTAGTTTTTGGTGCTTTTCTGATTTGTATAGCACGAACATATACTTTTTTTATTTTATTTTATTTTACATGTTCATCTCCAACTATACTGTGTGTAAAGCAAGCCATACATAATTAGGACTCTGTTATCTCCATCTTCTCCTTTTGCTTTAGCTGTAGATAGAGATTTATGCTCTACTTTTGTACATTCAGTATGAATATTTTGATGAGCCATGTAACTGTAGTTGTGTCAATATTGCATTTCCCTATGGGTTTATGCTCTGAAAAATTTGCATGCTAAATATGCCAGCAAGGCTATTGGGACTGAAAAAATAAAGTGAAGAAAATATTCAATAGCATGATACTCAGTAGCATGATATGTTGCACTGGCTGGACTGAATATAGTTTCTTTCTCTGGCATATAGTACCACTGGCTGAAACAAAGGTGTTTTCATATTAATGTAAAGACAAAGCAAGTCAAAATGGGAAAGAGTATTTTTTCCCATCCCAAAAGGGGTAGCACAGTTTCTTACTCCCTTGTGTAACAGAAATGTTTTCCTGGAGGCCTGTGTTTATTGAAAGATGATGCTAACGTAGTACTTTTGTCATCTGGGACTATGCATGAATCCAAAAATCTACTCTTCAACCATGCCCTTGAGACCAGCACAGGCATTTTTTCTTTGGCTGTGCTTATACCAATCACATTTCTCTGGGCGCCATCACAGCCTTTTCTTTCCCCTTGAAAACTAGACTGGAGAATTTATTTCACGTGTGTTCTTCAGTTGTAACTGGGAGGTGAAGAGATGAGAGAATACAGCTTTTGTTCAGAATGAAACTGTCAAGCTGAAACAACAACTGAATGGATGATCTCAGTTTCTCAACTAATAGATTTCTCTTGGCTTTATTTATTTGTGCTGAAGACTTTCTAGTTACTGACACATCAATGACACATCAATGGTTTGGCTGAAGGAGAAAGGAATTATATGATATGACTTACAAGATACAAGTTGAGCATTTTTAATAGAACAAATGAACTGGTCTTTCTCTTGAAATTGTATGTGTGACTTATAAACTGCATATCCTGCTATACTTCTCAGATTAAAGACAAATTTGATTAATTGGTTTGTGCTGGAACTGAGGAAATTCTTACATCATTGTGGTGGGTTTAGTGTTGGTTAATCACTAGTGCACTCACTTCCTGCTGTGAGGTAGGATTAGGAGAAAGGGAAAGTAAGCTCAAAACTTTAAAAGGGTATAAAGAAAAAATCATTAGCAGTAACTAAAAGAAAGACTAATAAGAATCAGAACAAACTTTCAGAATACTTCTTTTCCCCCACATTTTTTTTTCTTACTAACAATGTAAAGAAACAAAACCTCAAATTTCAGTTAGTTTGCCACTTCTAGGATAGTCTTTCTTTAGTTTACTTAGGGAGAGAAGTCTTTCTTGTTAATATTACGGACATTTTTCTGTGTGGTCTGGAGATCCAGCCAGGGAAAGGCTTGCTGCACCTCCCTGGAGGGCTAAACCCTGAACCGCCAACTTTTGGTTAGGGCTAGTTCCCAGAAGCCTTTGTGACCTTGTGTTGATTCTTTATAACCCATTGGCCCTTTCCCTTTACTCTGCCCCTGCACCCTTACCCCATTGGTCCCCATGATTTGTCTCGCCCCCTCACTTTCCTTACATAAACCCATGTTTTTCCCTGACTCCTTGGAGCTTTTGTCCCTGGCACCCTTTGCAAGAGTGCCCTGCTCTTAAGAAAGACTTTCACTCTGTGGAATGCCATACAAGGCTCCTGTCTCTTTCTCTGTGTCGCCCTGAGGAAGAAGGGAAAGCTGACGATCACTGGAAGAAGGATATGCCTGTGCTTGTGAGCTGTCCTTCTTGGGACGCTTCTCAGGAGAGTCGTGGCACCCTTTCCATCCTGCCAGCGCTGTAGCATTTTTCTGTAAGGAAAATAATTTTCTCATGGTTCTCAATTTTTTTCCATGAATAGCAGCTGCCCGGGGAAATCTTTAATCTTGAAGTCCCTCTTATTTTCTATAAGCTTTTCTCACAGCTGTGTTATGGTCATGTTAACTTACAGGGTATTGTTTTAAAGATGAGTTATTTAAAGGTAAAAGTTCTTATTACCTACCTCTAAAATCATCTTCATCTCTAGGAACAGAGATCTTCTTGGGGATTCAGGATTACTCTTCTTTTCTTCTGTTTAAATTTCTCATAGGATCATAGCTACTTTAACATCTGTTTACTTTGGTATGGAGGCCTTTGCTTGATATCAATTTGAACTTTTTTATCTCCCCATGCTTTTATGTGTTATAGGGAAACAGAGTCTTTATAGTTTTACAAGGGGATTTTAGATCAAGGTGTCTCTTCACCCATCCCTTCTGGGACCGTACTTCTTCTTTACTGACTTCGATGTCTTTATGTTGCTCTTTTACATGTTTGCATCTTGTTTCTTGTTCCTTTCTCTCACTCAAGGGAGGATCGAAGTACTGAAAGAGTTAACATCTTGCCCGGGGCTTGCATATGGTCACCTGACCCTGGCTGGGCTGGTGTTTTCGGCCAGAGCTGTGGCTGGGCAGGGGATGCTCTTTCATGGCTTTTCCTGTCCCTGCCCGGTGGTTGCCCGCGAATCTCCGGCCCCAGCCTGGGGCTGCTCTTGCGGCCCGGTCCCGCGGGCTGGGGCTCGGGCTGGGGCGGGGAACAGGGCTTTGCAAGGTGTTAGAATGGCAGCCACGGCCCAGCCCAGCATCGGTTCCGAGGCCTTGCCTCCCCTGCATGGCAGCCGATTGGGAGGGGGGGGGGGGGGGGGGGGGCAGGGGGCGCCCAGGGAAGGGGCCCCACAGAGCCCACCCGGCCCGGCCCAGCTGAGACAGGCTGGGCAGGACCTTGTTACCTGTTCCCAGGACGGAAGGAAAAGAAGTTCTCGCGTTTCTTTAGTCTTTTAACACGTGTTTTCCACACAGGTGTGTACAGCTTTCCAGTGGCTAGAAGCTTTGCATCACTTCTGTAAATGCAAAATAAGTGATGCTTTGCATCACTTTCATAAATTCATACAAAACCAGACAGTCACCTAACCTAAAAAGCATTTAGAAATAAATTTCTGATTATTACATAAATATGAGCAAGACTTAATTTATCTTTTCTTCTGCCAGCCCAGGAGCAGGAGAGGGGAAAAAAAAGCCCTGCTTGTAAGGTTGAACATCCTTTGGAAGCCCTAGATAAAGAGATCTGATCCCAGAACTGCAAAAATCTTATGGATTAAAATTTAGTACTATGTTACATATAATCCAGGAGCTTTAAAGTATTAATTTTAGTGCTGGAAATTACATCTCAGAATCTTATGGTGTAGCCCTCCTAATCTCCACCTGCACTAAAATGCATTTCATTTAGGTCAGTTTTGTCTCAACTAGTTTATTTTTATAAGCAGAAAGAAAAGAGGACTAATCTGACTGAAAATATGGAGGAGGACCTGTCTTGGGTCCTGGAAGACACTATGAAAACTTAATTTTTTTACTCTAAAATAATACCGCTGGGGTTTTCACTCTGTCCCTTACATGCTCCTAAATTGTCTGCTCCCTATACAGAGCAAATGAGTAGAGAGCTGGATAAATTTTCCTTATTTAGCTACAGTAGTAAGTTCCAAGAGATTTTGGCACCACCTACAGCTACGTTTGAAGGCAGTTAAGAAAGGAGGTGTTTACAGTTTCTCAAGTCTTGGTGCTTTGATACAGCACAAAGTAAACTGAAATCAACTAGTATTAATACAGGACAAAACCAGGACATATAGTGGTTTCCTGTACTTCTTACATCCTTTGTTGCTGACAATACTGGTGTCCTGTACGTGGAAGGAGGATTTGAGTTTGTATATGAAAAGACTTTAAAGTACATTAACTGTTCTTTTTCTGTGCAAAATGCATATTCGTTTTCCTTGGCATTTTTCTCCTTGCTAATTTTTGCTGCTCCCTGGAGCCAGATTGCTAGCCAGCCCTCTGGGCAAAGCCCACAGCTTTCCAAACAGGAATCTGCCTTAGCATACACCAACTTTTTCCCAGTTCCTGCTTTCACATGATTTATAACTGTTAGGCATTTGTGAGTCTTTTCTGTTCCTCTGAAGCCTACTCAGTGCCAAGGTCCTTCATGTGCTGTTGCTGGAATAAGCCAGAGCTGCAGTGTATGGCAATGCTTTCCAGCTGGTGTCTGAAAAGCCTGGACCCACATCAGTGTAGCCTAGGCTGCCTGGGACTAAGCTGTTTCCTGCCACCACAGAATACAAAGAAAATCTGCTGTGCAGCATAAATGGCTGTAAAAGAGGTTGACATCTTGTCAAGAAGTTGGGCAGATATGGTATTTTATGCTCTGTGTAATGTTTTAATGGAACCCATATGACTTCTCTCTCGGGTTTTTCTTTTTTTATCCACTGTCTTGCTTTGTGGCTTATAGGTTTATATTATTCCATAAATTGTAATTACTGTTATGAATGAAGTCAAAATTCATTAGGAAATGAAATAATATGATGAATATAATATAGTTACAGATGTGAGAAATAATAAAGCAAGTTAGGAGTAGTTACAAAAATTAAGGTGTTATTTTTATCACAAGAGACTTGCCCAGGCAAGTTCCCAAAAAGCTAAGAAAAGTGGCTTGCAGGGGTTGGGAAACCTGTTGTACCACATAGCACGACCACATTTACATGTGAAGGGGAAAGGCAGCACAGGGTTTCGGAAATCTTAACTAAGTAAATAATTACACCATCAGTAGCACACCAGGCTGCTGTTTATGCTGTTTACCGGGGGGAGGGGGGGGGGGGGGGGGGGGGGGGGGGGGGGGAGCAACACATCCGATGATACCCCATTCAGGCCTGTAGTCTGTTTCTGGGAAATCCCTTAACATGTAAGAGATTTCCAGTAAGGGACTGTTTGACTTGTATATCTCCCCGTTCGCAGGGTTTGTGTATTGCAAGCGTGGCTTTTCAGGTTCTGTCTAGCACAAGACAAGGAACCGATGAATTATTCCTGAGACATCGAGAGCTGGACCGTCTTTCATCTGATAGCATTATCCTGGACCGGGGAAGCTTTTGGGACTCACTTGATTAAGAAAAGGACAAAGGACATCCTGGCCTGCGGCAAGAAAAAGAGAATAAGAACTGGACTCGGATATGGCTATGGTGTGCCACTCCACTCTGACGCAACAGGGGCTCAGAGCTGTGTAAGCATGTCACCCAGAGCCTAGTCCCGGGCTAGACTCTGTCCGATTCATGGCTGACCCAGATTTTGTCATTTGATTGTGAAATAAATTTTATACTTTGTTATTTTATCATAATTTGGCTCTTGCAAATTATCAATTCAATTTGATTGGCAATTTCATACATAACAGTTCCAAGCTTTCATATCCATGTCCCTGAAACTTTTTATGACTCTTTCTGCTATCCATAAAGTGAAGAAAGAAATCATATTTATTCAACTGCCAAAAGCATTTTATTTATTGGTGGCACATCTTAACTAGAAGGCCAAAATATTTTGTGAATAAAGGACTGCTCTGAAACTCTGAAAAATATATTGCATTACTGTCGTGGTTTGAGAGGAAATGAGTTTTTGGGAGGTGGTGGTGGTCAAACCAATAGGTGCTCAGATGTGGATATTGACACCTGGTTTGACCATTGAGGATATGGATACGCCTCTGAGAACACAGGGGTTAAAAGCGAAGAACTCCCAGGGGAACTTTCTTCTTGGTTCCGGTAGATGGAGGAGTCAGACCTCCCCTGCCCAGCTTCGGGCTGGGTGGGGGAGGGGAAAGCCATGCGGCCGAGGGAGGTGGGCCGGAGCCTTGGGCAGAGGACGGGAGGCGATGGTTCGGACAAGAGTGAGTTCCCCACAGAGATGGAAGGGTGGAAGAACTCAGAGAGGCAGCGGGCAGCCCCCCCTTCCTCAGGAGAGAGAGAGAAGGAGAGAGGTGCCAGTGCTATCTTGAAATTTGATAAGCACTGGCCTGGCCGAGGAAGAGAAGAGGGGGGCCGACAAGGGAAGAGTGCGGAGCGGTGTGGGAGTTCGAAATGAGCAGAGACTGTGATTTTAACCCTTCTGTGGGACGGTGGAAACCTGGCAAATGCTGATCCTCCGGGAGTCGAAGGAGGAGAGAAACGGATAAGAGGAAATGCGCAAGTGTGATGAGAGCTGTGCAAGTGAAGAAGGACTGAGAGATGTTGAGGAAATCCTAAGTGGAGGAGATGATGGAGTGGCTTTTGGCTGGACTTTTCTTGTATAGCCATGGACAGAACCTTATCCTGTAATACAGAGACTGCATTTTAGGGGGAGGCGATGGCTTGGTGCCAAAGGAGCGATGTGAGCGGAGACGACAGGTGATGAGTGATGGTGAGACCCCTCGGCCCCAGGGGGTGAAATATTGGGGGGGACTGGTGTCCCGAAAAGAGGTGAGAGACTGTCGTTCTCTTCTGGAACTGGGCAAGGCATCCTTGAAAGGGGAAACCCTAAAAGCAGCTCTGGTCCATGTTCAGTGGTGAGAGCACTGAACCTGGAAGGAAGAAGTCACGAAGGCGATGGCTGAGTGATGGGGAAACACAGCTGGATTCAGCCGTGTGTTTTTCCAGGGGAAACCTGTGGCACAAGGAGGGCTCCTTCTCTCCTTGATGAAATGAGAAGTGATTGTCGGAAGGGTGGAGATGGACTGAGTTGATTATCTGAAGGGTGATGGACTGGGAAGAGATCTAAGGTTTTGTGTCATTCTGTGGAAATTGAGTGGGGGGAGGAGAAATGTTTAAAAGGTTTCCATTCTGCTCTGTGTGTTAATTTTATTGTAGTTATGTGATAATAAAGTTTTTTTCTTGTTTACAAGTGGAGGCCTGCTTTGCTCTGTCTCTGATCACATCTCACAGTGGACACCAGGGGAATATGGGTTTTCATGGGGGCACTGGCATTGGGCCAGCGTCAAACCATGACAATTACCCAGCTCAGTCACAGACTTGCTCTGTGACCCAGGACTTCACATTTACTCTTCAGTGTCTCTGAAAAATTGAAACAGAGCTTCCTTTCCTCAAACTGGTATTAAGAGGATATACAACTATATTGATGTGGATTGAGAAAACATGACAAAAGGGAAGAGATGGAGGAAGAGAAAGGAAGAAAGGACATCTATTCATGCCTCCATAGAATGCTGGTGTGCCGTGTTTCCTTATATGCAGAAGTAATTTTTAAACAGCTCTGTTTCTTGTTCTTTTCAGTCTGCAGTTGTATCCTTTCAATAAAAGAGAGTTCAAGGATTTAATAGGATTCTTCCTTTCTTCCTAATAGTGGCTGAAATATTTTCAGAATTACCTACATTTTTTGTGCTGATTAAATGTTTAATCCCCACACCCACTCAAATAATTTAAAAAAATGCTTGCAGGTGAGACTAACAGTTCTTTAAAAGCATCAGTTATACATATCAATATACATATCTCTACTCTTGATTGTTTTTTTTCCTATAAGCAAGGTAATCACCCCCTGGCTTATTATACTTACACCATACAAAAGTTGAATTTGAGTGGTTATTCTTCCAAGGCAAATAACCTCCAAGTGTATGTGTATGTCAGAGGAGGAGCTCCAAATTGGAATGATTAATGACAAATTCCTATGTATGCTTAACCTGCAGATTTCAAATTGTAGTCGCAGAGATATGGGGTGCCTTCTTCCATTAGCTCTGCAAATGTCCTCCAAAGTTTGTAAATCTTATTCCAGTAAGAAATCTTGGTGAATAAAATAAATATAGGCATAAATACTCTAAAAATGTTAGCTATTCTGACTGTGGCAGGACATCCCCTCTACCACAGAAGACCTTGTCTGCACTGTCCATCAGCTGGTGTGGTAGCTCTGGACATTCTTCCCCCGCCATGAATTGATGAGATAACCCAGGCCAGCTCATTTGACTAGTAGGTCCCCACTGGCTAGTTAGTGATTTCTCTCTCTGGTGCGAGGGGTAGAATTCCTAATAAACAACTGGGCATGAGAACAGATGTGGGGAGATAAACTGGAATTCCTGACAGACAAACACTACTTTACAAACTCTAAGAGCTACACAAACTTTCACAGAGGCAGAGGCCTCCTCCACACACCCTGGAAACGTGTTAGACCATCACTTTGGTGGTAAGTTACATTGAATCCTATTCTATACTATTTCTTTGCTAGCTGTAATATAGGTGCCTTAATTGTGCACTGTGTTTTATCTACTGGTAATTATTTTTGTTTTATTTCTGTGTAGTAAGTAGTCTGTTCAAAGTCTTATGTCTGTTAATTTTTGCCTATTCAATAAATAATTCATTTTGTAATAGACCTAATCAGCCATTATTAAGAACTTGTGAGTGAGAGCTCACAATCTGGGGCTCTGGCCACCTCAGACTAGAGCTACTGCCAGAAATCTGATTCAAAGGCAGGACTTGTTCAAGCTCTCCTCTCATATGTAACACTGACAAAATATATTTTTCAGACATTCCCCTAAGTATCTACAGTCAGATCAGACTGGTTTATCTTTGTGTAAGTTCCATACAGTCCTTCATGGAATAAGAATGAGCATTTATGCAAGTGCTGTAGTATCCCATTCACACTCTGCATTTCTCCAGCTAAAGAAATTGCAAGCTTCTGGCAAAGGTCCAACCTAGTACTGAGCTATGTGCTATTCCCAGTGTATCCCCAAGCATTTGTCTTGCCTACAATGCAGAATAGGACATCTGGGGTACTCAAGGAAGTTCAAGAACACAAATACAGATAGGAATCTTCTTCTATGTAATGGCCATGTGCTTCCAAAATGTTAAACATCACCACCTTTTCAATGTGAATGCTTCTAGAAAGCATTTTCTTTCACAAAGGAGATAAAATAAAATTATTGTAATGCCTGCCCTATTAACAAAAGTTCCACAAATAAGAAGAAGAGTCATTAAGGAAAAAAGGAAATTCATCTTGCTGCTGCTTGCCTCTTGCACATTCAAGTGAATTTTTGCTGGTAAAATCAATATCAATTACCCATTTTTCCGGCTATTGTGAGCATCTTAGGTGTGATTTTAGCCGTAAAAGTGAGGGTCTTCTATGGATAGGGTAATTTGCATCAGAGCAGAAGACTCTGGGGTTTATTGTTTGAATAACTGTGTTTGAGCTCTGGAGCTTTGCACAGTGTTGGTAGTGATGGTGTAAAACTGGATCTTGTCTTTGGCTTTAAAGATTTTAGAGGCTTATTGGTATCCCTGTTAGGTTACAACTGCCCATTTATTTCTGCTTATTGCCTTTAAATTGCAAGGGTTTTAATTTAAAATCTTATCAAACATATATATTTATAGTGTATGCATTATCTTCATAGATTGAAAGTGCCAGGTACATCCAGCTGTTCATTTATACCTGGGAATGAGCAAGTGCTGCACTGGAGTTACGGTCACTGGTGCTTTCCCTTTTCAGGGGACACTGTCAGGGTCAGAGAGTGACAGGACAGCTCCATCCTACTAAATGCCAAATTACTGGTGGTTTACAAGGTTTTGGGAACTGATTCCTGCCTATTCAGTTTTTCTGGAATGCTTGTATAACAAAGAAACTACCTCAATCATAGTTTTGCTTTAGCATAGTTTTGCTTTGAACAACTCCATGTATCTCCTTAGAAATAACCTTGGACTTTGGGGCTGAGGTCTTGGACGTGAGTGCTGACTCCTGACTATCCCTTCTATAAAATTAATAGTACTCCCCTTGGCACATTTGATGGGTGACAATAGGCAGACTCAAATTCTAGGTCCAGTTCTTTGAATATATTTATCAATTATCTCAATGCCAGAGTTGAATTCACCATTAGCAGGTTTGCTGTTTGATACCAATCTGGGAGGTGCTCTTGGGTCTCCTGGGAGACCAGAGGCCTTGCAGAGGGGTCTAGATAGATTTGAGCGTTAAGAAAACATTAATGGAATGAAATTTAACGAGACAAAATTCTGCATCTGGGAAGTAGATGCAGATCATCATTGAGTACATCCTAGAGTACTGCCAGGTGCAATTACAAACTATGGGAGGAGTGGCTAGAAGGCAGCCCTGCAGAAAAGGATCTGGGAATGCAAGTTGGCAGCAGGTTCAGTGTGAGCCAGCCCTATGTGCCCAGGCAGCCCAGAGGATAAACCTCATCCTAGGGGTGTCAAACATGGCATCATCAGCTGCCAAAGGAGGTGACTATCCTCCTGTATTCAGCTTTGGTGTGGCTTTACCTTGAGTACGTGTACAGTTCTGGGTGCTGCAATTCAAGAGGGATGTGGAGTTCCTGGAATGCATCCAGAGGAGGGCAACAAAGCTGGTGAAAGAGCTGGAAGGAATTGCATTCACTGAGGAACATCTGAGGACTCTGGGCATGTCTAGTTTGGAGAGAAGGAGGCTGAGTGGTGATCTCATTGCTCTCTACAGCTTCCTGAGGAGGGAAGTGAAGAAGGAAAGTGCTGAGCTCTTTGCCTTGAGATCCAGTGATTGGACATGATAATGGTTCAAAGATGCTCCAGGGAAGGTTCAGACTGGGTATCAGGAAGCATTTCTCTACTGAGAAGGTGGTCAAATACTGAAGCAGGTTTCCTGCAGAGGTAGTTGATGCCCCAAGCCTGTCAGCATTTAAAAGAGGCATTTATACAATGTCTTTAAAAATATGTTTTTTACTTCAGGTCTGCCCTGAGGTGGTCAGGCAGTTAGGCTGGGTGATTGCTGTAGGTCTCTTGCAAGTTAAACCTATTCTATTCTATTCTATTCTATTCTATTCTATTCTATTCTATTCTACTTCTGGTCACAAAATGCATATGTTAACGACCATGGCAACAGCCAGTTCTGACAGTCTGCCTTTGGTAGGAAGAAAAGAGACTTCAATTTTATGGATTTGAGCTGTGCCATGCCTTATGAAGCCTTATGTCTCCAGATACAGAATAATGTCCCTCAGCCATTCTAACGAGGACTATAGATATAGCCTTGAGGTTGAAATAAAAGAAAGAAAATAAAAGAAAAATCATGGCTCTCTGCAAATACATGTCATCCAAGTTGGCAGTTAATAAATTGAAAGCAGGCAAAATTAAATTAGAAGGTTCCAGGGAGAAAATAATAGGCATGAAGACCACATAAAGATCTAACTCAAAAGAATAAAAATTAAGAAGTATAGATAGAAATAATATCAAATTGACCTGCCATGTAAACAGTGTAAAAATGAATTGCAGCAGTTGTTGGTCCCATGTTTTTGGTACTAAAGCAAACTTCAATGGGTATTGGTTTCTTGTCTAAGTATTAATCAATTAAGTAGGGGGAGCACATAAGATTCAATAATACACAAGGTAGGAAAATAAAGTTTTATCTCCTGCACATTTAGTAAAAAAATACATTATATGCCCTCATAAAAATAGGGTGAAAAGTAAAAAATGGCAAAAAAATTATAGACAGAAATTTTTGGTGGAGAACAGATAAAATTATTTTACTTAGATAATCACAAAGCTACATTTTTTATGTCAATATTGTCTTTCTTTAATAATTTTTACTAAGCACAGCTTTAAAATGAAACGTAGCTGTCCATAAGAATTTGATTTACATATTGATTTTCAGCCAAAAATTTTCTTCCAATAAATCTGAACTCAAATAAATAAAATATCTCTCATAATTTTCTATGAAAATGTATATTTTAATAACATCATTTTTTAAAGAGAAATTGTTTGGCCTAAAACTTCCTGGCCAATTCAGGTAAACTTCCTTGATTCAGTGGTACTGAAAACTCAGTTTTAGCCAGAGTCGAGTTCAGATTAAGTCTCTTAACAAGAGGATTGATCAGAACACCACAGCTTTTTAGTGTTGGCTAGACATAGACTTTTTAAAAGGTCACACTGTCATGGTTTGATGCTGGCACAATGCCAGTGCCCCCATGAAAATTTATTCTCTTTGGTGTCTGTTGTGAGATGTGACCAGAAATAGAGCAAAGTGGGCTCTAGCTTAGGAATAAAGGGAAAAAAAACTTTATTAACTTACAACTATGTTAAAATGAACACACTGAATTTAAAATGAAAACTTTTTAAACCATTCCTCCTCCCCCCACTCAAATTTCCAAACAGTACAGTGAGACAACCTTGGACTTTCAGTCAGGTTACTATGTCTCAGATAATTAATCCTCAGTCCATCACCACCCTTCAGGTAATCAACTCTCAGTTCCTTAAGGAGAGAAGAGTCCCTCTGGTACTATAGCGTGATTTCTTCTTTCTATGTCCAGTGCTCTCACCACTGCGCATGGACACTGCTCACCACTGCTTCTAGGGTTCCCCTTTTAAGGATGCTTTGGTCAGTTCCAAAAAAGCGACAGTCTCAGTTTTGGGATGCCAGTGCCGCCCCACACCCCTTCCCCCCCCCCCCCCCCCCCCCCCCCCCTCAAGTTTCACCCCCTGGGGCCAAGGGGTCTTGAGAACAGAGATCTTCCTCTCCATCTCTGTTCACACCACTCCTTCACTGCCCTCTCTTGGCTCTGAGCCTTTGCCTCGCCCCTCCCCCTAGATGCAGTCTCCATGTTACAGGAAGAAAATGGGTCTGTCCATGGCTATACAAGTAAAGAGTCCAGCCACAGGCCACTCCATCATCTCCTCCCACCTAGGATTCTTTTCAACGTCTTCTGACATCCTTCACTTGCATGAACTTTCTTCACACTTGCCCATTTCTCTCAATTTATTTCCTCCTCTCTTCCCCTTCAGATCCAGGAGGATCAGTATTTGTAAGGTTTTCATCATCCAAGAATAGGGCTAAAATCTTGGGCTCTGTCTGCCCAGAACTCCCACGCTTCCCGGCACCTTCTCCTCGCCACCCCTCCTACTCTGGGGAAGGAAGTGGAGTGGGGTGGGGGGGGGGGGGTGGGGGGGGTGGCACTCTCTGGGGCTGCCCAGAACATCTCAGCGGTTCCCCATCCCTCTGTCCTGCAGGGGCCTTCACCTCCCTTCTCTGTCCAAGGCTCCGGCCTACCTCCCTCAGGCCTCGTGGCTTCCTCTCCCCCGCCCAGCCCGCAGCTGGGCAGGGGAGGTCTGACCTCTTGAACCCAGAGAGCATTCCCCTGAGAGTCTTCAGCTTTTAACTCCCCATGTTCTCAGAGGCATATCCATATCCTCAGTGGCCACACTAGGTGCCAATATTCAAATCAGAGGACCCATTAATTTGACCACAGCCTCCCAAAAAACTCACTTCCTTTTCAAACCAGGAGACACACTTTTCCCATATCTAAATGATATCTGCTTTTGATCTTGGTCAGTCTCAGAGGTAACCTATTGCAATCTCATAAACATTTTGAGATTTATAAGGATTCATTCTTTTTTTTTGTTGTTGTTAGTCAAAACTATAGTAGAGTCTAACATATTTAGGAAGAGCTGAGATTTTAGGTCACTGAAATGAAACAAACTTAGATAGATTGTTTCTTTGCACTGAGCTCTTGACAGAACCAAATTGACTTTGAACATAAGTTTATATTTTCCACTCTATTTTTAATCCAACACTATGGCCTTTATGTGAGAATCTTGCTTTTATTCTCTCTTGTTTTGGCAACAGAAGACATACAAGCAAAAGGAGCAGATTCAGCTTAATCTGTTTGCTAGTGCACCTATTGCCAGATGGCTCATCACAAGACCTTTAAAATTCAAGTAGTCATATTTATGTGTACTTATATTTATACAAGTAATTCTGTATTGTGCAACTTTTATATGCTACATATTTGAAATTTACAGTAGCTTGAACCCAGCACTCTGCTTCTAGTTTTGTTACTAAATTCGATGAAGAATTCTGTATATAACTGTTTAGAACTATTTTAGAATTTGATATTTGAGATGGATTCAGTCTTTACATATAAAATATCACAGGGAAATCAGAATGAAACTCTCCACATTTGTGCATATCTATTTACTTGGAATAAGCAGCACATTCTTGTGTCTTAAAACCCTTTGATAAACTTGTTTATTGCCCTGCCAGGTAATTTGATAAACACTCCTGCAATTGCTTCTTGCTGAGATAGCTAGTAGCTGTTATATTTGAAGCTGTGGGCAGGAAGAATGGATGAAGCATTTGGTCCCTTATTTCTCATAAGAGTCTGCAAATCAAGGATTCTTACTATATTTAAAGGGCCTCATGGATTATCCGTGGACATTTTGATCAGAATAAATAAATGGATGTATTCATGCATTCAGTGAGATTTTTTTTCTATTAAAAGTTGGATCTCCATGTTAGAAAACCAGTAACTGGAGGATGTTGATATAATCTCAGATTTCCACATTTTTCTGTACTCTCTGTCTGTGAAGTATTTGCACTGCAGATGCAGATCTTCTGGATACATTGTGCTATTCTTAGACTGCTTCTTCATTGAGGACTTTCAAAAGTGTCTCTGTGCAATTTTGGAACTTACTAAACTGTAGTTATGATATTTTATGAAAATCCTTTTGTCAGGATTTTCTTCTCCTGAGAGGCTGAGAGGGCCTCAGGAACAAATGTAAACAAATCTGCTGCTGTGGAATGCAACAGGTACATCCTTGATGTTTCTACTTAGTGACCAATGTTTCTACTGGGTCTACTTAGTGACCAATCAAGGAGGCAGCTGAGTTCAGACTTTCTGGGAGTCACAAACCTTTATTATACATTCCTTCCTATTCCTGTCTCGCCTTCCAATGCATTTTTCTCTCCATTCTTGTAGTATAGTTTTAGTGTGGTCTTTTTAATATAATATATATCATAATATAATAAACCAGCCTTCTGGAACATGGAGTCAAGATTTCTCCTTCTCTCACCACTTGTCCTGGCTGCCCTGAAAACCACACTAAACAGCAAGCAATGATGGAGAGTAAAGCAACATTTACACTTATGACGTATTCTCCGTATTTCCTACATGGTGGTATATAATAATTAAGGTCTTCTTTTAGTCCAGAAATGGGGGGAACTTTTCTGGCTTTTCTGGAAAGACTCTGAAGGGTGTTGCCAGCAGATCAAGGGAGATGAACTTGCCCCTCTGCTCAGTCATGCTGAAGAACATCTGGAGTGCTGTGTCCAATTTTGGGCTTCTCAGGACAAGAGAGACATGGGGCTCCTGGAGCAGCTTCAGTGGAGGTTTGCAGACATGATGAAGGGTCTGGAGCATCTCTCGTATGAGTGAAGGCTGAGGGAGCTGGGATTGTTCAGGCTAGAGAAGAGAACCCTTAGAGGAGACTTCATCAAGAAGAAAAAGGAAACAACCAGCCAAGCAAATAAGTATCAGCAAGTAATGTGCTAAAACAGACGTACTTTCCTACTGAATTTGGCTGTAAAAAGCAATGTGCTTCTAATAATGGAAAGTTTAAAAGTCCCTTTCTTTGGTAGCTTTCTCTTTTTCCCACTGAACTTGGATGGAAAAAGCAACATGCTTACAATAATGGAAAATATTAAAAGTTCCTTTCTTTTGTAGCTTTCTCTTGTTTTGCTTTGCTTCCTGGCTCAGGTCTACTTGGACTTCCACAAAGCTGACTCAAAGAATGAACTTTATTTCAAATGTGTTTTCATAAGGTATGAAAGAGTATATCTATAATAATTATTTTGAATTACAGTGAGAGGAAGGTCATTTCTGGAAACAGCTCCTGTTCAATATTTAAAATACTATGATGAACTACTCAGTCTTTTGAACCCGTGGTATTTGAAATGGGAACCCAGAACAGTGTTAACATACCTACCACTAATAATTCCCTGTTCACTCCTAAGAAACTCAGTACAAGTTTTGAAATTGTTAATTTGAGATGTTCTTGTTGCCTTCTTGCCTCAGTATAAGACACACTGGTTCATAGACTCTGTTTCTCTGTAAAATGTTTGTTAGGTATCTGTAGTGAATTTAGCAGTGCCTATTATCCTCACTCAAGCAAAAAAACTGAAAAAGTTTTAAAATATAAGTGTTGGGGTTTATGATTTTTCCTTTTGTTTCTTTCTCTTATGGAATTTTCTCCCATTTTGTTGATAAGAAACAATAACGACTGGTATTTGAGAGAGACAAAAGAAGGCACCACAGAGAAGGGGGAGGAACGCGGCTGTCTTTACCATCATAGCTGAGGGACATTCTTCTGGGGAAGGCAGAGATACCATGGGACTTGGGCTGGGGAAAAGGGGTTGGGTGCAGCTCCCAGCCCTCTTGTGCTCTTGACATTCAGAGGGGAGAGAGGCTGCAGTTGCTGTGGGCAGAATTCGCCACCACTGTGGGGTTCCATCTCCTGCTGCTTTCTTCTACTGTGAGTGTGTTATGAACAAGTTTATAGGTTAACTCAGTTAATCAGTAGTTACCATGTTTGTTGGTTGTTAAATGTTAATCACCAGGTTGAATGCGTTGATTCTGTTAATTACCAATATTGTTAATCACCCTACCCAGCCGTCCCTTACCTGTACCCTTTTTTTTATCCATCGAGTATTACCTCCGCTGCTTCCCAAAATGGCCCTAGCTATAAAGAAGATGATAACGTCATAGGTGTATATGTAAATTGAGATACCTCCGGTAGCATTCAAAGGAATAACACCCTAGAAAAGACGAGCCAACCTGCAGTTCGAGAGGCTAAATGATCTGTCCTACTTGAGAACTGTCCTTCTATTCCATCAGCCTAATTCCAGGTTGTCACCGTAACCCGACAAGAACTGGACCCGGGTGAGGACCTTAGACAACAAACCCAAAGGTGTCTTCCTAGGCACGCTCATGAGGACGGAAGCCTCAGCTGTGCTATACAGCAAAGCTGCCTACCTCCTCCTCCACATTGCCAAAGGGAGCAGTGGCTGTGTGCGCAACCCCTTGGACCCCCACCCAGAGCTAATTTCACAATAAAGGCGTCAAAAAGGAGGAGGTCTCCTTGCCCACTTATTTCAAGTAGAGCTCTGCTCATTGGAGTGGCTGTTGCACTGGGACTTTATTAAAACCCTACCTCACCAAACATGGGACCTGTCAGCATCTGCTCAGGTGCCTCAGGGGGAACCCCAGGATCCCTAAGCCCCTTCCCCCGCCATTGTCCACGAGCAGCGAAATGACTGAACTCGTGCCACAGCGCCCCTGCAGCTGCGGGGAAATCATTGCCTGGCCGGGAGCCACCAGCGCCCCTGCTGGCTGTGACTGTAACTGCACCAAAGGGGAAAGTGCCTGTGGTTGAGAGAAGGCTGCTGCTGGGTTTTCTGGTTTTGTTTGTTGTTGCTGCTGTTGCTGTTGTTTGTTTACCTTGTTATCCTTATACATTCTACACATAGTAAAGAACTGTTATTCCTTTTTCCATATGTTTGTCTAAAAGCCCCTTAATTTCAAAATTATAATGATTTTGAGGGAAGGGGGTCATTTTCTCCTTTCCAAGGGAGGTTCCTGCCTTTCTTGACAGACACCTGTCTTTCAAATCAAAACAGGTTTAAGAGTAGTATTTCTTGCAAGGTATTTAAAATGCATCCAGTTATTACTGTCTGCTCTTACAAAGGGTTAAAATGCCTGCAAAGAGTTGCAATATATAGATTTTTATTTTTCATTAATATGCATTGAGTAGGTGTCAAAAATTTCATTTGTAAAGGTTTCCACCCTTACAGTGTAAGGGTGGAAAAAATCCTATTAAACAGGCTATTGCGAACAATCACAAATAACCTTCAGAAGTGCTTGTAACACTGTAGAATGAGTCAAAGCTTCACTAGGTAAAGATGAGAGGCAGAAAGTTTGAAATGAGACTTCAGTTTGTTCTTTAAGTGGCTGCACTCTAAATTCCTGATAAAACTGTCAGTGAAGTTTGCTGAGTTTTTCTTCTCCAGTCTCTCCTTGCTGTTCAGTGAGGTAGAAAGATGTTCCCTAAATATTTTATAACAAGAACTCAAAACCTACTTTACTCCTTTCAATGTTAAAATTACAGCATATCTGCATATAAATGAAAATACAACAAACCATTATAATCTATCCAAAATGGTTAAATTTTGCTTTTATCTTGATTCAGTCATGTTCTTGTTTCCTGTTTGTACTGCATCCTGAGGGTGTCATTTACCATCTTAATTTCTACCTTTTTTCATACTCTAATTTTCAACACTAGAGTATTTAAAAATGTAAACATAATATTTAATATTTTGCAACAGAAAATAATTACTGGATGTGTCATTAGTCAACTGTAGAAAATTAGTAGCAAATGATAGATAGTAGAGCCACAAAAATAAGGTTGTTTTTTTGCTGGTTTTTTAGTCTGGGGTTGGCTTTTTTGTGTTGTTGTTATTGTTGTTGCTGTTTGGTTGGGGTTTTTGTTAGTCTGTTTATTTGTTTCCCCACAGAAATTACTGAAATATGGGACTGTGATAGTTTAGCAAACTTTCAACTGGCTGGTTTATCTGCTGGTTACAGTCTAACTATGACTATGAAATATAGTTAGAAAAGACTGATTCATTAATAACATGAGAGCATTTTTGCCACTCCTAGTCTCCTATAGATAGACAAACAAGCTAAAATAAGCTAAAATAAGCTATTCTCTACCTTTTCTGCAGTGAGGAAGACTTTGACTATATAATCTGCTTCATCCCACCAGAAATGCACCACTCTCTTGAGAGATACCATGTTTTGCTCACATTCAACACAATTATTTTCATGGTCCTTCAGCAGCTGTTAAGATTTGAATATCAATCGTCCAAAATGTGTCAGGAGTCAAATTTGATATCTTGGAAGCGACTTAAAAGGAAAACTTAAAACCAGTGCAAAATATCTAGGGCTAGTCACCAACAGTACAATTTGAAAGTCCTGAAAGAATAGATTTGTCTTTTATGGATTTTGCTTTGTGAGAAGAAAATCCTTATGAACAGTATGCCTATATAGTTTTAAAATATATATTTAAACGAGCTGAAAGACCATTTCATATCTCTGGTTTACAAAAGAAAAGTCTGGCACAGAAATAGCAGTCTGGATTCTTTATCCAGAGAAATTAAAAATACAGGAGGGAGGCAACAATCTCAATGAAAAGAAACATTCAGAAAATATATTCAGCAGTGTTTGACTTCTGTTTGGTATGACATTGAAATGTGCTTGTCTGAAGTGCTGTGGTGCATTCCAGACATTTAAAACACTTGCCACAGGGCTGTGCTCTCCTTCTGAAGCTGAATTTCTTTATCATGAGATAGGGACAATACACCCACAACACACAGGCAGTTATAGATACAGTAGATTTTATGATGCAATCATAGAAAGGAGCTTAAATATCATCCAGTTCCAACTCCCCAGCCATGGGCAGGTACACCTTCCACTGGATCAGATTGCTCAATACCCCATTTAGTTCAGTGTCTCCCCACCCTCAAAGTAAAGAATTTCTTCTTAATATCCATTCTTAACCCACCCTCTGTCAGTTTAATTTTATTACTTTCTGTCCTTTCACTTCTGCTGTTGGAAAAAGTTCTTCTCCAACTCTTGTACCTCATTCAGGTACTGTAAAGCTTCTAGAAGATCTCTCCAGAGCCTTCTCTTCTCCAGGCTTAACAGCCTGAAGTCTCATGCTTTCTAGGATAGGTGCTCCAGCGCTCTGGTTGTCTTCTGGCCTCCCTCTGGTCTTCCTCCAGCAGATCCATGTACTTATCGTGGGTTCTTCAGATCTGGACTCAGTACTCCAGATGGGTATCATGACAGCAGACCAAAGGGGCAGAATCACATTCCTCAACCTGCTCATCACACTGCATTTGATGCAGCCCAGGATTATGCTTGACTTTCAGGGCTGTAAGCACATATTTCTGGGTCATACTGAGTTTTTCTTTCCCTCCAAGTACTTTCCCTCAGGGCTGCTCAGGTAGAAGAAAAAAATACAAGGCATCATGTGAGAGACAGACGATGAAAGAAGTCTATTCTAAAACAATTCCTAATTAATAACATGATGTATTATCATGTCATATAATATATAACATAATACAATAAATAGTAAACAATACAATAAGATTCCTAAATGACACTGTATTTAATTTATCATAGTGTGATCTGTCTGTAAATTTGCAGCCAGATCTCAGCTACCCCCAAGCAGAGGCCAAACTCTTCCCAAGGTCCACACAGATATCGTGTGGCTAATGTTTTACTTCACTGCAGGAAAGGCATGATCAGCTATTTGAAAGAACAGAACCTGTAAAATCAGCTATGGGAGTGTAGCTGAATATTTGCCATGTGTTCATATGTGAATTGGGCATTTTGGGTCCAGATCTGGATGGGAGCACAGCCTGGGCAATTAGCTGGGGACTGCAACCAGCAGAAAGCAGGGAGGGCATCCAAGATGTGACTCCAGCTCTAGAGGAAACAGGGCTTATGCTCCTCTGTTTGTGCCTTACAAGTACAGATCATCTCATTGTCAGTGAGAGGTCCTCTAAGGAGCATCAGTGTAAAGCTAAAACAGGCAGTAACACCTGCAGTTTTCACAAGTGTTCATTCAGTGGCCTGGCATGGGCACTGCCTCAAACAGTGTGAAACAAAGCAAGATTATTTAGAATCACTTACAATCATTAGAATATGCCATTTAATTTTCTACAGTGTAAAACACAGGTTATTAACTGTTCATTGAGCATGATTTTAAAAAGAATCTAAGGTTATATTTCTTGCCCCTTGTCCAGTCTCAGGCACACATCAGCATTTTAGTAAATCCAAGGGCCAGGTGCATTGCTTTGCCATAGAGGGTGGGTTTTCTTGCACCTCCAATAAATGTTTTATATTTTTGTGGGTTGTAGTGCAACAAAATAATGCTAGTAAAAGGGATGTGATTAGGCAGAAATGAGGAGGGCTCACTATTTTTTTTTTGTCTTTTTAATTGTCTTGGCATGCTGCAAAACTCTTTAGGAGGAGGAGACTGCCTGACCTCTGGGAAGAGATGTGTCTCATCAATGACAAAATTAAGCTAAAATTTGAATGCTCCTTTTTTTAAGCTCAATATTGCCCTTGATATTCTAATTAGGAATGCATAAGCAATCACACTAATACTCTTTTTAGCTTGATTTGTAGATTTCCTACCAATGTCTGTTAGATTAAGAGCAGTTCACAAAGCAGTGAATGAGAAATACAGGTCTAGTAGCAAACAGAATGCAAATGAGATTGATTTACATCCTTTTCAATGCTGTTTAGAAACTTTGTGGCCATGGTGCAGTCTCTCCATCTTCCTGTATATCTATTTCCTAATAGAGAAAATAGACCCTAATTTTGTCCTCTGTCCTTCTTGTTTATACAGTTAGTAAGCTGCTTGTGGCTTGTCACAGAATCACTGTGATTCTATGATGCTGAACAGAAGAATTCACATCTGATCCCATTAGGACACTTGGGCACGACTCCAACACACACACTAGTGTATGCCACTTGCAAGATGAAGTGTGTCATTTTGCAGTCTAGCCTGATAGTAGCTGGAATAACAAAGAAAAATGGCCATACTCTCTCCAGGAAATGGTTTCTAGCACTAGCACAGAGGATGACGAGTAATCCAGATAGACAATAGTATGGGCAGTCTCTAAGTGATGAACAGGAGTGGAGTTTCAGTAGCGCCGTAACAATTTTATGTAAAGCCATTATGATGCATTATGGTATTGATCTGCAGTGAAAAACTCAGCAAGATTCTTTAAAAGAATGGCACTGCTAAATTTTTATTCACATTGCTAACAAATTGTTCTACAATACTTCCTGAATTTATCCTTTATATTTTTACTAGTGATTATGGATTGAGGCTGATGATTTTTGTGCCTCTTCAACAATGATTTTGCTGTGGGCATAGTGCCAATAGATATTGTGAAATGAAATCACAGTCCTTTGAAACTGCCCCTGTTCTCTTCAATGTGATAAGGATTTTGTCTTGTGCTAGAAATGCAAGTGGGAAATCTCTTGGTAATTCAGACTAGTTAGTCATTCAGGGGTAGGTCCACATAAAACATAAAGTAGAACGAATTGGATTTGATTACATCTGGTAAGTAGAAACTCAACTGCTCTCCTAAGCTGTTGACTCCCATTCAAGCATTTTGAAAAATTACAGTTCACTTCATGTCCAATATATTTTTTGGTCATTATGTTTCTTGAGGGAGGACAGGGAGGAAATTATTGGCTTCAGGTCAAATCCATGCAGCTGAAAGCATTACTCTCACAAGTATTCACACTTTGCCTAAACTGCTTAGAGGGAAGCATAGTGAAGTTCAAAAATGTCCAACAAAACCTCAGAGTTAAAGAAAAATCAGTGTTCCTTTGTCCAATATAACAGATCAAAGCTCTGCTATTTGCAGTGATACTTGTGAGAGAAATATAAGTTCACAGTGGTTAAATCTCCCTTGCAAATGAATAGGTATTTAACACAAAACTCATTGCAGCATCTTGAACCTAGTATTAGGAGAAAAAAACATTTGGAGCTGAAATTAAATTGGCATACCATAATATTATTTCCTAATTTAAGGAAAAAAGTGAGAATTTGCTCATGCAGAGATGAGGACTGCATTTGGTAAGGCTTATACTATGGTTGTGGTATTCAAGACAGAAAAAACACAGTAAATCATTTTTTTTTTACTATAGGATCTGTGTTCTTCTATGGCATTTAGGTGAGTGGAGTGAAAATTCTACCTTCTAATTTTTATAACAACATTTATTTACTTTTTTTGGTTGTTTTCCTCCCTTCAGGCTACCCCACCCAAACTCAGGAAATTTCCTTTGGCTGTTGAGACATGTACATTTAGACATAGTGAGAGAGATATTTCAAGATACCTTGTGAGCCAGGCGTAGCATATTGCTTTACTGCCTTGGAAGAAAATCAGTGCAAAAACTCAGCAATGGAAGTCACAGTACATTCACTTAGGGCCTATTTACTCCAGGGAGAGCATTACTTCTAGTAGCAAATTATTTGTTCCTTCATGTTAACTCATTTCTGGTGTCTGACACAGTACAAGGAAAGTAATATTTTGCATATTTCTCAATGTCATTTCTTTATTTCGCCTCCAGTGCAAAGGGAAAAAACAGGAGTAACTACAAAGAGATTTCTCTACGTATCTTATGTGCTGTATTATGCCTTGCAGATAACCAAACCAGCAAGGAATTAAGACTTCTATATTTCTTTTCTCCCCGGTGTCCCTGGAAGACAAGAGACAGTATTGCCTTTAAACACTGTACACATTTTCTAAATTACCAAGAGGATTCCAAAGCAGGCACGTACTGGAGATTAACAAAGAATTAAAAGCTCTAGAATGTCTCAAGTTCTTTACATTAAGAAGTCATAGTTTAAGTCAAGCCCTAAGGATCTTGCTCCTAGTTGTGGCTATAGAATTTCTAAAGGAAGAGTTATACTGAAAAGACAGAAGATGATTCCTTTTAGTACTTAAAACTTGGTTTACAGCAGTTTTAATGCAGTACCTGTCACGGATTTTCATTTTACAACACAAGAGCTGCAACATAATGGAATATCTGTATATCCCAGGGGTTTTATGGGCATATATTATTTTTATAATATTGTGTTTTTAATGTATGATACTTTTCTTTTACTGTAATTCTTTTCTCACAGAGGACCATATACTGCTATCCATAATAAATAATTGTGCAGTACTTAAAAATGAGAGAGTAGGCATTCAGCTAATCATTACCTCTTGAATACTTTAGAGCTCATTAGTTGTAAACAGTCCTGTGAAGCAAAGTTAAAAGAAATAGTTTATTGACTGATGTCCAGGTGACAGCCCTGGAGAATTATTTCTACACATAATGACAATATAAGATGTTATCTCAGTTTGAGAGTAATACATTATTCTTTCTATTGTCATAGGTAAAACTGTTCTTCCCTCCTCACCCATTGCATCAAAGTTTTTTTATGCATTCAAATGATTTTGGAAGTCTTGAGCTAGCTTTTCTTTCTGCTAATATTATACAAGTAACTGTCTCTAGCTAACACTTTCTTTATTGGTAAACCATGAAAAAGAATCATAAAATGTAACAGGAGTATTGCACCATGTGATCTCCTTGCTGAGTTTAAGCACTTTGCAATGAGGCTGTATAAAACTTTCTTTAGATGGGAGCACAGTATGTTTGTTGCACCAAATAATGATCTGGGCTGAAATAGACAGACCACGAACAGATGGGTTTGCTGCCGTTCCATGAATTTGGTGGATTCTTTTTAGGGGATTAGCTAGAAGTAAGAAACACTTTAACATGATTTTGCAGAAACAAGTACTACAACTCCCTGACTTACGAATAACAAATACAATTATTGTTTTCAAGAATGCTCCAATGTTCTTCTAACACTCTTTCCAAAGGAGTGATCTTTGGCTGAAATAATGATTTATATATATAAGACTCTTTCCTTAGGACAGTTGGAATAATTACATGCACAATGATCTTGATGACATCTATTTTCTTTTATAAAGTGATTAGAATATTTTAGGTTAACTTCAAATAACACAATCAAGGTAAAGATTTCTTTTACTGGAACATCAGATGCAAAGTTTGAAGTAATAATTGTGTCATCAGGTCAAATGTTGTGGTGCTGACACCTGGAGTAGAAGATGGATGTATTTGCTTGTATGTGCTATCCACACTGACCTGTGCTAAATTTGTTTCTGTTCTGATTTAGAAGATTCATTTCCCTTTGTCTAGGATGAGTGCTAATAATGTGTTTAACTTTTTAGTCTGATGCCGGCTACAGAGTAAATAGGAAAACAGATAAATACCTTTCTGAGAAAAAAGAGAAGAACACGTGTAGACCACTTTTTCAGCATTCTGCTACGGTATGGGAGAAACAGCTCAAACTACTACATGTTTCTGCCACTTTATACCAGTGACTTGTAATTTAAAGAGAAAGTACACTGTATTTTTCTAGTGAGGAGAAAATATTCACCTAGCAAAGATATTCAGAATTAGCAATGCAAGAAAAAAAAGATACTCAGGTGAAGATTTTTGGAGGATCTGCAAGTATTTCTCTCATTATGCCAACCTTGCTACTTGTCAAGGTTACAGTAATGCTTTTAAGTATAGGTAAAAGGTTTGTCTCTCTCTGGTTTCATTTTTTGCCAATTCCATTGAGTAATCTAATAATTGCAACGCTGGAGACAGGGAACTAGATCAGATTGACATGATCCAGTAGGGCATACATACCTGTACACTTCCTGTGGATTCCTGCCTTTGAAGCAACAAATTTCCATCATTTTTATGGGCCTAGATATGCATACCTGAAGTTTGCATGATATAAATTCTTTGAAAATTTTAACTAGAGTATCTTATGGGGACAGTGTTTTGTGGCATGTAAGTGCATTCTTTAAGTCCTCACAATCACAAGGTCAAACGAAATGATTCTCTCATGTTTTTGTCCCATCAAAACCATTTTTTTGCTACATTTTATCAAGAACTTCTACCAGAATCTCTGAACCCATTTTTTTGTTTCCTGCTGAGCCTCTATTTCATGCTCGGATTGTCTTTTTTCATATGATACTACCATACTTTCTTCAGTGGATATTGAACCTCACTACTTTTAAGGTGATCTTGTACTCTCCTAATTATTGTGCAACAACACTGCACTTCCTTTTAAGTTCCCAATGAGGAACAAGGCACTACCTAGTACTGACAAAGTCTTATGCCTGGGAAAACAAAACCCACCAGCCCACGTTCCAGTTCACAGTTTGCAGAGATCCATGGGCACTCTCAAAGCATCCCGAGCTGGCACAGGTGGCAGCTTGTCCCTGGGCGGCATCTTGATATTCGTGGAAATCCAGCAGTCAGCCTAACCATACGGAACAGGGGCCTACATAGTATTGACAAAGGCTTCTGCCCAATGACAGAAAACCCACCAGCCCACGTTCCTGGTTTCAGTTTACAGAGCTCTATGGGCACTCTCAAAGCAGCCCGAGTTGGCACAGGTGGCAGCTTGTCCCTGGGCGGCATCTTGATATTCGTGGAAATCCAGCAGGCAGACGGACCCGAAGGGCCGAGGCCCTACCTGGTACTGCAAATGCTTCTACCCAAGGAGACAAAATCCACCAGCCCACGTTCCTGGTCTCAGTTTACAGAGCTCCATGGGCACTCTCAAAGCAGCCCGAGTTGGCACAGGTGGCAGCTTGTCCCTGGGCGGCACCTTGATATTCGTGGAAATCCAGCAAGAAGCCGGCCCGTGAGGAACAAGGCCCTACCTGGTACTGACAAAGGCTTCTGCCCAGGGAAACAAAACCCACCAGCCCACATTCCTGGTCTCAGTTTACAGAACTCCGTGGGAACTCTCAAAGCAGCCCGAGTTGGCACAGGTGGCAGCTTGTCCCTGGGCGGCATCTTCAGATTCGTGGAAATCCAGCATGCAGCCGGCCACAAAAGGCCGAGGGCCTACCTGGTATGGACAAAGGCTTCGTCCTACGGAAACAAAAGCCACCACCCCACGTTCCTGGTCTCAGTCTGCAGAGATCCAAGGGCACTCTCAAAGCAGCGCGAGTTGGCACAGGTGGCAGCTTGTCCCTGGGCGGCACCTTGATATTCGTGGAAATCTAGAAGACAGATGGCCACAAAAGGCCGAGGGCCGGCATGCTACAGAGAAAGGCTTCTACCCGGGGAAACAAAACCCACCAGCCCACGTTCCTGGTCTCAGTTTGCAGAGCTCCATGGGCACTCTCAAAGCCGCGCGGGTTGGCACAGGTGGCAGCGTGTCCCTGGGCGGCATCTTGATATTCGTGGAAATCCGGCAAGCAGCCTAACCATAAGGAACAGGGCCCTACCTGGTACTGACAAAGGCTTCTGCCCAGGGAAACAAAACCCACCAGCCCACGTTCCTGGTCTCAGTTTACAGAGCTCTGCGGGCACTCTCAAAGCAGCCCGAGTTGGCACGGGTGGCAGTTTGTCCCTGGGCGGCATCATGATATTCGTGGAAATCCAGCAGGCAGCCTGCCAATGAGGAACAAGGTCCGACCTGGTACTGACAAAGCCTTCTGCCCGGGGAAACAAAACCCACCACCCCACGTTCCTGGTATCAGTTTGCAGAGTTCCATGGGCACTCTCAAAGCAGCCCGAGTTGGCACAGGTGGCAGCTTGTCCCTGGGCCGCATCTTGATATTCGTGGAAATCCGGCAAGCAGCCTAATCATAAGGAACAGGGGCCTACCTAGTACTGACAAAGACTTATGCCTGGGAAAACAAAACCCACTAGCCCACGTTCCTGGTCTCAGATTCCAGAGCTCTGTGGGAACTCTCAAAGCAGCCCGAGTTGGCACAGGTGGCAGCTTGTCCCTGGGCGGCATCTTGATATTCGTGGAAATCCAGCAGGCAGCCGGCCCCTGTGGAACAAGGTACTACCTAGTACAGACAAAGGCTTCTGCCTGGGAAAACAAAACCCACCACCCCACGTTCCTGGTCTCAGTTTGCAGAGCTCCATAGGCACTCTCTAAGCAGCCCTAGTTGGCACAGGTGGCAGCTTGTCCCTGGGCGGCATCTTGATATTCGTGGAAATCCAGAAAGCAGCCTAAGCATAAGGAACAGGGGCCTACCTAGTACTGACAAAGGCTTCTGCCCGGGGAAACAAAACCTACCAGCCCGCCTTCCTGGTATCAGTTTGCAGAGCTCCATGGGCACTCGCAAAGACTCCCGAGGTGGCACGGGTGGCAGCTTGTCCCTGGGCGGCATCTTGATATTCGTGGAAATTCAGCAGGCAGCCTACCCCTCAGGAACAAGGCCCTACCTGGTACTGACAAAGGCTTCTGCCCGGGAAAACAAAACCCACCACCCCACGTTCCTGGTATCAGTTTGCAGAGCTCCATGGGCACTCTCAAAGCAGCCCGGGTTGGCACAGGTGGCAGCTTGTCCCCGGGCGGCATCTTGATATTCGTGGAAATCCAGCATGCAGCCTAAGCATAAGGAACAGGGGCCTACCTAGTACTGATAAAGGCTTATGCCTGGGAAAACAGAACCCACCACCCCACGTTCCTGGTCTCAGTTTGCAGAGCTCCATGGGCACCCTCAAAGCAGCCCGAGTTGGCACAGGTGGCAGCTTGTCCCTGGGCGGCATCTTCAGATTCGTGGAAATACAGGAGGCAGACGGACCCGAAGTTGCGAGCGCCGACATGCTACAGAGAAAGCCTTCTGCCCGGGGAAAAAATACCCAGCAGCCCACGTTCCTGGTCTCAGTTTGCAGAGCTCCATGGGCACTCTCAAAGCAGCCCGGGTTGGCACGGGTGGCAGCTTGTCCCAGGGTGGCACCATGATATTTGTGGAAATCCAGCGGGCAACAGGCCGCGATGCGCCGAGGGCCTACCTGGTATTGCAAATGCTTCTGCTGGGGAAACAAAACCCACCACACCACATTCCTGGTCTCAGTCTGCAGAGATCGATGGGCACTCTCAAAGCAGCCCGAGTTGGCACAGGTGGCAGCTTGTCCCTGGGTGGCATCTTGATATTCGTGGAAATTCAGCAAGTAGCCTAACCATAAGGAACAGGGGCCTACCTAGTACAGACGATGGCTTCTGCCTGCGGGAACAAAACCCACGAGCCCACGTTCCTGGTCTCAATTTTAAGAGCTCCGTGGGAACTCTCAAAGAAGCCCGAGTTGGCACGGGTGGCAGCTTGTCCGTGGGCGGCACCTTGATATTCGTGGAAATCAAGAAGACAGATGGCCACAAAAGGCCGAGGGCCGACATGCTACAGAGAAAGGCTTCTGCCCGGGGAAACAAAACCCACAACCCCACGTTCCTGGTCTCAGTTTTCTGAGCTCCATGGGCACTCTCAAAGCAGCCGGAGTTGGCACAGGTGGCAGCTTGTCCCTGGGCGGCATCTTGATATTCGTGGAAATCCAGCTGGCAGCCTGCCCCTGAGGAACAAGGCCCTACCTGGTAATTACAAAGGCTTCTGCCCGGGCAAACAAAAGCCACCAGCCCACGTTCCTGGTCTCAGTTTACAGAGCTCTGTGGGCACTCTCAAAGCAGCCCGAGTTGGCACAGGTGGCAGCTTGTCCCTGGGCGGCATCTTGATATTCGTGGAAATCCAGCAGGCAGCCTGCCCCTGAGGAACAAGGTCCTACCTGGTAATGACAAAAGCTTCTGCCTGGGAAAACAAAATCCACCAGCCCACGTTCCTGGTCTCAGTTTGCAGAGCTCCATGGGCACTCTCTAAGCAGCCCGAGTTGGCAGAGGTGGCAGCTTGTCCCTGGGCAGCATCTTGATATTCGTGGAAATCCCGCGGACAATCAGCCGCGATGGGCCGAGTGCCTACCTGGTACTGCAAATGTTTCTGCCCCGGGGTACTAAACCCACCACCCCACATTTCTGGTCTCAATCTGCAGAGATCGATGGGCACTCTCAAAGCAGCCCGAGTTGGCACAGGTGGCAGCTTGTCCCCGGGCGGCATGTTGATATTCGTGGAAATCCAGCAAGCAGCCTAACCATAAGGAACAGGGGCCTACCTGGTACTGACAAAGGCTTCTGCCCGGGGAAACAAAACCCACCACCCCACGTTCCTGGTCTCAGTTTGCAGAGCTCCATGGGCACTCTCAAAGCAGCCTGAGTTGGCACGGGTGGCAGCTTGTCCCTGGGCGGCATCTTGATATTCGTGGAAATCCAGCGGACAATCAGCCGCGATGGGCCGAGGGCCTACCTTGTATTGCAAATGCTTCTTCCCGGGGAAACAAAACCCACCACCCCACATTTCTGGTCTCAATCTGCAGAGCTCCATGGGCACTCTCAAAGCAGCCTGAGTTGGCACAGGTGGCAGTTTGTCCCTGTGCGACATTTTGATATTCGTGGAAATCCATCGAACAACCAGCCGCGATGGGCTGAGGGCCTACCTGGTACTGCAAATGCTTCTGCCCAAGGAGACAAAACCCACCAGCCCAGGTTCCTGGTCTCAGTCTGCAGAGCTCCATGGGCACTCTCAAAGCAGCCCGAGTTGCCACGCGTGGCAGCTTGTCCCTGGGCGGCACCTTGATATTCGTGGAAATCCAGCAAGCAGCTGGCCCGTGAGGAACAAGGCCCTACCTGGTACTGACAAAGGCTTCTGCCCAGGGAAACAAAACCCACCACCCCACATTCCTGGTCTCAGTTTACAGAGCTCCGTGGGAACTCTCAAAGCAGCCGGAGTTGGCACAGGTGGCAGCTTGTCCCTGGGCGGCATCTTGATATTCGTGGAAATCCAGCAGTCAGCCGGCCCCGAAGTTGCGAGCGCCGACGTGCTACAGAGAAAGCCTTCTGCCCGGGGAAAAAATACCCAGCAGCCCACGTTCCTGGTCTCAGTTTGCAGAGCTCCATGGGCACTCTCAAAGAAGCCCGGGTTGGCATGGGTGGCAGCTTGTCCCTGGGTGGCACCATGATATTTGTGGAAATCCAGCGGGCAACAGGCCGCGATGCGCCGAGGGCCTTCCTGGTATTGCAAATGCTTCTGCTGGGGAAACAAAACCCACCACACCACATTCCTGGTCTCAGTCTGCAGAGATCGATGGGCACTCTCAAAGCAGCCCGAGTTGGCACAGGTGGCAGCTTGTCCCTGGGCGGCATCTTGATATTCGTGGAAATCCAGCAAGTAGCCTAACCATAAGGAACAGGGGCCTACCTAGTAGAGACGATGGCTTCTGACTGCGTGAACAAAACCCACGAGCCCACGTTCCTGGTCTCAATTTCAAGAGCTCCGTGGGAACTCTCAAAGAAGCCCGAGTTGGCACGGGTGGCAGCTTGTCCCTGGGCGGCACCTTGATATTCGTGGAAATCAAGAAGACAGATGGCCACAAAAGGCCGAGGGCCGACATGCTACAGAGAAAGGCTTCTGCCCGGGGAAACAAAACCCACCACCCCACGTTCCTGGTCTCAGTTTTCAGAGCTCCATGGGCACTCTCAAAGCAGCCCGAGTTGGCACGGGTGGCAGCTTGTCCCTGGGTGGCACCTTGATATTCGTGGAAATCCAGCAGGCAGACGGACCCAAAGGGACGAGGGCCGACATGGTACAGGGAAAGGCTTCTGCCCTGGGAAAGAAAACCCACCAGCCCACGTTCCTGGTCTCAGTTTGCAGAGCTCCATGGGCACTCTCATGGTAGCCCGAGTTGGCACAGGTGGCAGCTTGTCCCTGGGCGGCATCTTGATATTCGTGGAAATCCAGCAGGCAGCCTGCCCCTGAGGAACAAGGCCCTACCTGGTAATGACAAAGGCTTCTGCCTGGGAAAACAAAACCCACCAGCCCAGGTTCCTGTTCTCAGTTTCCAGAGATCAACTGGCATTCTCAAAGCAGCCCGAGTTGGCACAGGTGGCAGCTTGTCCATGTGCGGCATCTTGATATTCGTGGAAATCCAGAGAGCAGCCTACTCCTAAAGAACAATGGCCTGCCTGGTACTGACAAAGGCTTCTGCCCGGGGAAACAAAACCCACCACCCCACGTTCCTGGTCTCAGTCTGCAGAGATCGATGGGCACTCTCAAAGCAGCCCGAGTTGGCACAGGTGGCAGCTTGTCCCTGGGCGGCATCTTGATATTCGTGGAAATCCAGCATGCAGCCGGACCCGAAGGGCCGAAGGCCTACCTGGTACTGACAAATGCTTCTGCCCAAGGAGACAAAACCCACCAGCCCACGTTCCTGGTCTCAGTTTGCAGAGCTCCATGGGCTCACCCAAAGCAGCCCGAGTTGGCACGGGCGGCAGCTTGTCCCTGGGTGGCACCTTGATATTCGTTGAAATCCAGCAAGCAGCCGGCCCGTGAGGAACAAAGCCCTACCTGGTACTGACAAAGGCTTCTGCCCAGGGAAACAAAACCCACCAGCCCACATTCCTAGTCTCAGTTTACAGAGCTCCGTGGGAACTCTCAAACCAGCCGGAGTTGGCACAGGTGGCAGCTTGCCCCTGGGCGGCACCTTGATATTCGTGGAAATCCAGGAGACAGCCAGCCGCTATCGGCCGTGGGCCTACTTGGTACTGCAAATGCTTCTGCCCGGGGAAAGAAAACCCACCACCCCACATGTCTTCTCTCAATCTGCAGAGAGCGACGGGCACTCTCAAAGCAGCCCGACTTGGCACAGGTGGCAGCTTGTCCCTGGGCGGCATCTTGATATTCGTGGAAATCCAGCAAGCAGCCTAACCATAAGGAACAGGGGCCTACCTAGTACTGACAAAGGCTTCTGCCCGGGGAAACAAACCCACCAGTCTACGTTCCTGGTCTCACTTTACAGAGCTCTGTGGGCACTCTCAAAGCAGCCTGCGTTGGCACAGTTGGCAGCTTTTCCCTGGATGGCATCTTGACATTCGTGGAAATCCAGCGGGCAGCCGGCCCTAGAGGAACAAGGCCCTATTTGGTACTAAGAAAACCTTCTGCCTGGGAAAACAAAACGCACAACCCCCCGTTCCTGGTCTCAGTTTGCAGAGCTCCATGGGCACTCTCAAAGCAGCCTGACTTGGCACAGGTGGCAGCTTGTCCCTGGGCGGCACCATGATCTTCGTGGAAATCCAGCAGGCAGCAGGCCCCGAAGGGCCGAAGGCCGACATGATACAGAGAAAGGCTTCTGCCCGGGGAAACAAAACCCACCAGCCCATGTTCCTGGTCTCAGTTTACAGAGCTATGCGGGCACTCTGAAAGCAGCCCGAGTTGGCACAGGTGGCAGTTTGTCTCTGGGCGGCATCTTGATATTCGTGGAAATACAGCAGGCAGCCTGCCAATGAGGAACAAGGTCCTACCTGGTACTGACAAAGGCTTATGCCTGGGAAAACAAAACCCACCAGCCCACGTTCCAGTTCACAGTTTGCAGAGATCCAGGGGCACTCTCAAAGCAGCCCGAGCTGGCACAGGTGGCAGCTTGCCCCTGGGAGGCATCTTGATATTCGTGGAAATTCAGCAGGCAGCCTGCCCCTGAGGAACAAGGCCCGACCTGGTACTGACAAAGGCTTCTGCCCGGGGAAACAAAAGCCACCACCCCACGTTCCTGGTATCAGTTTGCAGAGCTCCATGGGCACTCTCAAAGCAGCCCGAGTTGGCACAGGTGGCAGCTTGTCCTTGGGCGGCATCTTGATATTCGTGGAAATCCAGGCCAGAGCCTACCCAGATGGATCAAGGGCCTACCTGGTACTGACAATGGCTTCTGCCCAGGGAAACAAAACTCAGCACCCCACGTTCCTGGTCTCAGTTTGCAGAGCTCCGTGGGCACTCTCAAAGCAGCCCGAGTTGGCACAGGTGGCAGCTTGTCGCTGGGCGGCATCTTGATATTCGTGGAAATCCAGAAGGCTGCCGGCCAAGTAGGGCCGAGGGCCTATCGTGTACTGCCAATGCTTTTGCCCAGGGAAACAAAACCCACAACCCCACGTTCCTGGTTTCAGATTTAAGAGTTCCACGGGCACACTCAAAGCAGCCCGAGTTGGCACAGGTGGCAGCTTGACCCTGGGCAGCATCTTGATATTCGTAGAAATCTGGCTGCCAGCCTGCCCCTAAGGGCCGAGGGCCTACCTGGTACTGACAAATGCTTCTGCCCGGGGAAACAAAATCCACCACCCCACGTTCCTGGTCACAGTTTGCAGAGCTCCATGGGCACTCTCAATGCAGCCCGAGTTGGCACAGGTGGCAGCTTGTCCCTGGGCGACATCTTGATATTCGTGGAAATCCAGCAGGCAGCCTACCCCTAAGGAACAAGGGCCTGCCAGGTACTGACAAAGGCTTCTGCCTGGGGAACCAAACCCACCACCCCACGTTCCTGGTCTCAGTCTGCAGAGATCCATGGGCACTCTCAAAGCAGCCCAGGTTTGCACAGGTGGCAGCTTGTCCCTGGGCGGCACCTTGATATTCGTGGAAATGCAGCGGACAAACGGCCGCGATGGGCCGAGGGCCTACCTGGTAAAGCAAATGCTTCTGCCCGGGGAAACAAAACCCACCAGCCCACAATTCTGGTCTCAGTCTGCAGAGATCGATGGGCACTCTCAAAGCAGCCCGAGTTGGCACAGGTGGCAGCTTGTCCCTGGGCGGCATCTTGATATTCGTGGAAATACAGCAGGCAGACGGACCCGTAGGGCCGAGGGCCTACCTGGTAGTGCTAAAGCTTCTGCCCAAGGAGACAAAACCCACCAGCCCACGTTCCTGGTCTCAGTTTGCAGAGCTGCATGGGCACTCTCAAAGCAGCCCGAGTTGGCACAGGTGGCAGCTTGTCCCTGGGCGGCATCTTGATATTCGTGGAAATCCAGGCCAGAGCCTACCCAGATGGATCAAGGGCCTACCTGGTACTGACAATGGCTTCTGCCCAGGGAAACAAAACTCAGCACCCCACGTTCCTGGTCTCAGTTTGCAGAGCTCCGTGGGCACTCTCAAAGCAGCCCGAGTTGGCACAGGTGGCAGCTTGTCGCTGGGCGGCATCTTGATATTCGTGGAAATCCAGAAGGCTGCCGGCCACGTAGGGCCGAGGGCCTATCGTGTACTGCCAATGCTTCTGCCCGGGGAAACAAAACCCACAACCCCACGTTCCTCGTTTCAGATTTAAGAGTTCCACGGGCACACTCAAAGCAGCCCGAGTTGGCACAGGTGGCAGCTTGACCCTGGGCAGCATCTTGATATTCGTAGAAATCTGGCTGCCAGCCTGCCCCTAAGGGCCGAGGGCCTACCTGGTACTGACAAATACTTCTGCCCGGGGAAACAAAATCCACCAGCCCACGTTCCTGGTCACAGTTTGCAGAGCTCCATGGGCACTCTCAATGCACCCTGAGTTGGCACAGGTGGCAGCTTGTCCCTGGGCGGCACCTTGATATTCGTGGAAATGCAGCGGACAAACGGCCGAGATGGGCCGAGGGCCTACCTGGTAGTGCAAATGCTTCTGCCCGGGGAAACAAAACCCACCACCCCACATTCCTGGTCTCAGTCTGCAGAGATCGATGGGCACTCTCAAAGCAGCCCGAGTTGGCACAGGTGGCAGCTTGTCCCTGGGCGGCATCTTGATATTCGTGGAAATACAGCAGGCAGACGGACCCGAAGGGCCGAGGGCCTACCTGGTAGTGCAAAACCTCTGCCCAAGGAGACAAAACCCACCAGCCCACGTTCCTGGTCTCACTTTGCAGAGCTCCATGGGCTCTCTTACAGCAGCCCGAGTTGGCACGGGCGGCAACTTGTCCCTGGGCAGCACCTTGATATTCGTTGAAATCCAGCAAGCAGCCGGACCGTGAGGAACAAGGCACTACCTGGTACTGACAAAGGCTTCTGCCCAGGGAAACAAAACCCACCAGCCCACATTCCTGGTCTCAGTTTACAGAGCTCCGTGGGAACTCTCAAAGCAGCCCGAGTTGGCCCAGGTGGCAGCTTGTCCCTGGGCGGCATCTTGATATTCGTGGAAAGCCAGGAGGCAGCCGGCCACAAAAGGCCGAGGGCCTACCTGGTACACAGAAAGGCTTCTGCCCAGGGAAACAAAACGAACCAGCCCACGTTCCTGGTATCAGTTTGCAGAGCTCCATGGGCACTTGCAAAGCAGCCCGAGTTGGCACAGGTTGCAGCTTGTCCCTGGGCCGCATCTTGATATTCGTGGAAATCCAGCAGGCAGCCTGGCCCTGAGGAACAAGGCCCTACCTGGTACTGACAAATGCTTCTGCCCAGGGAAACAAATCCCACCACCCCACGTTCCTAGTCTCAGTCTGCAGAGATCGATGGGCACTCTCAAAGCAGCCCGAGTTGGCACAGGTGGCAGCTTTTCCCTGGGTGGCATCTTGATATTCGTGGAAATCCAGCAGGCAGCCGGCCCCAGAGGAACAAGGCCCTACTTGGTACTAACAAAAGCTTCTGCCTGGGAAAACAAAACGCACCACCCCACGTTCCTGGTCTCAGTTTGCAGAGCTCCATAGGCACTCTCAAAGCAGCCGGGGTTGGCACAGGTGGCAGATTGTCCCTGGGCGGCACCTTGATATTCGTGGAAATCAAGAAAACAGATGGCCACAAAAGGCCGAGGGCCGACATGCTACAGAGAAAGGCTTCTGCCCGGGGAAACAAAACCCACAACCCCACGTTCCTGGTCTCAGTTTGCAGAGCTCCATGAGCACTCTCAAAGCAGCCCGAGATGGCACAGGTGGCAGCTTGTCCCTGGGCGGCATTTTGATATTCGTGGAAAGCCAGCGGACAATCAGCCGCGATGGGCCGAGGGCCTACCTTGTATTGCAAATGCTTCTTCCCGGGGAAACAAAACCCACCACCCCACATTTCTGGTCTCAATCTGCAGAGATCGATGGGCACTCTCAAAGCAGCCCGAGTTGGCACAGGTGGCAGCTTGTCCCCGGGCGGCATCTTGATATTCGTGGAAATCCAGCAAGCAGCCTAAGCATAAGGAACAGGGGCCTACCTAGTAGTGACAAAGGCTTATGCCTGGGAAAACAGAACCCAGCAGCCCACGTTCCTGGTCTCAGTTTGCAGAGCTCCATGGGCACCCTCAAAGCAGCACGAGTTGGCACAGGTGGCAGTTTGTTCCTGGGCCGCATTTTGATATTCGTGGAAATCCATCGAAAAACCAGCCGCGATGGGCTGAGGGCCTACCTGGTACTGCAAATGCTTCTGCCCAAGGAGACAAAACCCACCAGCCCACGTTCCTGGTCTCAGTCTGCAGAGCTCCATGGGCACTCTCAAAGCAGCCCGAGTTGGCACAGGTGGCAGCTTGTCCCTGGGCGGCACCTTGATATTCGGGGAAATCCAGCAAGCAGCTGGCCCGTGAGGAACAAGGCCCTACCTGGTACTGACAAAGGCTTCTGCCCAGGGAAACAAAACCCACCACCCCACATTCCTGGTCTCTGTTTACAGAGCTCCGTGAGAACTCTCAAAGCAGCCCGAGTTGGCACAGGTGGCAGCTTGTCCCTGGGCGGCATCTTGATATTCGTGGAAATCCAGCAGGCCGCCGGTCCGAAGTTGCGAGCGCCGACATGCTACAGAGAAAGCCTTCTGCCCGGGGAAAAAATACCCAGCAGCCCACGTTCCTGGTCTCAGTTTGCAGAGCTCCATGGGCACTCTCAAAGCAGCCTGGGTTGGCACGGGTGGCTGCTTGTCCCTGGGTGGCACCATGATATTTATGGAAATCCAGCGGGCAACAGGCCGCGATGCGCCCAGGGCCTACCTGGTATTTCAAATGCTTCTGCTGGGGAAACAAAACCCACCACACCACATTCCTGGTCTCAGTCTGCAGAGATCGATGGGCACTCTCAAAGCAGCCCGAGTTGGCACAGGTGGCAGCTTTTCCCTGGGTGGCATCTTGATATTCGTGGAAATCCAGCAAGTAGCCTAACCATAAGGAACAGGGGCCTACCTAGTACAGACGATGGCTTCTGCCTGCGTGAACAAAACCCACGAGCCCACGTTCCTGGTCTCAATTTCAAGAGCTCCGTGGGAACTCTCAAAGAAGCCCGAGTTGGCACGGGTGGCAGCTTGTCCCTGGGCGGCACCTTGATATTCGTGGAAATCAAGAAGACAGATGGCCACAAAAGGCCGAGGGCCGACATGCTACAGAGAAAGGCTTCTGCCCGGGGAAACAAAACCCACAACCCCACGTTCCTGGTCTCAGTTTGCAGAGCTCCATGGGCACTCTCAAAGCAGCCCGAGTTGGCACAGGTGGCAGCTTGTCCCTGGGCGGCACCTTGATATTCGTGGAAATCCAGCAGGCAGCCGGCCCCGAAGGGCCGAGGGCCGACATGGTACAGGGAAAGGGTTCTGCCCTGGGAAAGAAAACCCACCAGCCCACGTTCCTGGTCTCAGTTTGCAGAGCTCCATGGGCACTCTCATGGTAGCCCGAGTTGGCACAGGTGGCAGCTTGTCCCTGGGCGGCATCTTGATGTTCGTGGAAATACACCAGGCAGCCTGTCCCTGAGGAACAAGGCCCTACCTGGTAATGACAAAGGCTTCTGCCTGGGAAAACAAAACCCACCAGCCCACGTTCCTGTTCTCAGTTTCCAGAGATCAACTGGCACTCTAAAAGCAGCCCGAGTTGGCACAGGTGGCAGCTTGTCCCTGGGCGGCATCTTGATATTCGTGGAAATCCAGCCGGCAGCCTGCCCCTGAGGAACAAGGCCCTACCTGGTACTGACAAAGGCTTCTGCCCGGGCAAACAAAAGCCACCAGCCCACGTTCCTGGTCTCAGTTTACAGAGCTCTTTGGGCACTCTCAAAGCAGCCCGAGTTGGCACAGGTGGCAGCTTGTCCCTGGGCGGCATCTTGATATTCGTGGAAATCCAGCAGGCAGCCTGCCCCTGAGGAACAAGGCCCTACCTGGTAATGACAAAAGCTTCTGCCTGGGAAAACAAAATCCACCAGCCCACGTTCCTGGTCTCAGTTTGCAGAGCTCCATGGGCACTCTCAAAGCAGCCCGAGTTGGCACAGGTGGCAGCTTGTCCCTGGGCAGCATCTTGATATTCGTGGAAATCCCGCGGACAATCAGCCGCGATGGGCCGAGTGCCTACCTGGTACTGCAAATGTTTCTGCCCCGGGGTACTAAACCCACCACCCCACATTTCTGGTCTCAATCTGCAGAGATCGATGGGCACTCTCAAAGCAGCCCGAGTTGGCACTGGTGGCAGCTTGTCCCCGGGCGGCATGTTGATATTCGTGGAAATCCAGCAAGCAGCCTAACCATAAGGAACAGGGGCCTACCTGGTACTGACAAAGGCTTCAGCCCGGGGAAACAAAAGCCACCAGCCCACGTTCCTGGTCTCAGTTTGCAGAGATCCATGGGCACTCTCAAAGCAGACCAAGTTGGTACGGGTGGCAGTTTGCCCCTGGGCGGCATCTTGATATTCGTGGAAGTCCAGCAAGAAGCCAGCTCCGAAGGGCCGAGGGCCGACATGGTACAGAGAAAGGCTTCTTCCCCGGGAAACAAAACCCACCACCCCACGTTCCTAGTCTCAGTCTGCAGAGCTCCATGGGCACTCTCAAAGTAGCCCGAGTTGGCACAGGTGGCAGCTTGTCCCTGGGCGGCATGTTGATATTCATGGAGATCCAGCAGGCAGCCGGCCCAGAAGGGCCGAGGCCCGACATGGTACAGGGAAAGGTTTCTACCCCGGGAAACAAAACCCACCAGCCCACGTTCCTGGTCTCAGATTGCAGAGCTCCATGGGCACTCTCAAAGCAGCCCAAGTTGGCACAGGTGGCAGCTTGTCCCTGGGCGGCACCTTGATATTCGTGGAAATACAGCGGACAAAGGGCCGCGATTGGCCGAGGGCCTACCTGGTGCTGCAAATGATTCTGCCCGGGGAAACAAAATCCACCAGCCCACGTTCCTGGTCTCAGTTTCCAGAGCTCCATGGGCACTCACAAAGTAGCCCGAGTTGGCACAGGTGGCAGCTTGTCCCTGGGCGGCATTTTGATATTCGTGGAAATCCAGCAGGCAGCCTGCCCATGAGGAACAAGGCCCTACCTGGTACTGACAAAGGCTTCTGCCTGGGAAAACAAAAGCCACAACCCCACGTTCCTGGTCTCAGTTTACAGAGCTCCGTGGGAAGTCTCAAAGCAGAACGAGTTGGCACGGGTGGCAGCTTGTCCCTGGGCGGCACCTTGATATTCGTGGAAATCCAGCAGACAGATGGCCACAAAAGGCCTATGGCCTACCAGGTACTGACAAAGGCTTCTGCCCAGGGAAACAAAACCCACCAGCCCACGTTCCTGGTCTCAGTTTACAGAGCTCTGTGGGCACTCTCAATGTAGCCCGAGTTGGCACGGGTGGCAGTTTTTCCCTGGGCGGCATTTTGATATTCGTGGAAATCCAGCAAGCAGCCTCCCAATGAGGAAAAAGACCCTACCTGGTGATGACGAAGGCCTATGCCTGGGAAAACAAAATCCACCAGCCCACGTTCCAGTTCACACTTTGCAGAGATCCATGGGCACTCTCAAAGCAGCCCGAGCTGGCACGGGGGGCAGCTTGTCCCTGGGCAGCATCTTGATTCTCGTGGAAATCCAGCAGGCAGCCTGCCGCTGAGGAACAAGGCCCTACCTGGTACTGACAAAGGCTTCTGCCCGGGGAAACAAAAGCCACCAGCCCACGTTCCTGGTTTCAGTCTACAGAGATCCATGGGCACTCTCAAAGCAGCCTGAGTTGGCACGGGTGGCAGCTTGTCCCTGGGCGGCACCTTGATCTTCGTGGAAATCCAGCGGACAACCGGCCTCGAAGGGCCGAGTGCCTACCTGGTACTGCAAATGCTTCTGCCCGGGGAAACAAAACTCACCACCCCACAATTCTGGTCTCAGTCTGCAGAGATCGATGGGCACTCTCAAAGCAGCCCGAGTTGGCACAGGTAGCAGCTTGTCCCTGGGCAGCATCTTGATATTTGTGGAAATCCAGCAAGCAGCCTAACCATAAGGAACAGGGGCCTACCTAGTACTGACAAAGGCTTCTGCCCAGGGAAAAAATACCCAGCAGCGCACGTTCCTGCTCTCAGATTCCAGAGCTCTGTGGGAACTCTCAAAGCAGCCCGAGTTGGCACAGGTGGCAGATTGTCCCAGGGCCGCATCTTGATATTCATGGAAATCCGGCAGGCAGACGGACCCAAAGGGCCGAGGGCCTACCTTGTATTGCAAATGCTTCTACCCAAGGAGACAAAACCCACCAGCCCACGTTCCTGGTCTCAGTTTGCAGAGCTCCATGGGAACTCTCAAAGCAGCCCGAGTTGGCACAGGTGGCAGCTTGTCCCTGGGCGGCACCTTGATCTTCGTGGAAATCCAGCAAGCAGACGGCCCGTGAGGAACAAGGCCCTACCTGGTAATGACAAAGGCTTCTGCCCAGGGAAACAAAACCCACCAGCCCACATTCCTGGTCTCAGTTTACAGAGCTCCGTGGGAACTCTCAAAGCAGCCGGAGTTGGCACAGGTTGCAGCTTGTCCCTGTGTGGCATCTTCAGAGACGTCGAAATCCAGCATGCAGCCGGCCAAAAAAGGCCAAGGGCCTACGTGGTACGGACAAAGGCTTCGTCCTAGGGAAACAAAAGCCACACGCCCACGTTCCTGGTCTCAGTTTGCAGAGATCCATGGGCACTCTCAAAGCAGCCTGAGTTGGCACAGGTGGCAGCTTGTCCCTGGGTGGCATCTTGATATTCGTGGAAATCCAGCAGGCAGCCTGCCCCTGAGGGACAAGGCCCTACCTGGTGCTGACAAAGGCTTCTGCCCGGGGAAACAAAACCCACCACCCCACGTTCCTGGTCTCAGTTTCCAGAGCTCCATGGACACTCACAAAGTAGCCCGAGTTGGCACAGATGGCAGCTTGTCCCTGGGCGGCATCTTGATATTCGTGTAAATCCAGTGGGCAGCCTGCCCCTGAGGAACAAGGCCCTACCTGGTACTGACAAAGGCTTCTGCCTGGGAAAACAAAACCCACCAGCCCACATTCCTGGTCTCAGTTTCCAGAGCTCCATGGGCACTCTCAAAGCAGCCCGAGTTGGCACAGGTGGCAGCTTGTCCCTGGGCGGCACCTTGATATTCGTGGAAATCCAGCAGACACATGGCCACAAAAGGCCGATGGTCTACCTGGTACTGACAAAGGCTTCTGCCCGGGGAGACAAAACCCGCCACCCCACGTTCCTGGTCTCAGTTTGCAGAGCTCCATGGGCACTCTCAAAGCAGCCTGAGTTGGCACAGGCGGCAGCTTGTCCCTGGGACGCATCTTGATATTCGTGGAAATCCAGCAAGCAGCCTAACCATAAGGAAGAGGGGCCTACCTAGTACTGACAAAGGCTTCTGCCCAGGGAAAAAATACCCAGCAGCCCACGTTCCTGGTCTCAGATTCCAGAGCTCTGTGGGAACTCTCAAAGCAGCCCAAGTTGGCACAGGTGGCAGATGGTCCCTGGGCCGCATCTTGATATTCGTGGAAATCCAGCAGGCAGACGGACCCAAAGGGACGAGGCCCTACCTGGTACTGCAAATGCTTCTGCCCAAGGAGACAAAACCCACCAGCCCACGTTCCTGGTCTCAGTTTGCAGAGCTCCATGGGCACTCTCAAAGCAGCCCGAGTTGGCACAGGTGGCAGCTTGTCCCTGGGCGGCACCTTGATATTCGTGGAAATCCAGCAAGCAGACGGCCCGTGAGGAACAAGGCCCTACATGGTACAGACAAAGGCTTCTGCCCAGGGAAACAAAACACACCAGACCACATTCCTGGTCTCAGTTTCCAGAGCTCCGTGGGAACTCTCAAAGCAGCCCGAGTTGGCACAGGTGGCAGCTTGTCCCTGGGCGGCATCTTCAGATTCGTGGAAATCCAGCATGCAGCCGGCCACAAAAGGCCGAGGGCCTACCTGGTACGGACAAAGGCTTCGTCCTAGGGAAACAAAAGCCACCACCCCATGTTCCTGGTCTCAGTTTGCAGAGCTCCATGGGCACTCTCAAAGCAGCCCGAGTTGGCACAGGTGGCAGCTTGTCCCTGGGCGGCATCTTGATATTCGTGGAAATCCAGCAGGCAGTCGGCCCCGAAGGGGCGAGGGCCGACATGGTACACAGAAAGGCTTCTGCCCAGGGAAACAAAACCCACCACCCCACGTTCCTGGTCTCAGTTTGCAGAGCTCCATGGGCACTCGCAAAGCAGCCCGAGTTGGCACATGTAGCAGCTTATCCCTGGGCAGCATCTCGATATTCGTGGAAATCCAGCAGGCAGCCGGACCCGAAGGGCCGAGGGCCTACCTGGTCCTGTAAATGCTTCTGCCCAAGGAGACAAAACCCACCAGACCACGTTCCTGGTCTCAGTTTGCAGAGCTCCATGGGCACTCTCAAAGCAGCCCGAGTTGGCACAGGTGGCAGCTTGTCCCTGGGCGGCACCTTGATCTTCGTGGAAATCCAGAAGGCTGCCGGCCCCGAAGGGCCGAGGGCCGACATGGTACAGAGAAAGGCTTCTGACTGGGTAAACCAAACCCACCAGCCCACGTTCCTGGTCTCAGTTTCCAGAGCTCCATGGGCACTCTCAAAGCAGCCCCAGTTGGCACAGGTGGCAGCTTGTCCATGGGCCGCATCTTGATATTCGTGGAAATCCAGTGGGCAGCCTGCCCATGAGGAACAAGGCCCTACCTGATACTGACAAAGGCTTGTGCCCAGGGAAACAAAACCCACCAGCCCACATTCCTGGTCTCAGTTTACAGAGCTCCGTGGGAACACTCAAAGCAGCCGGAGTTGGCACAGGTTGCATCTTGTCCCTGGGCGGCATCTTCAGATTCGTGGAAATCCAGCATGCAGCCGGCCAAAAAAAGGTCAAGGGCCTACCTGGTACGGACAAAGGCTTCGTCCTAGGGAAACAAAAGCCACCACCCCACGTTCCTGGTCTCAGTCTGCAGAGATCCATGGGCACTCTCAAAGCAGCCCGAGTTGGTACAGGTGGCAGCTTGTCCCTGGGCGGCACCTTGATATTCGTGGAAATCCAGGAGGCAGCTGGCCCAGAAGGGGCGAGGGCCGACATGGTACACTGAAAGGCTTCTGCCCAGGGAAACAAAACCCACCACCCCAGGTTCCTGGTATCAGTTTGCAGAGCTCCATGGGCACTCTCAAAGCAGCCCGAGTTGGCACGGGTGGCAGCTTGTCCCTGGGCGGCACCTTGATATTCGTGGAAATGCAGCGGACAACCGGCCGCGATGGGCCGAGGGCCTACCTGGTACTGCAAATGCTTCTGCCCGGGGAAACAAAACCCACCAGCCCACAATTCTGGTCTCAGTCTGCAGAGATCGATGGGCACTCTCAAAGCAGCCCGAGTTGGCACAGGTAGCAGCTTGTCCCTGGGCGGCATCTTGATATTCGTGGAAATCCAGCAAGCAGCCTAAGCATAAGGAACAGGGGCCTACCTAGTACTGACAAAGGCTTCTGCCCGGGGAAAAAATACCCAGCAGCCCACGTTCCTGGTCTCAGATTCCAGAGCTCTGTGGGCACTCTCAAAGCAGCCCAAGTTGGCACAGGTGGCAGATTGTCCCTGGGCCGCATCTTGATATTCGTGGAAATCCAGCAGATGGACCCAAAAGGCCGAGGGCCAACCTGGTACTGCAAATGCTTCTGCCCAAGGAGACAAAACCCACCAGCCCACGTTCCTGGTCTCAGTTTGCAGAGCTCCATGGGCACTGTCAAAGCAGCCCGAGTTGGCACAGGTGGCAGCTTGTCCCTGTGCGGCATCTTGATATTCGTGGAAATCCAGCCGGCAGCCTAACCATAAGGAACAGAAGCCTACCTAGTACTGACAAAGGCTTCTGCCCGGGGAAACAAACCCACCACCCCACGTTCCAGGTCTCAGTTTACAGAGCTCCATGGGCACTGTCAAAGCAGCCCGAGTTGGCTCTGGTGGCAGCTTGTCCCTGGGTGGCATATTGATATTCGTGGAAATCCTGCAGGCAGACGGCCCCAGAGCAACAAGGCCCTACCTGGTACTGACAAAGGCTTCTGCCTAAGAAAACAAAACCCACAATCCCACATTCCTGGTCTCAGTTTGCAGAGCTCCATGGGCACTCTCAAAGGAGCCCGAGTTGCAACAGGTGGCAGCTTGTCCCTGGGCGGCACCTTGGTATTCGTGGAAATCCAGCGGGCAACCAGCCGCAATGGGCCGAGGGCCTACCAGGTACTGCAAATACTTCTGCCGGGGGAAACAAAACCCACCAGCCCACATTTCTGGTCTCAATCTGCAGAGATCGATGGGCACTCTCAAAGCAGCCTGAGTTGGCACAGGTGGCAGCTTGTCCCTGTGCGGCATCTTTATATTCGTGGAAATCCAGCCGGCAGCCTGCCACTGAGGAACCGGGGCCTACCTGGTACGGACAAAGGCTTCTGCCCGGGGAAACAAAACCCACCCGCCCACGTTCCTGGTCTCAGTTTCCAGAGCTCCATGGGCACTCTCAAAGCAGTCCGAGTTGGCACAGGTGGCAGCTTGTCCCTGGGCGGCACCTTGATCTTCGTGGAAATCCAGAAGGCTGCCGGCCCACAAGGGCCGAGGGCCTACCTGGTCCTGCAAATGCTTCTGCCCAAGGAGAAAAATCCCACCAGCCCACGTTCCTGGTCTCAGTTTCCAGAGCTCCATGGGCACTCACAAAGTCGCCCGAGTTGGCACAGATGGCAGCTTGTCCCTGGGCGGCATCTTGATATTCATGGAAATCCAGTGGGCAGCCTGCCCATGAGGAACAAGGCCCTACCTGGTACTGACAAAGGCTTCTGCCTGGGAAAACAAAACCCACCAGCCCACATTCCTGGTCTCAGTTTACAGAGCTTCGTGGGAACTCTCAAAGCAGCACGAGTTGGCACAGGTGGCAGCTTGTCCCTGCGCGGCACCTTGATATTCGTGGAAATCCAGCAGACACATGGCCACAAAAGGCCGATGGCCTACCTGGTACTGACAAAGGCTTCTGCCCGGGGAGACAAAACCCGCCACCCCACGTTCCTGGTCTCAGTTTGCAGAGCTCCATGGGCACTCTCAAAGCAGCCCGAGTTGGCACAGGCGGCAGCTTGTCCCTGGGCCGCATCTTGATATTTGTGGAAATCCAGCAAGCAGCCTAAGCATAAGGAAGAGGGGCCTACCTAGTACTGACAAAGGCTTCTGCCCAGGGAAAAAATACCCAGCAGCCCACGTTCCTGGTCTCAGATTCCAGAGCTCTGTGGGCACTCTCAAAGCAGCCCGAGTTGGCACAGGTGGCAGCTTGTCCCTGGGCGGCATCTTGATATTCGTGGAAATCCAGCAAGCAGCCTAACCATAAGGAACAGAGGCCTACCTAGTACTGACAAAGGCTTCTGCCCGGGGAAACAAACCCACCAGTCTACGTTCCTGGTCTCACTTTACAGAGCTCTGTGGGCACTCTCAAAGCAGCCCAAGTTGGCACAGTTGGCAGCTTTTCCCTGGATGGCATCTTGATATTCGTGGAAATCCAGCAGGCAGCCGGCCCCAGAGGAACAAGGCCCTACTTGGTACTAACAAAAGCTTCTGCCTGGGAAAACAAAACGCACCACCCCACGTTCCTGGTCTCAGTTTGCAGAGCTCCATAGGCACTCTCAAAGCAGCCCGGGTTGGCACGGGTGGCAGCTTTTCCCTGGGCGGCACCTTGATATTCGTGGAAATCAAGAAGACAGATGGCCACAAAAGGCCGAGGGCCGACATGCTACAGAGAAAGGCTTCTGCCCGGGGAAACAAAACCCACAACCCCACATTCCTGGTCTCAGTTTTCAGAGCTCCATGGGCACTCTCAAAGCAGCCCGAGTTGGCACGGGTGGCAGCTTGTCCCTGGGTGGCACCTTGATATTCGTGGAAATCCAGCAGGCAGCCGGCCCCGAAGGGCCGAGGGCCGACATGGTACAGGGAAAGGTTTCTGCCCTGGGAAAGAAAACCCACCAGCCCACATTCCTGGTCTCAGTTTGCAGAGCTCCATGGGCACTCTCATGGTAGCCCGAGTTGGCACAGGTGGCAGCTTGTCCCTGGGCGGCATCTTGATATTCGTGGAAATCCAGCCGGCAGCCTGCCCCTGAGGAACAAGGCCCTACCTGGTAATTACAAAGGCTTCTGCCCAGGCAAACAAAAGCCACCAGCCCACGTTCCTGGTCTCAGTTTACAGAGCTCTGTGGGCACACTCAAAGCATCCCGAGTTGGCACAGGTGGCAGCTTGTCCCTGGGCGGCATCTTGATATTCGTGGAAATCCAGCAGGCAGCCGGCCCCGAAGGGCCGAGGCCCGACATGGCACAGGGAAAGGTTTCTACCCCGGGAAACAAAACCCACCAGCCCACGTTCCTGGTCTCAGTTTGCAGAGCTCCATGGGCACTCTCAAAGCAGCCCGAGTTGGCACAGGTGGCAGCTTGTCCCTGGTCAGCATCTTGATATTCGTGGAAATCCCGCGGACAATCAGCCGCGATGGGCCGAGTGCCTGCCTGGTACTGCAAATGTTTCTGCCCCGGGGTACTAAACCCACCACCCCACATTTCTGGTCTCAATCTGCAGAGATCGATGGGCACTCTCAAAGCAGCCCGAGTTGGCACAGGTGGCAGCTTGTCCCCGGGCGGCATCTTGATATTCGTGGAAATCCAGCAAGCAGCCTAACCATAAGGAACAGGGGCCTACCTGGTACTGACAAAGGCTTCTGCCCGGGGAAACAAAAGCCACCAGCCCACGTTCCTGGTCTCAGTCTGCAGAGCTCCATGGGCACTCTCAAAGTAGCCCGAGTTGGCACAGGTGGCAGCTTGTCCCTGGGCGGCATCTTGATATTCATGGAGATCAAGCAGGCAGCCGGCCCCGAAGGGCCGAGGCCCGACATGGTACAGGGAAAGGTTTCTACCCCGGGAAACAAAACCCACCAGCCCACGTTCCTGGTCTCAGTTTGCAGAGCTCCATGGGCACTCGCAAAGCAGCCCGAGTTGGCACAGGTGGCAGCTTGTCCCTGGGCGGCATCTTGATATTCGTGGAAATCCAGCCGGCAGCCTGCCCCTGCGGAACAAGGCCCTACCTGGTACAGACAAAGGCTTCTGCCTGGGGAAACAAAAGCCACCAGCCCACGTTCCTGGTCTCAGTTTGCAGAGCTCCATGGGCACTCTCAAAGCAGCCCGAGTTGGCACAGGCGGCAGCTTGTCCCTGGGCCCCATCTTGATATTTGTGGAAATCCAGCAAGCAGCCTAACCATAAGGAAGAGGGGCCTACCTAGTACTGACAAAGGCTTCTGCCCAGGGAAAAAATACCCAGCAGCCCACGTTCCTGGTCTCAGATTCCAGAGCTCTGTGGGAACTCTCAAAGCAGCCCGAGTTGGCACAGGTGGCAGCTTGTCCCTGGGCGGCATCTTGATATTCGTGGAAATCCAGCAAGCAGCCTAACCATAAGGAACAGAGGCCTACCTAGTACTGACAAAGGCTTCTGCCCGGGGAAACAAACCCACCAGTCTACGTTCCTGGTCTCACTTTACAGAGCTCTGTGGGCACTCTCAAAGCAGCCCAAGTTGGCACAGTTGGCAGCTTTTCCCTGGATGGCATCTTGATATTCGTGGAAATCCAGCAGGCAGCCGGCCCCAGAGGAACAAGGCCCTACTTGGTACTAACAAAAGCTTCTGCCTGGGAAAACAAAACGCACCACCCCACGTTCCTGGTCTCAGTTTGCAGAGCTCCATAGGCACTCTCAAAGCAGCCCGGGTTGGCACGGGTGGCAGCTTGTCCCTGGGCGGCACCTTGATATTCGTGGAAATCAAGAAGACAGATGGCCACAAAAGGCCGAGGGCCGACATGCTACAGAGAAAGGCTTCTGCCCGGGGAAACAAAACCCACAACCCCACATTCCTGGTCTCAGTTTTCAGAGCTCCATGGGCACTCTCAAAGCAGCCCGAGTTGGCACGGGTGGCAGCTTGTCCCTGGGTGGCACCTTGATATTCGTGGAAATCCAGCAGGCAGCCGGCCCCGAAGGGCCGAGGGCCGACATGGTACAGGGAAAGGTTTCTGCCCTGGGAAAGAAAACCCACCAGCCCACATTCCTGGTCTCAGTTTGCAGAGCTCCATGGGCACTCTCATGGTAGCCCGAGTTGGCACAGGTGGCAGCTTGTCCCTGGGCGGCATCTTGATATTCGTGGAAATCCAGCCGGCAGCCTGCCCCTGAGGAACAAGGCCCTACCTGGTAATTACAAAGGCTTCTGCCCGGGCAAACAAAAGCCACCAGCCCACGTTCCTGGTCTCAGTTTACAGAGCTCTGTGGGCACACTCAAAGCATCCCGAGTTGGCACAGGTGGCAGCTTGTCCCTGGGCGGCATCTTGATATTCGTGGAAATCCAGCAGGCAGCCGGCCCCGAAGGGCCGAGGCCCGACATGGCACAGGGAAAGGTTTCTACCCCGGGAAACAAAACCCACCAGCCCACGTTCCTGGTCTCAGTTTGCAGAGCTCCATGGGCACTCTCAAAGCAGCCCGAGTTGGCACAGGTGGCAGCTTGTCCCTGGTCAGCATCTTGATATTCGTGGAAATCCCGCGGACAATCAGCCGCGATGGGCCGAGTGCCTGCCTGGTTCTGCAAATGTTTCTGCCCCGGGGTACTAAACCCACCACCCCACATTTCTGGTCTCAATCTGCAGAGATCGATGGGCACTCTCAAAGCAGCCCGAGTTGGCACAGGTGGCAGCTTGTCCCCGGGCGGCATCTTGATATTCGTGGAAATCCAGCAAGCAGCCTAACCATAAGGAACAGGGGCCTACCTGGTACTGACAAAGGCTTCTGCCCGGGGAAACAAAAGCCACCAGCCCACGTTCCTGGTCTCAGTCTGCAGAGCTCCATGGGCACTCTCAAAGTAGCCCAAGTTGGCACAGGTGGCAGCTTGTCCCTGGGCGGCATCTTGATATTCATGGAGATCCAGCAGGCAGCCGGCCCCGAAGGGCCGAGGCCCGACATGGTACAGGGAAAGGTTTCTACCCCGGGAAACAAAACCCACCAGCCCACGTTCCTGGTCTCAGTTTGCAGAGCTCCATGGGCACTCGCAAAGCAGCCCGAGTTGGCACAGGTGGCAGCTTGTCCCTGGGCGGCATCTTGATCTTCGTGGAAATCCGGAAGGCAGCCTGCCCCTGCGGAACAAGGCCCTACCTGGTACAGACAAAGGCTTCTGCCTGGGGAAACAAAAGCCACCAGCCCACGTTCCTGGTCTCAGTTTGCAGAGCTCCATGGGCACTCTCAAAGCAGCCCAAGTTGGCACAGGTGGCAGCTTGTCCCTGGGCGGCACCTTGATATTCGTGGAAATACAGCGGACAAAGGGCCGCGATTGGCCGAGGGCCTACCTGGTGCTGCAAATGATTCTGCCCGGGGAAACAAAACCCACAACCCCACGTTCCTGGTCTCAGTTTACAGAGCTCCATGGGCACTCTCAAAGCAGCCCAAGTTGGCACAGGTGGCAGCTTGTCCCTGGGCAGCATTTTGATATTCGTGGAAATCCAGCGGACAGTCAGCCGCGATGGGCCGAGGGCCTACCTTGTATTGCAAATGCTTCTTCCCGGGGAAACAAAACCCACCACCCCACATTTCTGGTCTCAATCTGCAGAGATCGATGGGCACTCTCAAAGCAGCCCGAGTTGGCACAGGTGGCAGCTTGTCCCCGGGCGGCATGTTGATATTCGTGGAAATCCAGCAAGCAGCCTAAGCATAAGGAACAGGGGCCTACCTAGTACGGACAAAGGCTTATGCCTGGGAAAACAGAACCCACCACCCCACGTTGCTGGTCTCAGTTTGCAGAGCTCCCTGGGCACCCTCAAAGCAGAACGAGTTGGCACAGGTGGCAGTTTGTCCCTGGGCCGCATTTTGATATTCGTGGAAATCCATCGAAAAACCAGCCGTGATGGGCTGAGGGCCTACCTGGTACTGCAAATGCTTCTGCCCAAGGAGACAAAACCCACCAGCCCAGGTTCCTGGTCTCAGTCTGCAGAGCTCCATGGGCACTCTCAAAGCAGCCCGAGTTGCCACACGTGGCAGCTTGTCCCTGGGCGGCACCTTGATATTCGTGGAAATCCAGCAAGCAGCTGGCCCGTGAGGAACAAGGCCCTACCTGGTACTGACAAAGGCTTCTGCCCAGGGAAACAAAACCCACCACCCCACATTCCTGGTCTCAGTTTACACAGCTCCGTGAGAACTCTCAAAGCAGCCCGAGTTGGCACAGGTGGCAGCTTGTCCCTGGGCGGCATCTTGATATTCGTGGAAATCCAGCAGGCAGCCGGTCCGAAGTTGCGAGCGCCGACATGCTACAGAGAAAGCCTTCTGCCCGGGGAAAAAATACCCAGCAGCCCACGTTCCTGGTCTCAGTTTGCAGAGCTCCATGGGCACTCTCAAAGCAGCCCGGGTTGGCACGGGTGGCTGCTTGTCCCTGGGTGGCACCATGATATTTATGGAAATCCAGCGGGCAACAGGCCGCGATGCGCCCAGGGCCTACCTGGTATTGTAAATGCTTCTGCTGGGGAAACAAAACCCACCACACCACATTCCTGGTCTCAGTCTGCAGAGATCGATGGGCACTCTCAAAGCAGCCCGAGTTGGCACAGGTGGCAGCTTGTCCCTGGGTGGCATCTTGATATTCGTGGAAATCCAGCAAGTAGCCTAACCATAAGGAACAGGGGCCTACCTAGTACAGACGATGGCTTCTGCCTGCGTGAACAAAACCCACGAGCCCACGTTCCTGGTCTCAATTTCAAGAGCTCCGTGGGAACTCTCAAAGAAGCCCGAGTTGGCACGGGTGGCAGCTTGTCCCTGGGCGGCACCTTGATATTCGTGGAAATCAAGAAGACAGATGGCCACAAAAGCCCGAGGGCCGACATGCTACAGAGAAAGCCTTCTGCCCGGGGAAACAAAACCCACAACCCCACGTTACTGGTCTCAGTTTTCAGAGCTCCATGGGCACTCTCAAAGCAGCCCGAGTTGGCACGGGTGGCAGCTTGTCCCTGGGTGGCACCTTGATATTCGTGGAAATCCAGCAGGCAGCCGGCCCAGAAGGGCCGAGGCCCGACATGGTACAGGGAAAGGTTTCTGCCCAGGGAAAGAAAACCCACCAGCCCACGTTCCTGGTCTCAGTTTGCAGAGCTCCATGGGCACTCTCATGGTAGCCCGAGTTGGCACAGGTGGCAGCTTGTCCCTGGGCGGCATCTTGATATTCGTGGAAATCCAGTGGGCAGCCTGCCCCTGAGGAACAAGGCCCTACCTGGTAATGACAAAGGCTTCTGCCTGGGAAAACAAAACCCACTAGCCCACGTTCCTGTTCTCAGTTTCCAGAGATCAACTGGCACTCTAAAAGCAGCCCGAGTTGGCACAGGTGGCAGCTTGTCCCTGTGCGGCATCTTGATATTCGTGGAAATCCAGCCGGCAGCCTGCCCCTGAGGAACAAGGCCCTACCTGGTAATTACAAAGGCTTCTGCCCGGGCAAACAAAAGCCACCATCCCACGTTCCTGGTCTCAGTTTACAGAGCTCTGTGGGCACTCTCAAAGCAGCCCGAGTTGGCACAGGTGGCAGCTTGTCCCTGGGCGGCACCTTGATATTCGTGGAAATGCAGCGGACAACCGGCCGCGATGGGCCGAGGGCCTACCTGGTACTGCAAATGCTTCTGCCCGGGGAGACAAAACCCACCAGCCCACAATTCTGGTCTCAGTCTGCAGAGATCGATGGGCACTCTCAAAGCAGCCCGAGTTGGCACAGGTAGCAGCTTGTCCCTGGGCGGCATCTTGATATTCGTGGAAATCCAGCAAGCAGCCTAAGCATAAGGAACAGGGGCCTACCTAGTACTGACAAAGGCTTCTGCCCGGGGAAAAAATACCCAGCAGCCCACGTTCCTGGTCTCAGATTCCAGAGCTCTGTGGGCACTCTCAAAGCAGCCCGAGTTGGCACTGGTGCCAGTTTGTCCCTGGGCGGCATATTGATATTCATAGAAATACAGCAGGCAGCCGGCCCCAGAGCACCAAGGCCCTTCTTCGTACTGACAAAGGCTTCTGCCTAAGAAAACAAAACCCACAATCCCACATTCCTGGTCTCAGTTTGCACAGCTCCATGGGCACTCGCAAAGCAGCCCGAGTTGGCACGGGTGGCAGGTTGTCCCTGGGCGGCATCTTGATATTCGTGGAAATCCAGCGGGCAGCCTGCCGCTGAGGAACAAGGCCCTACCTGGTACTGACAAAGGCTTCTGCCCGGGGAAACAAAAGCCACCAGCCCACGTTCCTGGTATCAGTCTGCAGAGATCCATGGGCACTCTCAAAGCAGCCCGAGTTGGCACGGGTGGCAGCTTGTCCCTGGACGGCACCTTGATATTCGTGGAAATCCAGCGGACAACCGGCCGCGATGGGCCGAGTGCCGACCTGGTACTGCACATGCTTCTGCCCGGGGAGACAAAACCCACCAGCCCACAATTCTGGTCTCAGTCTGCAGAGATCCATGGGCACTCTCAAAGCAGCCCGAGTTGGCACAGGTAGCAGCTTGTCCCTGGGCAGCATCTTGATATTCGTGGAAATCCAGCAAGCAGCCTAAGCGTAAGGAACAGGGGCCTACCTAGTACTGACAAAGGCTTCTGCCCGGGGAAAAAATACCCAGAAGCCCACGTTCCTGGTCTCAGATTCCAGAGCTCTGTGGGCACTCTCAAAGCAACCTGAGTTGGCACGGGGGGCAGATTGTCCCTGGGCCGCATCTTGATATTCGTGGAAAACCAGCAGGCAGACGGACCCAAAGGGCCGAGGGCCTACCTGTTACTGCAAATGCTTCTGCCCAAGGAGACAAAACCCACCAGCCCACGTTCCTGGTCTTAGTTTGCAGAGCTCCATGGGCACTGTCAAAGCAGTTTGAGTTGGCACAGGTGGCAGCTTGTCCCTGTGCGGCATCTTGATATTCGTGGAAATCCAGCCGGCAGCCTAACCATAAGGAACAGGAGCCTACCGAGTATTGACAAAGGCTTCTGCCGGGGGAAACAAACCCACCACCCCACGTTCCAGGTCTCAGTTTACAGAGCTCCATGGGCACTGTCAAAGCAGCCCGAGTTGGCACTGGTGGCAGCTTGTCCCTGGGTGGCATATTGATATTCGTGGAAATACAGCAGGCAGACGGCCCCAGAGCAACAAGGCCCTACTTGGTACTGACAAAGGCTTCTGCCTAAGAAAACAAAACCCACAATCCCACATTCCTGGTCTCAGTTTGCAGAGCTCCATGGGCACTCTCAAAGGAGCCCGAGTTGCAACAGTTGGCAGCTTGTCCCTGGGCGGCACCTTGGTATTCGTGGAAATCCAGCGGGCAACCAGCCGCAATGGGCCGAGGGCCTACCAGGTACTGCAAATACTTCTGCCGGGGGAAACAAAACCCACCAGCCCACATTTCTGGTCTCAATCTGCAGAGATCGATGGGCACTCTCAAAGCAGCCTGAGTTGGCACAGGTGGCAGCTTGTCCCTGGGCGGCATCTTTATATTCGTGGAAATCCAGCCGGCAGCCTGCCCCTGAGGAACAAGGCCCTACCTGGTACGGACAAAGGCTTCTGCCCGGGGAAACAAAACCCACCCGCCCACGTTCCTGGTCTCAGTCTGCAGAGCTCCATGGGCACTCTCAAAGCATCCCGAGCTGGCACAGGTGGCAGCTTGTCCCTGGGCGGCACATTGATCTTCGTGGAAATCCAGCAGACACATGGCCACAAAAGGCCGATGGTCTACCTGGTACTGACAAAGGCTTCTGCCCGGGGAGACAAAACCCGCCACCCCACGTTCCTGGTCTCAGTTTGCAGAGCTCCATGGGCACTCTCAAAGCAGCCCGAGTTGGCACAGGCGGCAGCTTGTCCCTGGGACGCATCTTGATATTCGTGGAAATCCAGCAAGCAGCCTAACCATAAGGAAGAGGGGCCTACCTAGTACTGACAAAGGCTTCTGCCCAGGGAAAAAATACCCAGCAGCCCACGTTCCTGGTCTCAGATTCCAGAGCTCTGTGGGAACTCTCAAAGCAGCCCAAGTTGGCACAGGTGGCAGATTGTCCCTGGGCCGCATCTTGATATTCGTGGAAATCCAGCAGGCAGACGGACCCAAAGGGACGAGGCCCTACCTGGTACTGCAAATGCTTCTGCCCAAGGAGACAAAACCCACCAGCCCACGTTCCTGGTCTCAGTTTGCAGAGCTCCATGGGCACTCTCAAAGCAGCCCGAGTTGGCACGGGTGGCAGCTTGTCCCTGGGCGGCACCTTGATATTCGTGGAAATCCAGCAAGCAGACGGCCCGTGAGGAACAAGGCCCTACATGGTACAGACAAAGGCTTCTGCCCAGGGAAACAAAACCCACCAGCCCACATTCCTGGTCTCAGTTTCCAGAGCTCCGTGGGAACTCTCAAAGCAGCACGAGTTGGCACAGGTGGCAGCTTGTCCCTGGGCGGCATCTTCAGATTCGTGGAAATCCAGCATGCAGCCGGCCACAAAAGGCCGAGGGCCTACCTGGTACGGACAAAGGCTTCGTCCTAGGGAAACAAAAGCCACCACCCCACGTTCCTGGTCTCAGTTTGCAGAGCTCCATGGGCACTCGCAAAGCAGCCCGAGTTGGCACATGTAGCAGCTTATCCCTGGGCAGCATCTCGATATTCGTGGAAATCCAGCAGGCAGCCGGACCCGAAGGGCCGAGGGCCTACCTGGTCCTGTAAATGCTTCTGCCCAAGGAGACAAAACCCACCAGACCACGTTCCTGGTCTCAGTTTGCAGAGCTCCATGGGCACTCTCAAAGCAGCCCGAGTTGGCACAGGTGGCAGCTTGTCCCTGGGCGGCACCTTGATCTTCGTGGAAATCCAGAAGGCTGCCGGCCCCGAAGGGCCGAGGGCCGACATGGTACAGAGAAAGGCTTCTGACTGGGTAAACCAAACCCACCAGCCCACGTTCCTGGTCTCAGTTTCCAGAGCTCCATGGGCACTCTCAAAGCAGCCCGAGTTGGCACGGGGGGCAGCTTGTCCCTGGGCAGCATCTTGATATTCGTGGAAATCCAGCAGGCAGCCTGCCGCTGAGAAACAAGGCCCTACCTGGTACTGACAAAGGCTTCTGCCTGGGGAAACAAAAGCCACCACCCCATGTTCCTGGTTTCAGTCTGCAGAGCTCCATGGGCACTCTCAAAGCAGCCCGAGTTGGCACGGGTGGCAGCTTGTCCCTGGGCGGCACCTTGATATTCGTGGAAATGCAGCGGACAACCGGCCGCGATGGGCCGAGGGCCTACCTGGTACTGCAAATGCTTCTGCCCGGGGAAACAAAACCCACCAGCCCACAATTCTGGTCTCAGTCTGCAGAGATCGATGGGCACTCTCAAAGCAGCCCGAGTTGGCACATGTAGCAGCTTGTCCCTGGGCGGCATCTTGATATTCGTGGAAATCCAGCAAGCAGCCTAAGCATAAGGAACAGGGGCCTACCTAGTACTGACAAAGGCTTCTGCCCGGGGAAAAAATACCCAGCAGCCCACGTTCCTGGTCTCAGATTCCAGAGCTCTGTGGGCACTCTCAAAGCAGCCCAAGTTGGCACAGGTGGCAGATTGTCCCTGGGCCGCATCTTGATATTCGTGGAAATCCAGCAGATGGACCCAAAAGGCCGAGGGCCAACCTGGTACTGCAAATGCTTCTGCCCAAGGAGACAAAACCCACCAGCCCACGTTCCTGGTCTCAGTTTGCAGAGCTCCATGGGCACTGTCAAAGCAGCCCGAGTTGGCACAGGTGGCAGCTTGTCCCTGTGCGGCATCTTGATATTCGTGGAAATCCAGCCGGCAGCCTAACCATAAGGAACAGGAGCCTACCGAGTATTGACAAAGGCTTCTGCCGGGGGAAACAAACCCACCACCCCACGTTCCAGGTCTCAGTTTACAGAGCTCCATGGGCACTCTCAAAGCAGCCCGAGTTGGCACTGGTGCCAGCTTGTCCCTGGGTGGCATATTGATATTCGTAGAAATGGGCCCTACTTGGTACTGACAAAGGCTTCTGCCTAAGAAAACAAAACCCACAATCCCACATTCCTGGCTCAGTTTGCAGAGCTCCATGGGCACTCTCAAAGGAGCCCGAGTTGCAACAGTTGGCAGCTTGTCCCTGGCGGCCCTTGGTATTCGTGGAAATCCAGCGGGCAACCAGCCGGGCCGAGGGCCTACCAGGTACTGCAAATACTTCTGCCGGGGGAAACAAAACCCACCAGCCCACATTTCTGGTCTCAATCTGCAGAGATCGATGGGCACTCTCCTGAGTTGGCACAGGTGGCAGCTTGTCCCTGGCGGCATCTTTATATTCGTGGAAATCCAGCCGGCAGCCTGCCCCTGAGGAACAAGGCCCTACCTGGTACGGACAAAGGCTTCTGCCCGGGGAAACAAAACCCAGCAGCCCACGTTCCTGGTCTCAGTCTGCAGAGCTCCATGGGCACTCTCAAAGCAGCCCGAGCTGGCACAGGTGGCAGCTTGTCCCTGGGCGGCACATTGATCTTCGTGGAAATCCAAGAACATGGCCACAAAGGCCGATGGTCTACCTGGTACTGACAAGGCTTCTGCCCGGGGAGACAAAACCCCCACCCCACGTTCCTGGTCTCAGTTTGGCTCCATGGGCACTGTTTGGCACTGGTGGCAGCTTGTCCCTGGGTGGCATATTGATATTCGTAGAAATCCAGCAGGCAGACGGCCCCAGAGGGCCCTACTTGGTACTGACAAAGGCTTCTGCCTAAGAAAACAAAACCCACAATCCCACATTCCTGGTCTCAGTTTGCAGAGCTCCATGCGCACTCTCAAAGGAGCCCGAGTTGCAACAGTTGGCAGCTTGTCCCTGGGCGGCACCTTGGTATTCGTGGAAATCCAGCGGGCAACCAGCCGCAATGGGCCGAGGGCCTACCAGGTACTGCAAATACTTCTGCCGGGGGAAACAAAACCCACCAGCCCACATTTCTGGTCTCAATCTGCAGAGATCGATGGGCACTCTCAAAGCAGCCTGAGTTGGCACAGGTGGCAGCTTGTCCCTGGGCGGCATCTTTATATTCGTGGAAATCCAGCCGGCAGCCTGCCCCTGAGGAACAAGGCCCTACCTGGTACGGACAAAGGCTTCTGCCCGGGGAAACAAAACCCAGCAGCCCACGTTCCTGGTCTCAGTCTGCAGAGCTCCATGGGCACTCTCAAAGCAGCCCGAGCTGGCACAGGTGGCAGCTTGTCCCTGGGCGGCACATTGATCTTCGTGGAAATCCAGCAGACACATGGCCACAAAAGGCCGATGGTCTACCTGGTACTGACAAAGGCTTCTGCCCGGGGAGACAAAACCCGCCACCCCACGTTCCTGGTCTCAGTTTGCAGAGCTCCATGGGCACTCTCAAAGCAGCCCGAGTTGGCACAGGCGGCAGCTTGTCCCTGGGACGCATCTTGATATTCGTGGAAATCCAGCAAGCAGCCTAACCATAAGGAAGAGGGGCCTACCTAGTACTGACAAAGGCTTCTGCCCAGGGAAAAAATACCCAGCAGCCCACGTTCCTGGTCTCAGATTCCAGAGCTCTGTGGGAACTCTCAAAGCAGCCCAAGTTGGCACAGGTGGCAGATTGTCCCTGGGCCGCATCTTGATATTCGTGGAAATCCAGCAGGCAGACGGACCCAAAGGGACGAGGCCCTACCTGGTACTGCAAATGCTTCTGCCCAAGGAGACAAAACCCACCAGACCACGTTCCTGGTCTCAGTTTGCAGAGCTCCATGGGCACTCTCAAAGCAGCCCGAGTTGGCACGGGTGGCAGCTTGTCCCTGGGCGGCACCTTGATATTCGTGGAAATCCAGCAAGCAGACGGCCCGTGAGGAACAAGGCCCTACATGGTACAGACAAAGGCTTCTGCCCAGGGAAACAAAACCCACCAGCCCACATTCCTGGTCTCAGTTTCCAGAGCTCCGTGGGAACTCTCAAAGCAGCACGAGTTGGCACAGGTGGCAGCTTGTCCCTGGGCGGCATCTTCAGATTCGTGGAAATCCAGCATGCAGCCGGCCACAAAAGGCCGAGGGCCTACCTGGTACGGACAAAGGCTTCGTCCTAGGGAAACAAAAGCCACCACCCCACGTTCCTGGTCTCAGTTTGCAGAGCTCCATGGGCACTCGCAAAGCAGCCCGAGTTGGCACATGTAGCAGCTTATCCCTGGGCAGCATCTCGATATTCGTGGAAATCCAGCAGGCAGCCGGACCCGAAGGGCCGAGGGCCTACCTGGTCCTGTAAATGCTTCTGCCCAAGGAGACAAAACCCACCAGACCACGTTCCTGGTCTCAGTTTGCAGAGCTCCATGGGCACTCTCAAAGCAGCCCGAGTTGGCACAGGTGGCAGCTTGTCCCTGGGCGGCACCTTGATCTTCGTGGAAATCCAGAAGGCTGCCGGCCCCGAAGGGCCGAGGGCCGACATGGTACAGAGAAAGGCTTCTGACTGGGTAAACCAAACCCACCAGCCCACGTTCCTGGTCTCAGTTTCCAGAGCTCCATGGGCACTCTCAAAGCAGCCCGAGTTGGCACGGGGGGCAGCTTGTCCCTGGGCAGCATCTTGATATTCGTGGAAATCCAGCAGGCAGCCTGCCGCTGAGAAACAAGGCCCTACCTGGTACTGACAAAGGCTTCTGCCTGGGGAAACAAAAGCCACCACCCCATGTTCCTGGTTTCAGTCTGCAGAGCTCCATGGGCACTCTCAAAGCAGCCCGAGTTGGCACGGGTGGCAGCTTGTCCCTGGGCGGCACCTTGATATTCGTGGAAATGCAGCGGACAACCGGCCGCGATGGGCCGAGGGCCTACCTGGTACTGCAAATGCTTCTGCCCGGGGAAACAAAACCCACCAGCCCACAATTCTGGTCTCAGTCTGCAGAGATCGATGGGCACTCTCAAAGCAGCCCGAGTTGGCACATGTAGCAGCTTGTCCCTGGGCGGCATCTTGATATTCGTGGAAATCCAGCAAGCAGCCTAAGCATAAGGAACAGGGGCCTACCTAGTACTGACAAAGGCTTCTGCCCGGGGAAAAAATACCCAGCAGCCCACGTTCCTGGTCTCAGATTCCAGAGCTCTGTGGGCACTCTCAAAGCAGCCCAAGTTGGCACAGGTGGCAGATTGTCCCTGGGCCGCATCTTGATATTCGTGGAAATCCAGCAGATGGACCCAAAAGGCCGAGGGCCAACCTGGTACTGCAAATGCTTCTGCCCAAGGAGACAAAACCCACCAGCCCACGTTCCTGGTCTCAGTTTGCAGAGCTCCATGGGCACTGTCAAAGCAGCCCGAGTTGGCACAGGTGGCAGCTTGTCCCTGTGCGGCATCTTGATATTCGTGGAAATCCAGCCGGCAGCCTAACCATAAGGAACAGGAGCCTACCGAGTATTGACAAAGGCTTCTGCCGGGGGAAACAAACCCACCACCCCACGTTCCAGGTCTCAGTTTACAGAGCTCCATGGGCACTCTCAAAGCAGCCCGAGTTGGCACTGGTGCCAGCTTGTCCCTGGGTGGCATATTGATATTCGTAGAAATCCAGCAGGCAGACGGCCCCAGAGCAACAAGGCCCTACTTGGTACTGACAAAGGCTTCTGCCTAAGAAAACAAAACCCACAATCCCACATTCCTGGTCTCAGTTTGCAGAGCTCCATGGGCACTCTCAAAGGAGCCCGAGTTGCAACAGTTGGCAGCTTGTCCCTGGGCGGCACCTTGGTATTCGTGGAAATCCAGCGGGCAACCAGCCGCAATGGGCCGAGGGCCTACCAGGTACTGCAAATACTTCTGCCGGGGGAAACAAAACCCACCAGCCCACATTTCTGGTCTCAATCTGCAGAGATCGATGGGCACTCTCAAAGCAGCCTGAGTTGGCACAGGTGGCAGCTTGTCCCTGGGCGGCATCTTTATATTCGTGGAAATCCAGCCGGCAGCCTGCCCCTGAGGAACAAGGCCCTACCTGGTACGGACAAAGGCTTCTGCCCGGGGAAACAAAACCCAGCAGCCCACGTTCCTGGTCTCAGTCTGCAGAGCTCCATGGGCACTCTCAAAGCAGCCCGAGCTGGCACAGGTGGCAGCTTGTCCCTGGGCGGCACATTGATCTTCGTGGAAATCCAGCAGACACATGGCCACAAAAGGCCGATGGTCTACCTGGTACTGACAAAGGCTTCTGCCCGGGGAGACAAAACCCGCCACCCCACGTTCCTGGTCTCAGTTTGCAGAGCTCCATGGGCACTGTCAAAGCAGCCCGAGTTGGCACTGGTGGCAGCTTGTCCCTGGGTGGCATATTGATATTCGTAGAAATCCAGCAGGCAGACGGCCCCAGAGCAACAAGGCCCTACTTGGTACTGACAAAGGCTTCTGCCTAAGAAAACAAAACCCACAATCCCACATTCCTGGTCTCAGTTTGCAGAGCTCCATGCGCACTCTCAAAGGAGCCCGAGTTGCAACAGTTGGCAGCTTGTCCCTGGGCGGCACCTTGGTATTCGTGGAAATCCAGCGGGCAACCAGCCGCAATGGGCCGAGGGCCTACCAGGTACTGCAAATACTTCTGCCGGGGGAAACAAAACCCACCAGCCCACATTTCTGGTCTCAATCTGCAGAGATCGATGGGCACTCTCAAAGCAGCCTGAGTTGGCACAGGTGGCAGCTTGTCCCTGGGCGGCATCTTTATATTCGTGGAAATCCAGCCGGCAGCCTGCCCCTGAGGAACAAGGCCCTACCTGGTACGGACAAAGGCTTCTGCCCGGGGAAACAAAACCCAGCAGCCCACGTTCCTGGTCTCAGTCTGCAGAGCTCCATGGGCACTCTCAAAGCAGCCCGAGCTGGCACAGGTGGCAGCTTGTCCCTGGGCGGCACATTGATCTTCGTGGAAATCCAGCAGACACATGGCCACAAAAGGCCGATGGTCTACCTGGTACTGACAAAGGCTTCTGCCCGGGGAGACAAAACCCGCCACCCCACGTTCCTGGTCTCAGTTTGCAGAGCTCCATGGGCACTCTCAAAGCAGCCCGAGTTGGCACAGGCGGCAGCTTGTCCCTGGGACGCATCTTGATATTCGTGGAAATCCAGCAAGCAGCCTAACCATAAGGAAGAGGGGCCTACCTAGTACTGACAAAGGCTTCTGCCCAGGGAAAAAATACCCAGCAGCCCACGTTCCTGGTCTCAGATTCCAGAGCTCTGTGGGAACTCTCAAAGCAGCCCAAGTTGGCACAGGTGGCAGATTGTCCCTGGGCCGCATCTTGATATTCGTGGAAATCCAGCAGGCAGACGGACCCAAAGGGACGAGGCCCTACCTGGTACTGCAAATGCTTCTGCCCAAGGAGACAAAACCCACCAGCCCACGTTCCTGGTCTCAGTTTGCAGAGCTCCATGGGCACTGTCAAAGCAGCCCGAGTTGGCACAGGTGGCAGCTTGTCCCTGTGCGGCATCTTGATATTCGTGGAAATCCAGCCGGCAGCCTAACCATAAGGAACAGGAGCCTACCGAGTATTGACAAAGGCTTCTGCCGGGGGAAACAAACCCACCACCCCACGTTCCAGGTCTCAGTTTACAGAGCTCCATGGGCACTCTCAAAGCAGCCCGAGTTGGCACTGGTGCCAGCTTGTCCCTGGGTGGCATATTGATATTCGTAGAAATCCAGCAGGCAGACGGCCCCAGAGCAACAAGGCCCTACTTGGTACTGACAAAGGCTTCTGCCTAAGAAAACAAAACCCACAATCCCACATTCCTGGTCTCAGTTTGCAGAGCTCCATGGGCACTCTCAAAGGAGCCCGAGTTGCAACAGTTGGCAGCTTGTCCCTGGGCGGCACCTTGGTATTCGTGGAAATCCAGCGGGCAACCAGCCGCAATGGGCCGAGGGCCTACCAGGTACTGCAAATACTTCTGCCGGGGGAAACAAAACCCACCAGCCCACATTTCTGGTCTCAATCTGCAGAGATCGATGGGCACTCTCAAAGCAGCCTGAGTTGGCACAGGTGGCAGCTTGTCCCTGGGCGGCATCTTTATATTCGTGGAAATCCAGCCGGCAGCCTGCCCCTGAGGAACAAGGCCCTACCTGGTACGGACAAAGGCTTCTGCCCGGGGAAACAAAACCCAGCAGCCCACGTTCCTGGTCTCAGTCTGCAGAGCTCCATGGGCACTCTCAAAGCAGCCCGAGCTGGCACAGGTGGCAGCTTGTCCCTGGGCGGCACATTGATCTTCGTGGAAATCCAGCAGACACATGGCCACAAAAGGCCGATGGTCTACCTGGTACAGACAAAGGCTTCTGCCCGGGGAGACAAAACCCACCACCCCACGTTCCTGGTCTCAGTTTGCAGAGCTCCATGGGCACTCTCAAAGCAGCCCGAGTTGGCACAGGCGGCAGCTTGTCCCTGGGACGAATCTTGATATTCGTGGAAATCCAGCAAGCAGCCTAACCATAAGGAAGAGGGGCCTACCTAGTACTGACAAAGGCTTCTGCCCAGGGAAAAAATACCCAGCAGCCCACGTTCCTGGTCTCAGATTCCAGAGCTCTGTGGGAACTCTCAAAGCAGCCCAAGTTGGCACAGGTGGCAGATTGTCCCTGGGCCGCATCTTGATATTCGTGGAAATCCAGCAGGCAGACGGACCCAAAGGGACGAGGCCCTACCTGGTACTGCAAATGCTTCTGCCCAAGGAGACAAAACCCACCAGCCCACGTTCCTGGTCTCAGTTTGCAGAGCTCCATGGGCACTCTCAAAGCAGCCCGAGTTGGCACGGGTGGCAGCTTGTCCCTGGGCGGCACCTTGAAATTCGTGGAAATCCAGCAAGCAGACGGCCCGTGAGGAACAAGGCCCTACATGGTACAGACAAAGGCTTCTGCCCAGGGAAACAAAACCCACCAGCCCACATTCCTGGTCTCAGTTTCCAGAGCTCCGTGGGAACTCTCAAAGCAGCCCGAGTTGGCACAGGTGGCAGCTTGTCCCTGGGCGGCATCTTCAGATTCGTGGAAATCCAGCATGCAGCCGGCCACAAAAGGCCGAGGGCCTACCTGGTATGGACAAAGGCTTCGTCCTAGGGAAACAAAAGCCACCACCCCACGTTCCTGGTCTCAGTTTGCAGAGCTCCATGGGCACTCGCAAAGCAGCCCGAGTTGGCACATGTAGCAGCTTATCCCTGGGCAGCATCTCGATATTCGTGGAAATCCAGCAGGCAGCCGGACCCGAAGGGCCGAGGGCCTACCTGGTCCTGTAAATGCTTCTGCCCAAGGAGACAAAACCCACCAGACCACGTTCCTGGTCTCAGTTTGCAGAGCTCCATGGGCACTCTCAAAGCAGCCCGAGTTGGCACAGGTGGCAGCTTGTCCCTGGGCGGCACCTTGATCTTCGTGGAAATCCAGAAGGCTGCCGACCCGAAGGGCCGAGGGCCGACATGGTACAGAGAAAGGCTTCTGACTGGGTAAACCAAACCCACCAGCCCACGTTCCTGGTCTCAGTTTCCAGAGCTCCATGGGCATTCTCAAAGGAGCCCGAGTTGGCACGGGGGGCAGCTTGTCCCTGGGCAGCATCTTGATATTCGTGGAAATCCAGCAGGCAGCCTGCCGCTGAGAAACAAGGCCCTACCTGGTACTGACAAAGGCTTCTGCCTGGGGAAACAAAAGCCACCACCCCATGTTCCTGGTTTCAGTCTGCAGAGCTCCATGGGCACTCTCAAAGCAGCCCGAGTTGGCACGGGTGGCAGCTTGTCCCTGGGCGGCACCTTGATATTCGTGGAAATGCAGCGGACAACCGGCCGCGATGGGCCGAGGGCCTACCTGGTACTGCAAATGCTTCTGCCCGGGGAAACAAAACCCACCAGCCCACAATTCTGGTCTCAGTCTGCAGAGATCGATGGGCACTCGCAAAGCAGCCCGAGTTGGCACATGTAGCAGCTTATCCCTGGGCAGCATCTCGATATTCGTGGAAATCCAGCAGGCAGCCGGACCCGAAAGGCCGAGGGCCTACCTGGTCCTGTAAATGCTTCTGCCCAAGGAGACAAAACCCACCAGACCACGTTCCTGGTCTCAGTTTGCAGAGCTCCATGGGCACTCTCAAAGCAGCCCGAGTTGGCACAGGTGGCAGCTTGTCCCTGGGCGGCACCTTGATCTTCGTGGAAATCCAGAAGGCTGCCGGCCCCGAAGGGCCGAGGGCCGACATGGTACAGAGAAAGGCTTCTGACTGGGTAAACCAAACCCACCAGCCCACGTTCCTGGTCTCAGTTTCCAGAGCTCCATGGGCACTCTCAAAGCAGCCCCAGTTGGCACAGGTGGCAGCTTGTCCATGGGCCGCATCTTGATATTCGTGGAAATCCAGTGGGCAGCCTGCCCATGAGGAACAAGGCCCTACCTGATACTGACAAAGGCTTGTGCCCAGGGAAACAAAACCCACCAGCCCACATTCCTGGTCTCAGTTTACAGAGCTCCGTGGGAACTCTCAAAGCAGCCGGAGTTGGCACAGGTTGCATCTTGTCCCTGGGCGGCATCTTCAGATTCGTGGAAATCCAGCATGCAGACGGCCCGTGAGGAACAAGGCCCTACATGGTACAGACAAAGGCTTCTGCCCAGGGAAAAAATACCCAGCAGCCCACGTTCCTGGTCTCAGATTCCAGAGCTCTGTGGGAACTCTCAAAGCAGCCCAAGTTGGCACAGGTGGCAGATTGTCCCTGGGCCGCATCTTGATATTCGTGGAAATCCAGCAGGCAGACGGACCCAAAGGGACGAGGCCCTACCTGGTACTGCAAATGCTTCTGCCCAAGGAGACAAAACCCACCAGCCCACGTTCCTGGTCTCAGTTTGCAGAGCTCCATGGGCACTCTCAAAGCAGCCCGAGTTGGCACGGGTGGCAGCTTGTCCCTGGGCGGCACCTTGATATTCGTGGAAATCCAGCAAGCAGACGGCCCGTGAGGAACAAGGCCCTACATGGTACAGACAAAGGCTTCTGCCCAGGGAAACAAAACCCACCAGCCCACATTCCTGGTCTCAGTTTACAGAGCTCCGTGGGAACTCTCAAAGCAGCCCGAGTTGGCACAGGTGGCAGCTTGTCCCTGGGCGGCATCTTCAGATTCGTGGAAATCCAGCATGCAGCCGGCCACAAAAGGCCGAGGGCCTACCTGGTACGGACAAAGGCTTCGTCCTAGGGAAACAAAAGCCACCACCCCATGTTCCTGGTCTCAGTTTGCAGAGCTCCATGGGCACTCTCAAAGCAGCCCGAGTTGGCACAGGTGGCAGCTTGTCCCTGGGCGGCATCTTGATATTCGTGGAAATCCAGCAGGCAGTCGGCCCCGAAGGGGCGAGGGCCGACATGGTACACAGAAAGGCTTCTGCCCAGGGAAACAAAACCCACCACCCCACGTTCCTGGTCTCAGTTTGCAGAGCTCCATGGGCACTCTCAAAGCAGCCCGAGTTGGCACAGGTGGCAGCTTGTCCCTGGGCGGCACCTTGATCTTCGTGGAAATCCAGAAGGCTGCCGGCCCCGAAGGGCCGAGGGCCGACATGGTACAGAGAAAGGCTTCTGACTGGGTAAACCAAACCCACCAGCCCACGTTCCTGGTCTCAGTTTCCAGAGCTCCATGGGCACTCTCAAAGCAGCCCGAGTTGGCACGGGGGGCAGCTTGTCCCTGGGCAGCATCTTGATATTCGTGGAAATCCAGCAGGCAGCCTGCCGCTGAGAAACAAGGCCCTACCTGGTACTGACAAAGGCTTCTGCCTGGGGAAACAAAAGCCACCACCCCATGTTCCTGGTTTCAGTCTGCAGAGCTCCATGGGCACTCTCAAAGCAGCCCGAGTTGGCACGGGTGGCAGCTTGTCCCTGGGCGGCACCTTGATATTCGTGGAAATGCAGCGGACAACCGGCCGCGATGGGCCGAGGGCCTACCTGGTACTGCAAATGCTTCTGCCCGGGGAAACAAAACCCACCAGCCCACAATTCTGGTCTCAGTCTGCAGAGATCGATGGGCACTCTCAAAGCAGCCCGAGTTGGCACAGGTAGCAGCTTGTCCCTGGGCGGCATCTTGATATTCGTGGAAATCCAGCAAGCAGCCTAAGCATAAGGAACAGGGGCCTACCTAGTACTGACAAAGGCTTCTGCCCGGGGAAAAAATACCCAGCAGCCCACGTTCCTGGTCTCAGATTCCAGAGCTCTGTGGGCACTCTCAAAGCAGCCCAAGTTGGCACAGGTGGCAGATTGTCCCTGGGCCGCATCTTGATATTCGTGGAAATCCAGCAGATGGACCCAAAAGGCCGAGGGCCAACCTGGTACTGCAAATGCTTCTGCCCAAGGAGACAAAACCCACCAGCCCACGTTCCTGGTCTCAGTTTGCAGAGCTCCATGGGCACTGTCAAAGCAGCCCGAGTTGGCACAGGTGGCAGCTTGTCCCTGTGCGGCATCTTGATATTCGTGGAAATCCAGCCGGCAGCCTAACCATAAGGAACAGGAGCCTACCGAGTATTGACAAAGGCTTCTGCCGGGGGAAACAAACCCACCACCCCACGTTCCAGGTCTCAGTTTACAGAGCTCCATGGGCACTGTCAAAGCAGCCCGAGTTGGCACTGGTGGCAGCTTGTCCCTGGGTGGCATATTGATATTCGTAGAAATCCAGCAGGCAGACGGCCCCAGAGCAACAAGGCCCTACTTGGTACTGACAAAGGCTTCTGCCTAAGAAAACAAAACCCACAATCCCACATTCCTGGTCTCAGTTTGCAGAGCTCCATGGGCACTCTCAAAGGAGCCCGAGTTGCAACAGTTGGCAGCTTGTCCCTGGGCGGCACCTTGGTATTCGTGGAAATCCAGCGGGCAACCAGCCGCAATGGGCCGAGGGCCTACCAGGTACTGCAAATACTTCTGCCGGGGGAAACAAAACCCACCAGCCCACATTTCTGGTCTCAATCTGCAGAGATCGATGGGCACTCTCAAAGCAGCCTGAGTTGGCACAGGTGGCAGCTTGTCCCTGGGCGGCATCTTTATATTCGTGGAAATCCAGCCGGCAGCCTGCCCCTGAGGAACAAGGCCCTACCTGGTACGGACAAAGGCTTCTGCCCGGGAAAACAAAACCCAGCAGCCCACGTTCCTGGTCTCAGTCTGCAGAGCTCCATGGGCACTCTCAAAGCAGCCCGAGCTGGCACAGGTGGCAGCTTGTCCCTGGGCGGCACATTGATCTTCGTGGAAATCCAGCAGACACATGGCCACAAAAGGCCGATGGTCTACCTGGTACTGACAAAGGCTTCTGCCCGGGGAGACAAAACCCGCCACCCCACGTTCCTGGTCTCAGTTTGCAGAGCTCCATGGGCGCTCTCAAAGCAGCCCGAGTTGGCACAGGCGGCAGCTTGTCCCTGGGACGCATCTTGATATTCGTGGAAATCCAGCAAGCAGCCTAACCATAAGGAAGAGGGGCCTACCTAGTACTGACAAAGGCTTCTGCCCAGGGAAAAAATACCCAGCAGCCCACGTTCCTGGTCTCAGATTCCAGAGCTCTGTGGGAACTCTCAAAGCAGCCCAAGTTGGCACAGGTGGCAGATTGTCCCTGGGCCGCATCTTGATATTCGTGGAAATCCAGCAGGCAGACGGACCCAAAGGGACGAGGCCCTACCTGGTACTGCAAATGCTTCTGCCCAAGGAGACAAAACCCACCAGCCCACGTTCCTGGTCTCAGTTTGCAGAGCTCCATGGGCACTCTCAAAGCAGCCCGAGTTGGCACGGGTGGCAGCTTGTCCCTGGGCGGCACCTTGATATTCGTGGAAATCCAGCAAGCAGACGGCCCGTGAGGAACAAGGCCCTACATGGTACAGACAAAGGCTTCTGCCCAGGGAAACAAAACCCACCAGCCCACATTCCTGGTCTCAGTTTCCAGAGCTCCGTGGGAACTCTCAAAGCAGCCCGAGTTGGCACAGGTGGCAGCTTGTCCCTGGGCGGCATCTTCAGATTCGTGGAAATCCAGCATGCAGCCGGCCACAAAAGGCCGAGGGCCTACCTGGTACGGACAAAGGCTTCGTCCTAGGGAAACAAAAGCCACCACCCCATGTTCCTGGTCTCAGTTTGCAGAGCTCCATGGGCACTCTCAAAGCAGCCCGAGTTGGCACAGGTGGCAGCTTGTCCCTGGGCGGCATCTTGATATTCGTGGAAATCCAGCAGGCAGTCGGCCCCGAAGGGGCGAGGGCCGACATGGTACACAGAAAGGCTTCTGCCCAGGGAAACAAAACCCACCACCCCACGTTCCTGGTCTCAGTTTTCAGAGCTCCATGGGCACTCTCAAAGCAGCCCGAGTTGGCACGGGTGGCAGCTTGTCCCTGGGTGGCACCTTGATATTCGTGGAAATCCAGCAGGCAGCCGGCCCCGAAGGGCCGAGGGCCTACCTGGTCCTGTAAATGCTTCTGCCCAAGGAGACAAAACCCACCAGACCACGTTCCTGGTCTCAGTTTGCAGAGCTCCATGGGCACTCTCAAAGCAGCCCGAGTTGGCACAGGTGGCAGCTTGTCCCTGGGCGGCACCTTGATCTTCGTGGAAATCCAGAAGGCTGCCGGCCCCGAAGGGCCGAGGGCCGACATGGTACAGAGAAAGGCTTCTGACTGGGTAAACCAAACCCACCAGCCCACGTTCCTGGTCTCAGTTTCCAGAGCTCCATGGGCACTCTCAAAGCAGCCCCAGTTGGCACAGGTGGCAGCTTGTCCATGGGCCGCATCTTGATATTCGTGGAAATCCAGTGGGCAGCCCGCCCATGAGGAACAAGGCCCTACCTGATACTGACAAAGGCTTGTGCCCAGGGAAACAAAACCCACCAGCCCACATTCCTGGTCTCAGTTTACAGAGCTCCGTGGGAACTCTCAAAGCAGCCGGAGTTGGCACAGGTTGCATCTTGTCCCTGGGCGGCATCTTCAGATTCGTGGAAATCCAGCATGCAGCCGGCCAAAAAAAGGTCAAGGGCCTACCTGGTACGGACAAAGGCTTCGTCCTAGGGAAACAAAAGCCACCACCCCACGTTCCTGGTCTCAGTCTGCAGAGATCCATGGGCACTCTCAAAGCAGCCCGAGTTGGTACAGGTGGCAGCTTGTCCCTGGGCGGCACCTTGATATTCGTGGAAATCCAGGAGGCAGCTGGCCCAGAAGGGGCGAGGGCCGACATGGTACACTGAAAGGCTTCTGCCCAGGGAAACAAAACCCACCACCCCAGGTTCCTGGTATCAGTTTGCAGAGCTCCATGGGCACTCGCAAAGCAGCCCGAGTTGGCACAGGTAGCAGCTTGTCCCTGGGCGGCATCTCGATATTCATGGAAATCCAGCAGGCAGCCGGACCCGAAGGGCCGAGGGCCTACCTAATACTGCAAATGCTTCTGCCCAAGGAGACAAAACCCACCAGCCCACGTTGCTGGTCTCAGTTAGCAGAGCTCCATGGGCACTCTCAAAGTAGCCCAAGTTGGCACCGGTGCCAGTTTGTCCCTGGGCGGCATTTTGATATTTGTGGGAATCCAGCAAGCAGCCTGCCAATGAGGAACAAGGCCATACCTGGTAATGACAAAGGCTTATGCCTGGGAAAACAAAACCCACCAGCCCACGTTCCTGGTCTCAGATTCCAGAGCTCCATGGGCACTCTCAAAGCAGCCCGAGTTGGCACGGGGGGCAGCTTGTCCCTGGGCAGCATCTTGATATTCATGGAAATCCAGCAGGCAGCCTGCCGCTGAGAAACAAGGCCCTACCTGGTACTGACAAAGGCTTCTGCCTGGGGAAACAAAAGCCACCACCCCATGTTCCTGGTTTCAGTCTGCAGAGCTCCATGGGCACTCTCAAAGCAGCCCAAGTTGGCACGGGTGGCAGCTTGTCCCTGGGCGGCACCTTGATATTCGTGGAAATGCAGCGGACAACCGGCCGCGATGGGCCGAGGGCCTACCTGGTACTGCAAATGCTTCTGCCCGGGGAAACAAAACCCACCAGCCCACAATTCTGGTCTCAGTCTGCAGAGATCGATGGGCACTCTCAAAGCAGCCCGAGTTGGCACAGGTAGCAGCTTGTCCCTGGGCGGCATCTTGATATTCGTGGAAATCCAGCAAGCAGCCTAAGCATAAGGAACAGGGGCCTACCTAGTACTGACAAAGGCTTCTGCCCGGGGAAAAAATACCCAGCAGCCCACGTTCCTGGTCTCAGATTCCAGAGCTCTGTGGGCACTCTCAAAGCAGCCCAAGTTGGCACAGGTGGCAGATTGTCCCTGGGCCGCATCTTGATATTCGTGGAAATCCAGCAGATGGACCCAAAAGGCCGAGGGCCAACCTGGTACTGCAAATGCTTCTGCCCAAGGAGACAAAACCCACCAGCCCACGTTCCTGGTCTCAGTTTCCAGAGCTCCATGGGCACTGTCAAAGCAGCCCGAGTTGGCACAGGTGGCAGCTTGTCCCTGTGCGGCATCTTGATATTCGTGGAAATCCAGCCGGCAGCCTAACCATAAGGAACAGGAGCCTACCGAGTATTGACAAAGGCTTCTGCCGGGGGAAACAAACCCACCACCCCACGTTCCAGGTCTCAGTTTACAGAGCTCCATGGGCACTGTCAAAGCAGCCCGAGTTGGCACTGGTGGCAGCTTGTCCCTGGGTGGCATATTGATATTCGTAGAAATCCAGCAGGCAGACGGCCCCAGAGCAACAAGGCCCTACTTGGTACTGACAAAGGCTTCTGCCTAAGAAAACAAAACCCACAATCCCACATTCCTGGTCTCAGTTTGCAGAGCTCCATGGGCACTCTCAAAGGAGCCCGAGTTGCAACAGTTGGCAGCTTGTCCCTGGGCGGCACCTTGGTATTCGTGGAAATCCAGCGGGCAACCAGCCGCAATGGGCCGAGGGCCTACCAGGTACTGCAAATACTTCTGCCGGGGGAAACAAAACCCACCAGCCCACATTTCTGGTCTCAATCTGCAGAGATCGATGGGCACTCTCAAAGCAGCCTGAGTTGGCACAGGTGGCAGCTTGTCCCTGGGCGGCATCTTTATATTCGTGGAAATCCAGCCGGCAGCCTGCCCCTGAGGAACAAGGCCCTACCTGGTACGGACAAAGGCTTCTGCCCGGGGAAACAAAACCCAGCAGCCCACGTTCCTGGTCTCAGTCTGCAGAGCTCCATGGGCACTCTCAAAGCAGCCCGAGCTGGCACAGGTGGCAGCTTGTCCCTGGGCGGCACATTGATCTTCGTGGAAATCCAGCAGACACATGGCCACAAAAGGCCGATGGTCTACCTGGTACTGACAAAGGCTTCTGCCCGGGGAGACAAAACCCGCCACCCCACGTTCCTGGTCTCAGTTTGCAGAGCTCCATGGGCACTCTCAAAGCAGCCCGAGTTGGCACAGGCGGCAGCTTGTCCCTGGGACGCATCTTGATATTCGTGGAAATCCAGCAAGCAGCCTAACCATAAGGAAGAGGGGCCTACCTAGTACTGACAAAGGCTTCTGCCCAGGGAAAAAATACCCAGCAGCCCACGTTCCTGGTCTCAGATTCCAGAGCTCTGTGGGAACTCTCAAAGCAGCCCAAGTTGGCACAGGTGGCAGATTGTCCCTGGGCCGCATCTTGATATTCGTGGAAATCCAGCAGGCAGACGGACCCAAAGGGACGAGGCCCTACCTGGTACTGCAAATGCTTCTGCCCAAGGAGACAAAACCCACCAGCCCATGTTCCTGGTCTCAGTTTGCAGAGCTCCATGGGCACTCTCAAAGCAGCCCGAGTTGGCACAGGTGGCAGCTTGTCCCTGGGCGGCACCTTGATATTCGTGGAAATCCAGCAAGCAGACGGCCCGTGAGGAACAAGGCCCTACATGGTACAGACAAACGCTTCTGCCCAGGGAAACAAAACCCACCAGCCCACATTCCTGGTCTCAGTTTCCAGAGCTCCGTGGGAACTCTCAAAGCAGCCCGAGTTGGCAGAGGTGGCAGCTTGTCCCTGGGCGGCATCTTCAGATTCGTGGAAATCCAGCATGCAACCGGCCACAAAAGGCCGAGGGCCTACCTGGTACGGACAAAGGCTTCGTCCTAGGGAAACAAAAGCCACCACCCCACGTTCCTGGTCTCAGTTTGCAGAGCTCCATGGGCACTCGCAAAGCAGCCCGAGTTGGCACATGTAGCAGCTTATCCCTGGGCAGCATCTCGATATTCGTGGAAATCCAGCAGGCAGCCGGACCCGAAGGGCCGAGGGCCTACCTGGTCCTGTAAATGCTTCTGCCCAAGGAGACAAAACCCACCAGACCACGTTCCTGGTCTCAGTTTGCAGAGCTCCATGGGCACTCTCAAAGCAGCCCGAGTTGGCACAGGTGGCAGCTTGTCCCTGGGCGGCACCTTGATCTTCGTGGAAATCCAGAAGGCTGCCGGCCCCGAAGGGCCGAGGGCCGACATGGTACAGAGAGAGGCTTCTGACTGGGTAAACCAAACCCACCAGCCCACGTTGCTGGTCTCAGTTTCCAGAGCTCCATGGGCACTCTCAAAGCAGCCCGAGTTGGCACGGGGGGCAGCTTGTCCCTGGGCAGCATCTTGATATTCGTGGAAATCCAGCAGGCAGCCTGCCGCTGAGAAACAAGGCCCTACCTGGTACTGACAAAGGCTTCTGCCTGGGGAAACAAAAGCCACCACCCCATGTTCCTGGTTTCAGTCTGCAGAGCTCCATGGGCACTCTCAAAGCAGCCCGAGTTGGCACGGGTGGCAGCTTGTCCCTGGGCGGCACCTTGATATTCGTGGAAATGCAGCGGACAACCGGCCGCGATGGGCCGAGGGCCTACCTGGTACTGCAAATGCTTCTGCCCGGGGAAACAAAACCCACCAGCCCACAATTCTGGTCTCAGTCTGCAGAGATCGATGGGCACTCTCAAAGCAGCCCGAGTTGGCACAGGTAGCAGCTTGTCCCTGGGCGGCATCTTGATATTCGTGGAAATCCAGCAAGCAGCCTAAGCATAAGGAACAGGGGCCTACCTAGTACTGACAAAGGCTTCTGCCCGGGGAAAAAATACCCAGCAGCCCACGTTCCTGGTCTCAGATTCCAGAGCTCTGTGGGCACTCTCAAAGCAGCCCAAGTTGGCACAGGTGGCAGATTGTCCCTGGGCCGCATCTTGATATTCGTGGAAATCCAGCAGATGGACCCAAAAGGCCGAGGGCCAACCTGGTACTGCAAATGCTTCTGCCCAAGGAGACAAAACCCACCAGCCCACGTTCCTGGTCTCAGTTTGCAGAGCTCCATGGGCACTGTCAAAGCAGCCCGAGTTGGCACAGGTGGCAGCTTGTCCCTGTGCGGCATCTTGATATTCGTGGAAATCCAGCCGGCAGCCTAACCATAAGGAACAGGAGCCTACCGAGTATTGACAAAGGCTTCTGCCGGGGGAAACAAACCCACCACCCCACGTTCCAGGTCTCAGTTTACAGAGCTCCATGGGCACTGTCAAAGCAGCCCGAGTTGGCACTGGTGGCAGCTTGTCCCTGGGTGGCATATTGATATTCGTAGAAATCCAGCAGGCAGACGGCCCCAGAGCAACAAGGCCCTGCTTGGTACTGACAAAGGCTTCTGCCTAAGAAAACAAAACCCACAATCCCACATTCCTGGTCTCAGTTTGCAGAGCTCCATGGGCACTCTCAAAGGAGCCCGAGTTGCAACAGTTGGCAGCTTGTCCCTGGGCGGCACCTTGGTATTCGTGGAAATCCAGCGGGCAACCAGCCGCAATGGGCCGAGGGCCTACCAGGTACTGCAAATACTTCTGCCGGGGGAAACAAAACCCACCAGCCCACATTTCTGGTCTCAATCTGCAGAGATCGATGGGCACTCTCAAAGCAGCCTGAGTTGGCACAGGTGGCAGCTTGTCCCTGGGCGGCATCTTTATATTCGTGGAAATCCAGCCGGCAGCCTGCCCCTGAGGAACAAGGCCCTACCTGGTACGGACAAAGGCTTCTGCCCGGGGAAACAAAACCCAGCAGCCCACGTTCCTGGTCTCAGTCTGCAGAGCTCCATGGGCACTCTCAAAGCAGCCCGAGCTGGCACAGGTGGCAGCTTGTCCCTGGGCGGCACATTGATCTTCGTGGAAATCCAGCAGACACATGGCCACAAAAGGCCGATGGTCTACCTGGTACTGACAAAGGCTTCTGCCCGGGGAGACAAAACCCGCCACCCCACGTTCCTGGTCTCAGTTTGCAGAGCTCCATGGGCACTCTCAAAGCAGCCCGAGTTGGCACAGGCGGCAGCTTGTCCCTGGGACGCATCTTGATATTCGTGGAAATCCAGCAAGCAGCCTAACCATAAGGAAGAGGGGCCTACCTAGTACTGACAAAGGCTTCTGCCCAGGGAAAAAATACCCAGCAGCCCACGTTCCTGGTCTCAGATTCCAGAGCTCTGTGGGAACTCTCAAAGCAGCCCAAGTTGGCACAGGTGGCAGATTGTCCCTGGGCCGCATCTTGATCTTCGTGGAAATCCAGCAGGCAGACGGACCCAAAGGGACGAGGCCCTACCTGGTACTGCAAATGCTTCTGCCCAAGGAGACAAAACCCACCAGCCCACGTTCCTGGTCTCAGTTTGCAGAGCTCCATGGGCACTCTCAAAGCAGCCCGAGTTGGCACGGGTGGCAGCTTGTCCCTGGGCGGCACCTTGATATTCGTGGAAATCCAGCAAGCAGACGGCCCGTGAGGAACAAGGCCCTACATGGTACAGACAAAGGCTTCTGCCCAGGGAAACAAAACCCACCAGCCCACATTCCTGGTCTCAGTTTCCAGAGCTCCGTGGGAACTCTCAAAGCAGCCCGAGTTGGCACAGGTGGCAGCTTGTCCCTGGGCGGCATCTTCAGATTCGTGGAAATCCAGCATGCAGCCGGCCACAAAAGGCCGAGGGCCTACCTGGTACGGACAAAGGCTTCGTCCTAGGGAAACAAAAGCCACCACCCCACGTTCCTGGTCTCAGTTTGCAGAGCTCCATGGGCACTCTCAAAGCAGCCCGAGTTGGCACATGTAGCAGCTTATCCCTGGGCAGCATCTCGATATTCGTGGAAATCCAGCAGGCAGCCGGACCCGAAAGGCCGAGGGCCTACCTGGTCCTGTAAATGCTTCTGCCCAAGGAGACAAAACCCACCAGACCACGTTCCTGGTCTCAGTTTGCAGAGCTCCATGGGCACTCTCAAAGCAGCCCGAGTTGGCACAGGTGGCAGCTTGTCCCTGGGCGGCACCTTGATCTTCGTGGAAATCCAGAAGGCTGCCGGCCCCGAAGGGCCGAGGGCCGACATGGTACAGAGAAAGGCTTCTGACTGGGTAAACCAAACCCACCAGCCCACGTTCCTGGTCTCAGTTTCCAGAGCTCCTTGGGCACTCTCAAAGCAGCCCCAGTTGGCACAGGTGGCAGCTTGTCCATGGGCCGCATCTTGATATTCGTGGAAATCCAGTGGGCAGCCTGCCCATGAGGAACATGGCCCTACCTGATACTGACAAAGGCTTGTGCCCAGGGAAACAAAACCCACCAGCCCACATTCCTGGTCTCAGTTTACAGAGCTCCGTGGGAACTCTCAAAGCAGCCGGAGTTGGCACAGGTTGCATCTTGTCCCTGGGCGGCATCTTCAGATTCGTGGAAATCCAGTATGCAGACGGCCCGTGAGGAACAAGGCCCTACATGGTACAGACAAAGGCTTCTGCCCAGGGAAAAAATACCCAGCAGCCCACGTTCCTGGTCTCAGATTCCAGAGCTCTGTGGGAACTCTCAAAGCAGCCCAAGTTGGCACAGGTGGCAGATTGTCCCTGGGCCGCATCTTGATATTCGTGGAAATCCAGCAGGCAGACGGACCCAAAGGGACGAGGCACTACCTGGTACTGCAAATGCTTCTGCCCAAGGAGACAAAACCCACCAGCCCACGTTCCTGGTCTCAGTTTGCAGAGCTCCATGGGCACTCTCAAAGCAGCCCGAGTTGGCACGGGTGGCAGCTTGTCCCTGGGCGGCACCTTGATATTCGTGGAAATCCAGCAAGCAGACGGCCCGTGAGGAACAAGGCCCTACATGGTACAGACAAAGGCTTCTGCCCAGGGAAACAAAACCCACCAGCCCACATTCCTGGTCTCAGTTTCCAGAGCTCCGTGGGAACTCTCAAAGCAGCCCGAGTTGGCACAGGTGGCAGCTTGTCCCTGGGCGGCATCTTCAGATTCGTGGAAATCCAGCATGCAGCCGGCCACAAAAGGCCGAGGGCCTACCTGGTACGGACAAAGGCTTCGTCCTAGGGAAACAAAAGCCACCACCCCATGTTCCTGGTCTCAGTTTGCAGAGCTCCATGGGCACTCTCAAAGCAGCCCGAGTTGGCACAGGTGGCAGCTTGTCCCTGGGCGGCATCTTGATATTCGTGGAAATCCAGCAGGCAGTCGGCCCCGAAGGGGCGAGGGCCGACATGGTACACAGAAAGGCTTCTGCCCAGGGAAACAAAACTCACCACCCCACGTTCCTGGTCTCAGTTTGCAGAGCTCCATGGGCACTCGCAAAGCAGCCCGAGTTGGCACAGGTAGCAGCTTATCCCTGGGCAGCATCTCGATATTCGTGGAAATCCAGCAGGCAGCCGGACCCGAAGGGCCGAGGGCCTACCTGGTCCTGTAAATGCTTCTGCCCAAGGAGACAAAACCCACCAGACCACGTTCCTGGTCTCAGTTTGCAGAGCTCCATGGGCACTCTCAAAGCAGCCCGAGTTGGCACAGGTGGCAGCTTGTCCCTGGGCGGCACCTTGATCTTCGTGGAAATCCAGAAGGCTGCCGGCCCCGAAGGGCCGAGGGCCGACATGGTACAGAGAAAGGCTTCTGACTGGGTAAACCAAACCCACCAGCCCACGTTCCTGGTCTCAGTTTCCAGAGCTCCATGGGCACTCTCAAAGCAGCCCCAGTTGGCACAGGTGGCAGCTTGTCCATGGGCCGCATCTTGATATTCGTGGAAATCCAGTGGGCAGCCTGCCCATGAGGAACAAGGCCCTACCTGATACTGACAAAGGCTTGTGCCCAGGGAAACAAAACCCACCAGCCCACATTCCTGGTCTCAGTTTACAGAGCTCCGTGGGAACTCTCAAAGCAGCCGGAGTTGGCACAGGTTGCATCTTGTCCCTGGGCGGCATCTTCAGATTCGTGGAAATCCAGCATGCAGCCGGCCAAAAAAAGGTCAAGGGCCTACCTGGTACGGACAAAGGCTTCGTCCTAGGGAAACAAAAGCCACCACCCCACGTTCCTGGTCTCAGTCTGCAGAGATCCATGGGCACTCTCAAAGCAGCCCGAGTTGGTACAGGTGGCAGCTTGTCCCTGGGCGGCACCTTGATATTCGTGGAAATCCAGGAGGCAGCTGGCCCAGAAGGGGCGAGGGCCGACATGGTACACTGAAAGGCTTCTGCCCAGGGAAACAAAACCCACCACCCCAGGTTCCTGGTATCAGTTTGCAGAGCTCCATGGGCACTCGCAAAGCAGCCCGAGTTGGCACAGGTAGCAGCTTGTCCCTGGGCGGCATCTCGATATTCGTGGAAATCCAGCAGGCAGCCGGACCCGAAGGGCCGAGGGCCTACCTAATACTGCAAATGCTTCTGCCCAAGGAGACAATACCCACCAGCCCACGTTGCTGGTCTCAGTTAGCAGAGCTCCATGGGCACTCTCAAAGTAGCCCAAGTTGGCACCGGTGCCAGTTTGTCCCTGGGCGGCATTTTGATATTTGTGGGAATCCAGCAAGCAGCCTGCCAATGAGGAACAAGGCCATACCTGGTAACGACAAAGGCTTATGCCTGGGAAAACAAAACCCACCAGCCCACGTTCCTGGTCTCAGATTCCAGAGCTCCATGGGCACTCTCAAAGCAGCCCGAGTTGGCACGGGGGGCAGCTTGTCCCTGGGCAGCATCTTGATATTCGTGGAAATCCAGCAGGCAGCCTGCCGCTGAGAAACAAGGCCCTACCTGGTACTGACAAAGGCTTCTGCTTGGGGAAACAAAAGCCACCACCCCATGTTCCTGGTTTCAGTCTGCAGAGCTCCATGGGCACTCTCAAAGCAGCCCGAGTTGGCACGGGTGGCAGCTTGTCCCTGGGCGGCACCTTGATATTCGTGGAAATGCAGCGGACAACCGGCCGCGATGGGCCGAGGGCCTACCTGGTACTGCAAATGCTTCTGCCCGGGGAAACAAAACCCACCAGCCCACAATTCTGGTCTCAGTCTGCAGAGATCGATGGGCACTCTCAAAGCAGCCCGAGTTGGCACAGGTCGCAGCTTGTCCCTGGGCGGCATCTTGATATTCGTGGAAATCCAGCAAGCAGCCTAAGCATAAGGAACAGGGGCCTACCTAGTACTGACAAAGGCTTCTGCCCGGGGAAAAAATACCCAGCAGCCCACGTTCCTGGTCTCAGATTCCAGAGCTCTGTGGGCACTCTCAAAGCAGCCGAAGTTGGCACAGGTGGCAGATTGTCCCTGGGCCGCATCTTGATATTCGTGGAAATCCAGCAGATGGACCCAAAAGGCCGAGGGCCAACCTGGTACTGCAAATGCTTCTGCCCAAGGAGACAAAACCCACCAGCCCACGTTCCTGGTCTCAGTTTCCAGAGCTCCATGGGCACTGTCAAAGCAGCCCGAGTTGGCACAGGTGGCAGCTTGTCCCTGTGCGGCATCTTGATATTCGTGGAAATCCAGCCGGCAGCCTAACCATAAGGAACAGGAGCCTACCGAGTATTGACAAAGGCTTCTGCCGGGGGAAACAAACCCACCACCCCACGTTCCAGGTCTCAGTTTACAGAGCTCCATGGGCACTGTCAAAGCAGCCCGAGTTGGCACTGGTGGCAGCTTGTCCCTGGGTGGCATATTGATATTCGTAGAAATCCAGCAGGCAGACGGCCCCAGAGCAACAAGGCCCTACTTGGTACTGACAAAGGCTTCTGCCTAAGAAAACAAAACCCACAATCCCACATTCCTGGTCTCAGTTTGCAGAGCTCCATGGGCACTCTCAAAGGAGCCCGAGTTGCAACAGTTGGCAGCTTGTCCCTGGGCGGCACCTTGGTATTCGTGGAAATCCAGCGGGCAACCAGCCGCAATGGGCCGTGGGCCTACCAGGTACTGCAAATACTTCTGCCGGGGGAAACAAAACCCACCAGCCCACATTTCTGGTCTCAATCTGCAGAGATCGATGGGCACTCTCAAAGCAGCCTGAGTTGGCACAGGTGGCAGCTTGTCCCTGGGCGGCATCTTTATATTCGTGGAAATCCAGCCGGCAGCCTGCCCCTGAGGAACAAGGCCCTACCTGGTACGGACAAAGGCTTCTGCCCGGGGAAACAAAACCCAGCAGCCCACGTTCCTGGTCTCAGTCTGCAGAGCTCCATGGGCACTCTCAAAGCAGCCCGAGCTGGCACAGGTGGCAGCTTGTCCCTGGGCGGCACATTGATCTTCGTGGAAATCCAGCAGACACATGGCCACAAAAGGCCGATGGTCTACCTGGTACTGACAAAGGCTTCTGCCCGGGGAGACAAAACCCGCCACCCCACGTTCCTGGTCTCAGTTTGCAGAGCTCCATGGGCACTCTCAAAGCAGCCCGAGTTGGCACAGGCGGCAGCTTGTCCCTGGGACGCATCTTGATATTCGTGGAAATCCAGCAAGCAGCCTAACCATAAGGAAGAGGGGCCTACCTAGTACTGACAAAGGCTTCTGCCCAGGGAAAAAATACCCAGCAGCCCACGTTCCTGGTCTCAGATTCCAGAGCTCTGTGGGAACTCTCAAAGCAGCCCAAGTTGGCACAGGTGGCAGATTGTCCCTGGGCCGCATCTTGATCTTCGTGGAAATCCAGCAGGCAGACGGACCCAAAGGGACGAGGCCCTACCTGGTACTGCAAATGCTTCTGCCCAAGGAGACAAAACCCACCAGCCCACGTTCCTGTCTCAGTTTTGCAGAGCTCCATGGGGGCACTCTCAAAGCAGCCCGAGTTGGCACGGGTGGCAGCTTGTCCCTGGGCGGCACCTTGATATTCGTGGAAATCCAGCAAGCAGACGGCCCGTGAGGAACAAGGCCCTACATGGTACAGACAAAGGCTTCTGCCCAGGGAAACAAAACCCACCAGCCCACATTCCTGGTCTCAGTTTCCAGAGCTCCGTGGGAACTCTCAAAGCAGCCCGAGTTGTCACAGGTGGCAGCTTGTCCCTGGGCGGCATCTTCAGATTCGTGGAAATCCAGCATGCAGCCGGCCACAAAAGGCCGAGGGCCTACCTGGTACGGACAAAGGCTTCGTCCTAGGGAAACAAAAGCCACCACCCCACGTTCCTGGTCTCAGTTTGCAGAGCTCCATGGGCACTCTCAAAGCAGCCCGAGTTGGCACATGTAGCAGCTTATCCCTGGGCAGCATCTCGATATTCGTGGAAATCCAGCAGGCAGCCGGAACCGAAAGGCCGAGGGCCTACCTGGTCCTGTAAATGCTTCTGCCCAAGGAGACAAAACCCACCAGACCACGTTCCTGGTCTCAGTTTGCAGAGCTCCATGGGCACTCTCAAAGCAGCCCGAGTTGGCACAGGTGGCAGCTTGTCCCTGGGCGGCACCTTGATCTTCGTGGAAATCCAGAAGGCTGCCGGCCCCGAAGGGCCGAGGGCCGACATGGTACAGAGAAAGGCTTCTGACTGGGTAAACCAAACCCACCAGCCCACGTTCCTGGTCTCAGTTTCCAGAGCTCCTTGGGCACTCTCAAAGCAGCCCCAGTTGGCACAGGTGGCAGCTTGTCCATGGGCCGCATCTTGATATTCGTGGAAATCCAGTGGGCAGCCTGCCCATGAGGAACAAGGCCCTACCTGATACTGACAAAGGCTTGTGCCCAGGGAAACAAAACCCACCAGCCCACATTCCTGGTCTCAGTTTACAGAGCTCCGTGGGAACTCTCAAAGCAGCCGGAGTTGGCACAGGTTGCATCTTGTCCCTGGGCGGCATCTTCAGATTCGTGGAAATCCAGTATGCAGACGGCCCGTGAGGAACAAGGCCCTACCTGGTACAGACAAAGGCTTCTGCCCAGGGAAAAAATACCCAGCAGCCCACGTTCCTGGTCTCAGATTCCAGAGCTCTGTGGGAACTCTCAAAGCAGCCCAAGTTGGCACAGGTGGCAGATTGTCCCTGGGCCGCATCTTGATATTCGTGGAAATCCAGCAGGCAGACGGACCCAAAGGGACGAGGCACTACCTGGTACTGCAAATGCTTCTGCCCAAGGAGACAAAACCCACCAGCCCACGTTTCCTGGTCTCAGTTTTGCAGAGCTCCATGGGCACTCTCAAAGCAGCCCGAGTTGGCACGGGTGGCAGCTTGTCCCTGGGCGGCACCTTGATATTCGTGGAAATCCAGCAAGCAGACGGCCCGTGAGGAACAAGGCCCTACATGGTACAGACAAAGGCTTCTGCCCAGGGAAACAAAACCCACCAGCCCACATTCCTGGTCTCAGTTTCCAGAGCTCCGTGGGAACTCTCAAAGCAGCCCGAGTTGGCACAGGTGGCAGCTTGTCCCTGGGCGGCATCTTCAGATTCGTGGAAATCCAGCATGCAGCCGGCCACAAAAGGCCGAGGGCCTACCTGGTACGGACAAAGGCTTCGTCCTAGGGAAACAAAAGCCACCACCCCATGTTCCTGGTCTCAGTTTGCAGAGCTCCATGGGCACTCTCAAAGCAGCCCGAGTTGGCACAGGTGGCAGCTTGTCCCTGGGCGGCATCTTGATATTCGTGGAAATCCAGCAGGCAGTCGGCCCCGAAGGGGCGAGGGCCGACATGGTACACAGAAAGGCTTCTGCCCAGGGAAACAAAACCCACCACCCACGTTCCTGGTCTCAGTTTGCAGAGCTCCATGGGCACTCGCAAAGCAGCCCGAGTTGGCACAGGTAGCAGCTTATCCCTGGGCAGCATCTCGATATTCGTGGAAATCCAGCAGGCAGCCGGACCCGAAGGGCCGAGGGCCTACCTGGTCCTGTAAATGCTTCTGCCCAAGGAGACAAAACCCACCAGACCACGTTCCTGGTCTCAGTTTGCAGAGCTCCATGGGCACTCTCAAAGCAGCCCGAGTTGGCACAGGTGGCAGCTTGTCCCTGGGCGGCACCTTGATCTTCGTGGAAATCCAGAAGGCTGCCGGCCCCGAAGGGCCGAGGGCCGACATGGTACAGAGAAAGGCTTCTGACTGGGTAAACCAAACCCACCAGCCCACGTTCCTGGTCTCAGTTTCCAGAGCTCCATGGGCACTCTCAAAGCAGCCCCAGTTGGCACAGGTGGCAGCTTGTCCATGGGCCGCATCTTGATATTCGTGGAAATCCAGTGGGCAGCCTGCCCATGAGGAACAAGGCCCTACCTGATACTGACAAAGGCTTGTGCCCAGGGAAACAAAACCCACCAGCCCACATTCCTGGTCTCAGTTTACAGAGCTCCGTGGGAACTCTCAAAGCAGCCGGAGTTGGCACAGGTTGCATCTTGTCCCTGGGCGGCATCTTCAGATTCGTGGAAATCCAGCATGCAGCCGGCCAAAAAAAGGTCAAGGGCCTACCTGGGACGGACAAAGGCTTCGTCCTAGGGAAACAAAAGCCACCACCCCACGTTCCTGGTCTCAGTCTGCAGAGATCCATGGGCACTCTCAAAGCAGCCCGAGTTGGTACAGGTGGCAGCTTGTCCCTGGGCGGCACCTTGATATTCGTGGAAATCCAGGAGGCAGCTGGCCCAGAAGGGGCGAGGGCCGACATGGTACACTGAAAGGCTTCTGCCCAGGGAAACAAAACCCACCACCCCAGGTTCCTGGTATCAGTTTGCAGAGCTCCATGGGCACTCTCAAAGCAGCCCGAGTTGGCACAGGTGGCAGCTTGTCCCTGGGCGGCACCTTGATATTCGTGGAAATCCAGCAAGCAGACGGCCCGTGAGGAACAAGGCCCTACATGGTACAGACAAACGCTTCTGCCCAGGGAAACAAAACCCACCAGCCCACATTCCTGGTCTCAGTTTCCAGAGCTCCGTGGGAACTCTCAAAGCAGCCCGAGTTGGCACAGGTGGCAGCTTGTCCCTGGGCGGCATCTTCAGATTCGTGGAAATCCAGCATGCAACCGGCCACAAAAGGCCGAGGGCCTACCTGGTACGGACAAAGGCTTCGTCCTAGGGAAACAAAAGCCACCCACCCCACGTTCCTGGTCCTCAGTTTGCAGAGCTCCATGGGCACTCGCAAAGCAGCCCGAGTTGGCACATGTAGCAGCTTATCCCTGGGCAGCATCTCGATATTCGTGGAAATCCAGCAGGCAGCCGGACCCGAAGGGCCGAGGGCCTACCTGGTCCTGTAAATGCTTCTGCCCAAGGAGACAAAACCCACCAGACCACGTTCCTGGTCTCAGTTTGCAGAGCTCCATGGCACTCTCAAAGCAGCCCGAGTTGGCACAGGTGGCAGCTTTGTCCCTGGGCGGCACCTTGATCTTCGTGGAAATCCAGAAGGCTGCCGGCCCCGAAGGGCCGAGGGCCGACATGGTACAGAGAGAGGCTTCTGACTGGGTAAACCAAACCCACCAGCCCACGTTGCTGGTCTCAGTTTCCAGAGCTCCATGGGCACTCTCAAAGCAGCCCGAGTTGGCACGGGGGGCAGCTTGTCCCTGGGCAGCATCTTGATATTCGTGGAAATCCAGCAGGCAGCCTGCCGCTGAGAAACAAGGCCCTACCTGGTACTGACAAAGGCTTCTGCCTGGGGAAACAAAAGCCACCACCCCATGTTCCTGGTTTCAGTCTGCAGAGCTCCATGGGCACTCTCAAAGCAGCCCGAGTTGGCACAGGTGGCAGCTTGTCCCTGGGCGGGACCTTGATATTCGTGGAAATGCAGCGGACAACCGGCCGCGATGGGCCGAGGGCCTACCTGGTACTGCAAATGCTTCTGCCCGGGGAAACAAAACCCACCAGCCCACAATTCTGGTCTCAGTCTGCAGAGATCGATGGGCACTCTCAAAGCAGCCCGAGTTGGCACAGGTAGCAGCTTGTCCCTGGGCGGCATCTTGATATTCGTGGAAATCCAGCAAGCAGCCTAAGCATAAGGAACAGGGGCCTACCTAGTACTGACAAAGGCTTCTGCCCGGGGAAAAAATACCCAGCAGCCCACGTTCCTGGTCTCAGATTCCAGAGCTCTGTGGGCACTCTCAAAGCAGCCCAAGTTGGCACAGGTGGCAGATTGTCCCTGGGCCGCATCTTGATATTCGTGGAAATCCAGCAGATGGACCCAAAAGGCCGAGGGCCAACCTGGTACTGCAAATGCTTCTGCCCAAGGAGACAAAACCCACCAGCCCACGTTCCTGGTCTCAGTTTCCAGAGCTCCATGGGCACTGTCAAAGCAGCCCGAGTTGGCACAGGTGGCAGCTTGTCCCTGTGCGGCATCTTGATATTCGTGGAAATCCAGCCGGCAGCCTAACCATAAGGAACAGGAGCCTACCGAGTATTGACAAAGGCTTCTGCCGGGGGAAACAAACCCACCACCCCACGTTCCAGGTCTCAGTTTACAGAGCTCCATGGGCACTGTCAAAGCTGCCCGAGTTGGCACTGGTGGCAGCTTGTCCCTGGGTGGCATATTGATATTCGTAGAAATCCAGCAGGCAGACGGCCCCAGAGCAAAAAGGCCCTACTTGGTACTGACAAAGGCTTCTGCCTAAGAAAACAAAACCCACAATCCCACATTCCTGGTCTCAGTTTGCAGAGCTCCATGGGCACTCTCAAAGGAGCCCGAGTTGCAACAGTTGGCAGCTTGTCCCTGGGCGGCACCTTGGTATTCGTGGAAATCCAGCGGGCAACCAGCCGCAATGGGCCGAGGGCCTACCAGGTACTGCAAATACTTCTGCCGGGGGAAACAAAACCCACCAGCCCACATTTCTGGTCTCAATCTGCAGAGATCGATGGGCACTCTCAAAGCAGCCTGAGTTGGCACAGGTGGCAGCTTGTCCCTGGGCGGCATCTTTATATTCGTGGAAATCCAGCCGGCAGCCTGCCCCTGAGGAACAAGGCCCTACCTGGTACGGACAAAGGCTTCTGCCCGGGGAAACAAAACCCAGCAGCCCACGTTCCTGGTCTCAGTCTGCAGAGCTCCATGGGCACTCTCAAAGCAGCCCGAGCTGGCACAGGTGGCAGCTTGTCCCTGGGCGGCACATTGATCTTCGTGGAAATCCAGCAGACACATGGCCACAAAAGGCCGATGGTCTACCTGGTACTGACAAAGGCTTCTGCCCGGGGAGACAAAACCCGCCACCCCACGTTCCTGGTCTCAGTTTGCAGAGCTCCATGGGCACTCTCAAAGCAGCCCGAGTTGGCACAGGCGGCAGCTTGTCCCTGGGACGCATCTTGATATTCGTGGAAATCCAGCAAGCAGCCTAACCATAAGGAAGAGGGGCCTACCTAGTACTGACAAAGGCTTCTGCCCAGGGAAAAAATACCCAGCAGCCCACGTTCCTGGTCTCAGATTCCAGAGCTCTGTGGGAACTCTCAAAGCAGCCCAAGTTGGCACAGGTGGCAGATTGTCCCTGGGCCGCATCTTGATCTTCGTGGAAATCCAGCAGGCAGACGGACCCAAAGGGACGAGGCCCTACCTGGTACTGCAAATGCTTCTGCCCAAGGAGACAAAACCCACCAGCCCACGTTCCTGGTCTCAGTTTGCAGAGCTCCATGGGCACTCTCAAAGCAGCCCGAGTTGGCTCGGGTGGCAGCTTGTCCCTGGGCGGCACCTTGATATTCGTGGAAATCCAGCAAGCAGACGGCCCGTGAGGAACAAGGCCCTACATGGTACAGACAAAGGCTTCTGCCCAGGGAAACAAAACCCACCAGCCCACATTCCTGGTCTCAGTTTCCAGAGCTCCGTGGGAACTCTCAAAGCAGCCCGAGTTGGCACAGGTGGCAGCTTGTCCCTGGGCGGCATCTTCAGATTCGTGGAAATCCAGCATGCAGCCGGCCACAAAAGGCCGAGGGCCTACCTGGTACGGACAAAGGCTTCGTCCTAGGGAAACAAAAGCCACCACCCCACGTTCCTGGTCTCAGTTTGCAGAGCTCCATGGGCACTCTCAAAGCAGCCCGAGTTGGCACATGTAGCAGCTTATCCCTGGGCAGCATCTCGATATTCGTGGAAATCCAGCAGGCAGCCGGACCCGAAAGGCCGAGGGCCTACCTGGTCCTGTAAATGCTTCTGCCCAAGGAGACAAAACCCACCAGACCACGTTCCTGGTCTCAGTTTGCAGAGCTCCATGGGCACTCTCAAAGCAGCCCGAGTTGGCACAGGTGGCAGCTTGTCCCTGGGCGGCACCTTGATCTTCGTGGAAATCCAGAAGGCTGCCGGCCCCGAAGGGCCGAGGGCCGACATGGTACAGAGAAAGGCTTCTGACTGGGTAAACCAAACCCACCAGCCCACGTTCCTGGTCTCACTTTCCAGAGCTCCTTGGGCACTCTCAAAGCAGCCCCAGTTGGCACAGGTGGCAGCTTGTCCATGGGCCGCATCTTGATATTCGTGGAAATCCAGTGGGCAGCCTGCCCATGAGGAACAAGGCCCTACCTGATACTGACAAAGGCTTTCTGCCCAGGGAAACAAAACCCACCAGCCCACATTCCTGGTCTCAGTTTACAGAGCTCCGTGGGAACTCTCAAAGCAGCCGGAGTTGGCACAGGTTGCATCTTGTCCCTGGGCGGCATCTTCAGATTCGTGGAAATCCAGTATGCAGACGGCCCGTGAGGAACAAGGCCCTACATGGTACAGACAAAGGCTTCTGCCCAGGGAAAAAATACCCAGCAGCCCACGTTCCTGGTCTCAGATTCCAGAGCTCTGTGGGCACTCTCAAAGCAGCCCAAGTTGGCACAGGTGGCAGATTGTCCCTGGGCCGCATCTTGATATTCGTGGAAATCCAGCAGGCAGACGGACCCAAAGGGACGAGGCACTACCTGGTACTGCAAATGCTTCTGCCCAAGGAGACAAAACCCACCAGCCCACGTTCCTGGTCTCAGTTTGCAGAGCTCCATGGGCACTCTCAAAGCAGCCCGAGTTGGCACGGGTGGCAGCTTGTCCCTGGGCGGCACCTTGATATTCGTGGAAATCCAGCAAGCAGACGGCCCGTGAGGAACAAGGCCCTACATGGTACAGACAAAGGCTTCTGCCCAGGGAAACAAAACCCACCAGCCCACATTCCTGGTCTCAGTTTCCAGAGCTCCGTGGGAACTCTCAAAGCAGCCCGAGTTGGCACAGGTGGCAGCTTGTCCCTGGGCCGCATCTTTATATTATTGGAAATCCAGCAGGCAGCCGGACCCGAAGGGCCGAGGGCCTACCAGGTCGGGCAATAGCTTCTGCCCAAGGAGACAAAACCCACCAGCCCATGTTCCTGGTCTCAGTTTGCAGAGATCCATGGGCACTCTCAAAGCAGCCCGAGTTGGCACAGGTGGCAGCTTGTCCCTGGGCCGCATCTTGATATTTTTGGAAATCCAGCAGGCAGACTGCCCCTAACAACAAGGCCCTATCTGGTACTGACAAAGGCTTCTGCCCGGGAAAACAGAACCCACCAGCCCACGTTCCTGGTCTCAGTTTGCAGAGCTCCATGGGCACTCTCAAAGCAGCCCGAGTTGGCACAGGTGGCATCTTGTCCATGGTCCTCCTCTTGATATTCGAGGAAATCCAGCAAGCAGCCTAACCAGAAAGAAAAGGGGCCAACCTGGTACTGACAAAGGCTTCTGCCCAGGGAAACAAAACCCACCAGCCCACGATCCTGGTCTCAGTTTACAGAACTCTATGGGCACGCTCAAAGCAGCCCGAGTTGGCACGGGTGGCAGTTTGTCCCTGGGCGGCATCTTGATATTCGTGGAAATCCAGCAGGCAGACTGCCCTTAAGGAACAAGGCCCTACCTGGTACGGACAAATGCTTCTGCCCGGGGAGAAAATACCCAGCAGCCCACGTTCCTGGTCTCAGATTCCAGAGCTCTGCGGGCACTCTCAAAGCAGCCCAAGTTGGCACAGGTGGCAGATTGTCCCAGGGCCGCATCTTGATATTCGTGGAAATCCAGCATGCAGACGGACCCAAAGGGCCGAGGGCCTACCTGGTACTACAAATGCTTCTGCCCAAGGAGACAAAACCCACCAGCCCACGTTCCTGGTCTCAGTTTGCAGAGCTCCATGGGCACTCTCAAAGCAGCCCGAGTTGGCACAGGTGGCAGCTTGTCCCAGGGCGGCACCTTGATATTCGTGGAAATCCAGCAAGCAGACGGCCCGTAAGGAGCAAGGCCCTACCTGGTAATGACAAAGGCTTCTGCCCAGGGAAACAAAACCCACCAGCCCACATTTCTGGTCTCAGTTTACAGAGCTCGGTGGGAACTCTCAAAGTAGCCCGAGTTGGCACAGGTGGCAGCTTGTCCCTGGGCGGCACCTTGATATTCGTGGAAATCCAGCAGGCAGTCGGCCCCCGAAGGGGCGAGGGCCGACATGGTACACAGAAAGGCTTCTGCCCAGGGAAACAAAACCCACCAGCCCACGTTCCTGGTCTCAGTTTGCAGAGCTCCATGGGCACTCGCAAACCAGCCCGAGTTGGCACATGTAGCAGCTTGTCCCTGGGCAGCATCTCGATATTCGTGGAAATCCAGCAGGCAGCCGGACCCGAAGGGCCGAGGGCCTACCTGGTCCTGCAAATGCTTCTGCCCAAGGAGACAAAACCCACCAGCCCACGTTCCTGGTCTCAGTTTGCAGAGCTCCGTGGGAACTCTCAAAGCAGGCGGAGTTGGCACAGGTTGCAGCTTGTCCCTGGGCGGCATCTTCAGATTCGTGGAAATCCAGCATGCAACCGTCCAAAAAAGGCCAAGGGCCTACCTGGTAGGGGCAAAGGCTTCGTCCTAGGGAAACAAAAGCCACCACCCCATGTTCCTGGTCTCAGTCTCCAGAGCTCCATGGGCACTCTCAAAGCAGCGCGAATTAGCACAGGTAGCAGCTTGTCCCTGGGCCGCATCTCGATATTCGTGGAAATCCAGCAGGCAGACGGACCCGAATGGCCGAGGGCCTACCTGGTGCTACAAATGCTTCTGCCCAAGGAGACAAAACCCACCAGCCCACGTTCCTGGTCTCAGTTTCTAGAGCTCCATGGGCACTCACAAATTAGCCCGAGTTGGCACAAGTGGCAGCTTGTCCCTGGGCGGCATCTTGATATTCGTGGAAATCCAGCAGGCAGCCGGCCCCGAAGGGGCGAGGGCCGACATGGTACACAGAAAAGCTTCTGCCCAGGGAAACTAAACCCACCAGCCCACGTTCCTGGTCTCAGTTTGCAGAGCTCCATGGGCACTCTCAAAGCAGCCCGAGTTGGCACGGGTGGCAGCTTGTCCCTGGGCGGCACCTTGATCTTCGTGGAAATCCGGAAGGCTGCCGGCCCCGAAGGGCCGAGGGCCAACATGGTACAGAGAAAGGCTTCTGACTGGGTAAACAAAACCCACCAGCCCACGTTCCTGGTCTCAGTTTCCAGAACTCCATGGGCACTCTCAAGGCAGCCGGAGTTGGCACGGGTGGCAGCTTGTCCGTGGGCGGCATCTTGATATTCGTGGAAATCCAGCAAGCAGCCTAACCATAAGGAAAAGGGGCCAACCTAGTACTGACAAAGGCTTCTGCCCAGGGAAACAAAACCCACCAGCCCACGTTCCTGGTCTCAGTTTACAGAACTCTGTGGGCACTCTCAAAGCAGCCCGATTTGGTTCGGGTGGCAGTTTGTCCCTGGGCGGCATTTTCAGATTCGTGGAAATCCAGCCGGCAGACTGCCCCTGAGGAACAAGGCCCGACCTGCTACAGACAAAGGCTTCTGCCCGGAGAAACAAAACCCACCAGCCCATGTTTCTGGTCTCAGTTTTCAGAGATCCATGGGCACTCTCAAAGCAGCCCGAGTTGGCACGGGTGGCAGCTTGTCCCTGGGCGGCACCTTGATCTTCGTGGAAATCCGGAAGGCTGCCGGCCCCGAAGGGCCGAGGGCCAACATGGTACAGAGAAAGGCTTCTGACTGGGTAAACAAAACCCACCAGCCCACGTTCCTGGTCTCAGTTTCCAGAACTCCATGGGCACTCTCAAAGCAGCCGGAGTTGGCACGGGTGGCAGCTTGTCCCTGGGCGGCATCTTGATATTCGTGGAAATCCAGCAAGCAGCCTAACCATAAGGAACAGGGGCCTACCTAGTACTGACAAAGGCTTCTGCCCGGGGAAAAAATACCCACCAGCCCACGTTCCTGGTCTCAGTTTGCAGAGCTCCATGGGCACTCTCAAAGCAGCCCGAGTTGGCACAGGTGGCAGCTTGTCCCTGGGCGGCACCTTGATCTTCGTGGAAATCCAGAAGGCTGCCGGCCCCGAAGTGCCGAGGGCTACATGGTACTGACAAAGGCTTCTGCCCGGGGAAACAAAACCCACCAGCCCACGTTCCTGGTCTCACTCTCCAGTGATCCATGGGCACTCTCAAAGTAGCCCCAGTTGGCAGAGGTGGCAGCTTGTCCCTGGGCCGCATCTCGATATTCGTGGAAATCCAGCAAGCCGCTTGCCCATGAGGAACAAGGCCCTACCTGGTACTGACAAAGGCTTCTGCCCGGGGAAACAAAACCCACCACCCCACGTTTCTGGTTTCAGTCTGCAGAGATCCATGGGCACTCTCAAAGCAGCCCGAGTTGGCACGGGTGGCAGCTTGTCCGTGGGCGGCATCTTGATATTCGTGGAAATCCAGCGGACAACCGGCCGCGATGGGCCGAGTGCCTACCTGGTACTGACAAAGCCTTTTGCCCAGGGAAACAAAACCCACCAGCCCACATTCCTGGTCTCAGTTTACAGAGCTCCGTGGGAACTCTCAAAGCAGCCCGAGTTGGCACGGGTGGCAGCTTGTCCCTGGGCGGCACCTTGATCTTCGTGGAAATCCAGAAGTCTGCCGGCCCCGAATGGCCGAGGGCCGACATGGTACAGAGAAAGGCTTCTGACTGGGTAAACAAAACGCACCACCCCACGTTCCTGGTCTCAGTTTCCAGAAATCCATGGGCACTCTCAAGGCAGCCGGAGTTGGCACGGGTGGCAGCTTGTCCGTGGGCGGCATCTTGATATTCCTGGAAATCCAGCAGGCAGCCTGCCCCTGAGGAACAAGGCCCGACCTGCTACTGACAAAGGCTTCTGCCCGGAGAAACAAAACCCACCAGCCCATGTTTCTGGTCTCAGTTTTCAGAGATCCATGGGCACTCTCAAAGCAGCCTGAGTTGGCACAGGTGGCAGCTTGTCCCTGGGCCGCATCTTGATATTCGTGGAAATCCAGCCAGCAGGCAAACCATAAGGAACAAGGCCCTACCTGGTACTGAAAAAGGCTTCTGACCGCGAAAGCAAAACCCACCACCCCACGTTCCTGGTCTGAGTCTGCAGAGCTCCATGGGCACTCTCAAAGCAGCCCGAGTTGGCACAGGTGGCAGCTTGTCCCTGGGCGGCATCTTGATATTCATGGAAATCCAGCAGGCAGACGGCCCCGAAGGGCCGAGGGCCGACATGGTACAGAGAAAGGCTTCTGCCCGGGAAAACAAAAGCCACCAGCCCACGTTCCTGGTCTCAGTTTGCAGAGCTCCATGGGCACTCTCAAAGCAGCCCGAGTTGGCACAGGTGGCAGCTTGTCCCTGGGCGGCATCTTTATATTCGTGGAAATCCAGCAGACAGACGGCCACAAAAGGCCGAGCGCCGACATAGTACAGAGAAAGGCTTCTGCCTGGGAAAACAAAACCCACCACCCCACGTTCCTGGTCTCAGTCTGCAGAGATCCATGGGCACTCTCTAAGCAGCCCGAGTTGGCACAGGTGGCAGCTTGTCCCTGGGCGGCTCCTTGATATTCGTGGAAATCCAGCAGGCAGCCGGCCCCGAAGGGGCGAGGGCCGACATGGTACAGAGAACGGCTTCTGCCCAGGGTAACAAAACCCACCAGCCCACGTTCCTGGTCACAGTTTCCAGAACTCCATGGGCACTCTCAAAGCAGCCCGAGTTGGCACAGGTGGCAGCTTGTCCCTGGGCAGCGTCTTTATATTATTGGAAATCCAGCAGGCAGCCGGACCCGAAGGGCCGAGGGCCTACCAGGTCGGGCAATAGCTTCTGCCCAAGGAGACAAAACCCACCAGCCCATGTTCCTGGTCTCAGTTTGCAGAGATCCATGGGCACTCTCAAAGCAGCCCGAGTTGGCACAGGTGGCAGCTTGTCCCTGGGCCGCATCTTGATATTTTTGGAAATCCAGCAGGCAGACTGCCCCTAACAACAAGGCCCTATCTGGTACTGACAAAGGCTTCTGCCCGGGAAAACAGAACCCACCAGCCCACGTTCCTGGTCTCAGTTTGCAGAGCTCCATGGGCACTCTCAAAGCAGCCCGAGTTGGCACAGGTGGCATCTTGTCCATGGTCCTCCTCTTGATATTCGAGGAAATCCAGCAAGCAGCCTAACCAGAAAGAAAAGGGGCCAACCTGGTACTGACAAAGGCTTCTGCCCAGGGAAACAAAACCCACCAGCCCACGATCCTGGTCTCAGTTTACAGAACTCTATGCGCACGCTCAAAGCAGCCCGAGTTGGCACGGGTGGCAGTTTGTCCCTGGGCGGCATCTTGATATTCGTGGAAATCCAGCAGGCAGACTGCCCTTAAGGAACAAGGCCCTACCTGGTACGGACAAATGCTTCTACCCGGGGAGAAAATACCCAGCAGCCCACGTTCCTGGTCTCAGATTCCAGAGCTCTGCGGGCACTCTCAAAGCAGCCTGAGTTGGCACAGGTGGCAGATTGTCCCAGGGCCGCATCTTGATATTCGTGGAAATCCAGCATGCAGACGGACGCAAAGGGCCGAGGGCCTACCTGGTACTACAAATGCTTCTGCCCAAGGAGACAAAACCCACCAGCCCACGTTCCTGGTCTCAGTTTGCAGAGCTCCATGGGCACTCTCAAAGCAGCCCGAGTTGGCACAGGTGGCAGCTTGTCCCAGGGCGGCACCTTGATATTCGTGGAAATCCAGCAAGCAGACGGCCCGTAAGGAGCAAGGCCCTACCTGCTAATGACAAAGGCTTCTGCCCAGGGAAACAAAACCCACCAGCCCACATTCCTGGTCTCAGTTTACAGAGCTCGGTGGGAACTCTCAAAGTAGCCCGAGTTGGCACAGGTGGCAGCTTGTCCCTGGGCGGCACCTTGATATTCGTGGAAATCCAGCAGGCAGTCGGCCCCGAAGGGGCGAGGGCCGACATGGTACACAGAAAGGCTTCTGCCCAGGGAAACAAAACCCACCACCCCACGTTCCTGGTCTCAGTTTGCAGAGCTCCATGGGCACTCTCAAAGCAGCCCGAGTTGGCACAGGTGGCAGCTTGTCCCTGGGCGGCACCTTGATCTTCGTGGAAATCCAGAAGGCTGCCAGCCCCGACGGGCCGAGGGCCGACATGGTACAGAGAAAGGCTTCTGACTGGGTAAACAAAACCCACCAGCCCACGTTGCTGGTCTCAGTTTGCAGAGCTCCATGGGCACTCTCAAAGTAGCCCCAGTTGGCACAGGTGGCAGCTTGTCCATGGGCAGCATCTTGATATTCGTGGAAATCCAGCAAGCAGCTTGCCCATGAGGAACAAGGCCCTATCTGGTACTGACAAAGGCTTCTGCCTGGGGAGAAAATACCCAGCAGCCCACATTCCTGGTCTCAGATTCCAGAGCTCTGTGGGCACTCTCAAAGCAGCCCAAGTTGGCACAGGTGGCAGATTGTCCCAGGGCCGCATCTTGATATTCGTGGAAATCCAGCAGGCAGACGGACCCAAAGGGCTGAGGGCCTACCTGGTCCTGCAAATGCTTCTGCCCAAGGAGACAAAACCCACCAGCCCACGTTCCTGGTCTCAGTTTGCAGAGCTCCATGGGCACACTCAAAGCAGCACGAGTTGGCACAGGTGGCAGCTTGTCCCAGGGCGGCACCTTGATATTCGTGGAAATCCAGCAAGCAGACGGCCCGTGAGGAACAAGGCCCTACCTGGTACTGACAAAGGCTTCTGCCCAGGGAAACAAAACCCACCAGCCCACATTCCTGGTCTCAGTTTACAGAGCTCCGTGGGAACTCTCAAAGCAGCCCGAGTTGGCACAGGTGGCAGCTTGTCCCTGGGCGGCACCTTGATATTCGTGGAAATCCAGCAGGCAGTCGGCCCCGATGGGGCGAGGGCCGACATGGTACACAGAAAGGCTTCTGCCCAGGGAAACAAAACCCACCAGCCCACGTTCCTGGTCTCAGTTTGCAGAGCTCCATGGGCACTCGCAAACCAGCCCGAGTTGGCACATGTAGCAGCTTGTCCCTGGGCAGCATCTCGATATTCGTGGAAATCCAGCAGGCAGCCGGACCCGAAGGGCCGAGGGCCTACCTGGTCCTGCAAATGCTTCTGCCCAAGGAGACAAAACCCACCAGCCCACGTTCCTGGTCTCAGTTTGCAGAGCTCCATGGGCACTCTCAAAGCAGCCCGAGTTGGCACAGGTGGCAGCTTGTCCCTGGGCGGCACCTTGATCTTCGTGGAAATCCAGCGGACAACCGGCCGCGATGGGCCGAGGGCAGACATGGTACAGAGAAAGGCTTCTGACTGGGTAAACAAAACCCAGCAGCCCACGTTCCTGGTCTCAGTTTCCAGAGCTCCATGGGCACTCTCAAAGTAGCCCCAGTTGGCACAGGTGGCAGATTGTCCCAGGGCCGCATCTTGATATTCGTGGAAATCCAGCAGGCAGACGGACCCAAAGGGCCGAGGGCCTACCTGGTACTGCAAATGCTTCTGCCCAAGGAGACAAAACCCACCAGCCCACGTTGCTGGTCTCAGTTTGCAGAGCTCCATGGGCACTCTCAAAGCAGCCCGAGTTGGCACGGGTGGCAGCTTGTCCCTGGGCGGCACCTTGATATTCGTGGAAATCCTGCAAGCAGACGGCCCGTGAGGAACAAGGCCCTACCTGGTATTGACAAAGGCTTCTGCCTGTGGAAACAAAACCCACAAGCCCACATTTCTGGTCTCAGTTTACAGAGCTCCGTGGGAACTCTCAAAGCAGCCCGAGTTGGCACAGGTGGCAGCTTGTCCCTGGGCGGCATCTTCAGATTCGTGGAAATCCAGCTGGCAGCCGGCCACAAAAGGCCGAGGGCCTACCTGGTACGGACAAAGGCTTCGTCCTAGGGAAACAAAACCCACCAGCCCACGATCCTGGTCTCAGTTTCCAGAGATCCATGGGCACTCTCAAAGCAGCCCGAGTTGGCACAGGTGGCAGCTTGTCCCTGGGCGGCACCTTGATCTTCGTGGAAATCCAGCATGCAGCCGGCCCGTGAGAAACAAGGCCCTACCTGGTACTGACAAAGCCTTCTGCCCAGGGAAACAAAACCCACCAGCCCACATTCCTGGTCTCAGTTTACAGAGCTCTGTGGGAACTCTCAAAGCAGCCCGAGTTGGCACAGGTTGCAGCTTGTCCCTGGGCGGCATCTTGATATTCGTGGAAATCCAGCATGCAGCCGTCCAAAAAATGTCAAGGGCCTACCTGGTACGGACAAAGGCTTCGTCCTAGGGAAACAAAAGCCACCACCCCATGTTCCTGGTCTCAGTCTGCAGAGCTCCATGGGCACTCTCAAAGCAGCGCGAATTAGCACAGGTAGCAGCTTGTCCCTGGGCCGCATCTCGATATTCGTGGAAATCCAGCAGGTAGCCGGACCCGAAGGGCCGAGGGCCTACCTGGTCCTGCAAATGCTTCTGCCCAAGGAGACAAAACCCACCAGCCCACGTTCCTGGCCTCAGTTTCTAGAGCTCCATGGGCACTCACAAAGTAGCCCGAGTTGGCACAAGTGGCAGCTTGTCCCTGGGCGGCATCTTGATATTCGTGGAAATCCAGCAAGCAGACGGCCCGTGAGGAACAAGGCCCTACCTGGTACTGACAAAGGCTTCTGCCCAGGGAAACAAAACCCACCAGCCCACATTCCTGGTCTCAGTTTACAGAGCTCCGTGGGAACTCTCAAAGCAGCCCAAGTTGGCACAGGTGGCAGCTTGTCCCTGGGCTGCATCTTCAGATTCGTGGAAATCCAGCATGCAGCTGGCCAAAAAAGGCCAAGGGCCTACATGGTACGGACAAAGGCTTCGTCCTAGGGAAACAAAACCCACCACCCCACGTTCCTGGTCTCAGTTTGCAGAGATCCATGGGCACTCTCTTAGAAGCCTGAGTTGGCACGGGTGGCAGCTTGTCCCTGGGCGGCATCTTGATATTCGTGGAAATCCAGCAGGCAGTCGGCCCCGAAGGGGCGAGGGCCGACATGGTACACAGAAAAGCTTCTGCCCAGGGAAACAAAACCCACCAGCCCACGTTCCTGGTTTCAGTCTGCAGAGATCCATGGGCACTCGCAAAGCAGCCCGAGTTGGCACAGGTGGCAGCTTGTCCCTGGGCGGCACCTTGATCTTCGTGGAAATCTGGAAGGCTGCCGGCCCCGAAGGGCCGAGGGCCGACATGGTACAGAGAAAGGCTTCTGACTGGGTAAACAAAACCCACCAGCCCACGTTCCTGGTCTCAGTTTCCAGAGCTCCATGGGAACTCTCAAGGCATCCGGAGTTGGCACGGGTGGCAGCTTGTCCGTGGGCGGCATCTTGATATTCGTGGAAATCCAGCAGGCAGCCTGCCCCTGAGGAAAATGGCCCTACCTGGTACTGACAAAGGCTTCTGCCCGGGGAAACAAAACCCACCACCCGACGTTCCTGGTCTCAGTTTGCAGAGATCCATGGGCACTCTCAAAGCAGCCCGAGTTGGCACAGGTGGCAGCTTGTCCCTGGGCCGCATCTTGACATTCGTGGAAATCCAGCAAGCAGCCTAACCATAAGGAAAAGGGGCCAACCTAGTACTGACAAAGGCTTCTGCCCAGGGAAACAAAACCCACCAGCCCACGTTCCTGGTCTCAGTTTACAGAACTCTGTGGGCACTCTCAAAGCAGCCCGAGTTGGTACGGGCTGCAGTTTGTCCCTGAGCGGCATTTTCAGATTCGTGGAAATCCAGCTGGCAGACTGCCCCTGAGGAACAAGGCCCGACCTGCTACAGACAAAGGCTTCGGCCCGGAGAAACAAAACCCACCAGCCCATGTTTCTGGTCTCAGTTTTCAGAGATCCATGGGCACTCTCAAAGCAGCCCGAGTTGGCACAGGTGGCAGCTTGTCCCTGGGCAGCATCTTGATATTCGTGGAAATCCAGCAAGCCGGCAAACCATAAGGAACAAGGCCCTACCTGGTACTGAAAAAGGCTTCTGCCCGCGAAAGCCAAACCCACCACCCCACGTTCCTGGTCTCAGTCTGCAGAGATCCATGGGCACTCTCAAAGCAGCCCGAGTTGGCACAGGTGGCATCTTGTCCCTGGGCGGCACCTTGATCTTCGTGGAAATCCAGGAGTCTGCCGGCCCCGAATGGCCGAGGGCCGACATGGTACAGAGAAAGGCTTCTGACTGGGTAAACAAAACCCACCAGCCCACGTTCCTGGTCTCAGTTTCCAGAAATCCATGGGCACTCTCAAGGCAGCCGGAGTTGGCACGGGTGGCAGCTTGTCCGTGGGCGGCATCTTGATATTCGTGGAAATCCAGCCACCTGGCAAACCATATGGAACAAGGCCCTACCTGGTACTGAAAAAGGCTTCTGCCCGCGAAAGCAAAACCCACCACCCCACGTTCCTGGTCTCAGTCTGCAGAGCTCCATGGGCACTCTCAAAGCAGCCCGAGTTGGCACAGGTGGCAGCTTGTCCCTGGGCGGCATCTTGATATTCATGGAAATCCAGCAGGCAGACGGCCCCGAAGGGCCGAGGGCCTACATGGTACAGAGAAAGGCTTCTGCCCGGGAAAACAGAACCCACCAGCCCACGTTCCTGGTCACAGTTTCCAGAGCTCCATGGGCACTCTCAAAGCAGCCCGAGTTGGCACAGGTGGCAGCTTGTCCCTGGGCGGCATCTTTATATTCGTGGAAATACAGCAGACAGACGGCCACAAAAGGCCGAGCGCCGACATAGTACAGAGAAAGGCTTCTGCCTGGGAAAACAAAACCCACCAGCCCACGTTCCTGGTCTCAGTCTGCAGAGATCCATTGGCACTCTCTAAGCAGCCCGAGTTGGCACAGGTGGCAGCTTGTCCCTGGGCGGCATCTTGATATTCGTGGAAATCCAGCAGGATGTCGGCCCCGAAGGGGCGAGGGCCGACATGGTACACAGAAAAGCTTCTGCCCAGGGAAACAAAACCCACCAGCCCACGTTCCTGGTCTCAGTTTGCAGAGCTCCATGGGCACTCGCAAAGCAGCCCGAGTTGGCACAGGTGGCAGCTTGTCCCTGGGCGGCACCTTGATCTTCGTGGAAATCCGGAAGGCAGCCGGCCCCGAAGGGCCGAGGGCCGACATGGTACAGAGAAAGGCTTCTGACTGGGTAAACAAAACCCACCAGCCCACGTTCCTGGTCACAGTTTCCAGAGCTCCATGGGCACTCTCAAGGCATCCGGAGTTGGCACGGGTGGCAGCTTGTCCGTGGGCGGCATCTTGATATTCGTGGAAATCCAGCAGGCAGCCTGCCCCTGAGGATCATGGCCCAACCTGGTACTGACAAAGGTTTCTGCCCGGGGAAACAAAACCCACCACCCGACGTTCCTGGTCTCAGTTTGCAGAGATCCATGGGCACTCTCAAAGCAGGCGGAGTTGGCACAGGTGGCAGCTTGTCCCTGGGCCGCATCTTGATATTCGTGGAAATCCAGCAAGCAGCCTAACCATAAGGAAAAGGGGCCAACCTAGTACTGACAAAGGCTTCGGCCCAGGGAAACAAAACCCACCAGCCCACGTTCCTGGTCTCAGTTTACAGAACTCTGTGGGCACTCTCAAAGCAGCCGGAGTTGGAACGGGTGGCAGTTTGTCCCTGGGCGGCATTTTCAGATTCGTGGAAATCCAGCCGGCAGACTGCCACTGAGGAACAAGGCCCGACCTGCTACGGACAAAGGCTTCGGCCCGGAGAAACAAAACCCACCAGCCCATGTTTCTGGTCTCAGTTTTCAGAGATCCATGGGCACTCTCAAAGCAGCCCGAGTTGGCACAGGTGGCAGCTTGTCCCTGGGCAGCATCTTGATATTCGTGGAAATCCAGCAAGCCGGCAAACCATAAGGAACAAGGCCCTACCTGGTACAGAAAAAGGCTTCTGCCCGCGAAAGCCAAACCCACCACCCCACGTTCCTGGTCTCAGTCTGCAGAGATCCATGGGCACTCTCAAAGCAGCCCGAGTTGGCACAGGTGGCAGCTTGTCCCTGGGCGGCTCCTTGATATTCGTGGAAATCCAGCAAGCCGGCAAACCATAAGGACAAGGCCCTACCTGGTACTGAAAAAGGCTTCTGCCCGCGAAAGCCAAACCCACCAGCCCACGTTCCTGGTCTCAGTCTGCAGAGATCGATGGGCACTCTCAAAGCAGCCCGAGTTGGCACAGGTGGCAGCTTGTCCCTGGGCGGCATCTTGATATTCATGGAAATCCAGCAGGCAGCCGGCCCCGAAGGGGCGAGGGCCGACATGGTACAGAGAAAGGCTTCTGCCCAGGGAAACAAAACCCACCAGCCCACGTTCCTGGTCTCAGTTTCCAGATCTCCATGGGCACTCTCAAAGCAGCCCGAGTTGGCACAGGTGGCATCTTGTCCGTGGGCCTCCTCTTGATATTCGAGGATATCCAGCAAGCAGCCTAACCAGAAGGAAAAGGGGCCCTACCTGGTACTGACAAAGGCTTCTGCCCAGGGAAACAAAACACACCAGACCACATTCCTGGTCTCAGTTTACAGAGCTCCGTGGGAACACTCAAAGCAGCCGGAGTTGGCACAGGTGGCAGCTTGTCCCTGGGCGGCATCTTCAGATTCGTGGAAATCCAGCATGCAGCCGGCCACAAAAGTGTCAAGGGCCTACCTGGTATGGACAAAGGCTTCGTCCTAGGGAAACAAAACCCACCAGCCCACGTTCCTGGTCTCAGTTTGCAGAGATCCATGGGCACTCTCAAAGCAGCCCGAGTTGGCTCAGGTGGCAGCTCTTCCCTGGGCGGCATCTTGATATTCGTGGAAATCCAGCAGGATGTCGGCCCCGAAGGGGCGAGGGCCGACATGGTACACAGAAAAGCTTCTGCCCAGGGAAACAAAACCCACCAGCCCACGTTCCTGGTCTCAGTTTGCAGAGCTCCATGGGCACTCACAAAGCAGCCCGAGTTGGCACAGGTGGCAGCTTGTCCCTGGGCGGCACCTTGATCTTCGTGGAAATCCGGAAGGCAGCCGGCCCCGAAGGGCCGAGGGCCGACATGGTACAGAGAAAGGCTTCTGACTGGGTAAACAAAACCCACCAGCCCACGTTCCTGGTCACAGTTTCCAGAGCTCCATGGGCACTCTCAAGGCATCCGGAGTTGGCACGGGTGGCAGCTTGTCCGTGGGCGGCATCTTGATATTCGTGGAAATCCAGCAGGCAGCCTGCCCCTGAGGATCATGGCCCAACCTGGTACTGACAAAGGTTTCTGCCCGGGGAAACAAAACCCACCACCCGATGTTCCTGGTCTCAGTTTGCAGAGATCCATGGGCACTCTCAAAGCAGCCGGAGTTGGAACGGGTGGCAGTTTGTCCCTGGGCGGCATTTTCAGATTCGTGGAAATCCAGCCGGCAGACTGCCACTGAGGAACAAGGCCCGACCTGCTACAGACAAAGGCTTCGGCCCGGAGAAACAAAACCCACCAGCCCATGTTTCTGGTCTCAGTTTTCAGAGATCCATGGGCACTCTCAAAGCAGCCCGAGTTGGCACAGGTGGCAGCTTGTCCCTGGGCAGCATCTTGATATTCGTGGAAATCCAGCAAGCCGGCAAACCATAAGGAACAAGGCCCTACCTGGTACAGAAAAAGGCTTCTGCCCGCGAAAGCCAAACCCACCACCCCACGTTCCTGGTCTCAGTCTGCAGAGATCGATGGGCACTCTCAAAGCAGCCCGAGTTGGCACAGGTGGCAGCTTGTCCCTGGGCGGCATCTTGATATTCATGGAAATCCAGCAGGCAGACGGCCCCGAATGGCCGAGGGCCGACATGGTACAGAGAAAGGCTTCTGCCCGGGAAAACAGAACCCACCAGCCCACGTTCCTGGTCACAGTTTCCAGAGCTCCATGGGCACTCTCAAAGCAGCCCGAGTTGGCACAGGTGGCAGCTTGTCCCTGGGCGGCATCTTTATATTCGTGGAAATACAGCAGACAGACGGCCACAAAAGGCCGAGCGCCGACATAGTACAGAGAAAGGCTTCTGCCTGGGAAAACAAAACCCACCAGCCCACGTTCCTGGTCACAGTTTCCAGAACTCCATGGGCACTCTCAAAGCAGCCCGAGTTGGCACAGGTGGCAGCTTGTCCCTGGGCCGCATCTTTATATTATTGGAAATCCAGCAGGCAGCCGGCCCCGAAGGGGCGAGGGCCGACAGGGTACTTACAAATGCTTCTGCCCAAGGAGACAAAACTCACCAGCCCACGTTCCTGGTCTCAGTTTGCAGAGATCGATGGGCACTCTCAAAGCAGCCCGAGTTGGCTCAGGTGGCAGCTCTTCCCTGGGCGGCATCTTGATATTCGTGGAAATCCAGCAGGATGTCGGCCCCGAAGGGGCGAGGACCGACATGGTACACAGAAAAGCTTCTGCCCAGGGAAACAAAACCCACCAGCCCACGTTCCTGGTCTCAGTTTGCAGAGCTCCATGGGCACTCGCAAAGCAGCCCGAGTTGGCACAGGTGGCAGCTTGTCCCTGGGCGGCACCTTGATCTTCGTGGAAATCCGGAAGGCAGCCGGCCCCGAAGGGCCGAGGGCCGACATGGTACAGAGAAAGGCTTCTGACTGGGTAAACAAAACCCACCAGCCCACGTTCCTGGTCTCAGTTTGCAGAGCTCCATGGGCACTCTCAAGGCATCCGGAGTTGGCACGGGTGGCAGCTTGTCCGTGGGCGGCATCTTGATATTCGTGGAAATCCAGCAAGCAGACGGCCCGTGAGGAGCAAGGCCCTACCTGGTACTGACAAAGGCTTCTGCCCAGGGAAACAAAACCCACCAGCCCACATTCCTGGTCTCAGTTTACAGAGCTCCGTGGGAACTCTCAAAGCAGCCCGAGTTGGCACAGCTGGCAGCTTGTCCCTGGGGGGCGTTTTGATATTCGTGGAAATCCAGCAAGCAGCCTAACCATAAGGAAAAGGGGCCAACCTAGTACTGACAAAGGCTTCGGCCCAGGGAAACAAAACCCACCAGCCCACGTTCCTGGTCTCAGTTTACAGAACTCGGTGGGCACTCTCAAAGCAGCCCGAGTTGGTACGGGTGGCAGTTTGTCCCTGGGCGGCATTTTCAGATTCGTGGAAATCCAGCCGGCAGACTGCCACTGAGGAACAAGGCCCGACCTGCTACAGACAAAGGCTTCGGCCCGGAGAAACAAAACCCACCAGCCCATGATTCTGGTCTCAGTTTTCAGAGATCCATGGGCACTCTCAAAGCAGCCCGAGTTGGCACAGGTGGCAGCTTGTCCCTGGGCAGCATCTTGATATTCGTGGAAATCCAGCAAGCCGGCAAACCATAAGGAACAAGGCCCTACCTGGTACAGAAAAAGGCTTCTGCCCGCGAAAGCAAAACCCACCAGCCCACGTTCCTGGTCTCAGTCTGCAGAGATCGATGGGCACTCTCAAAGCAGCCCGAGTTGGCACAGGTGGCAGCTTGTCCCTGGGCGGCATCTTGATATTCATGGAAATCCAGCAGGCAGCCGGCCCCGAAGGGGCGAGGGCCGACATGGTACAGAGAAAGGCTTCTGCCCAGGGAAACAAAACCCACCAGCCCACGTTCCTGGTCTCAGTTTCCAGATCTCCATGGGCACTCTCAAAGCAGCCCGAGTTGGCACAGGTGGCATCTTGTCCGTGGGCCTCCTCTTGATATTCGAGGATATCCAGCAAGCAGCCTAACCAGAAGGAAAAGGGGCCCTACCTGGTACTGACAAAGGCTTCTGCCCAGGGAAACAAAACACACCAGACCACATTCCTGGTCTCAGTTTACAGAGCTCCGTGGGAACACTCAAAGCAGCCGGAGTTGGCACAGGTGGCAGCTTGTCCCTGGGCGGCATCTTCAGATTCGTGGAAATCCAGCATGCAGCCGGCCACAAAAGTGTCAAGGGCCTACCTGGTATGGACAAAGGCTTCGTCCTAGGGAAACAAAACCCACCAGCCCACGTTCCTGGTCTCAGTTTGCAGAGATCCATGGGCACTCTCAAAGCAGCCCGAGTTGGCTCAGGTGGCAGCTCTTCCCTGGGCGGCATCTTGATATTCGTGGAAATCCAGCAGGATGTCGGCCCCGAAGGGGCGAGGGCCGACATGGTACACAGAAAAGCTTCTGCCCAGGGAAACAAAACCCACCAGCCCACGTTCCTGGTCTCAGTTTGCAGAGCTCCATGGGCACTCGCAAAGCAGCCCGAGTTGGCACAGGTGGCAGCTTGTCCCTGGGCGGCACCTTGATCTTCGTGGAAATCCGGAAGGCAGCCGGCCCCGAAGGGCCGAGGGCCGACATGGTACAGAGAAAGGCTTCTGACTGGGTAAACAAAACCCACCAGCCCACGTTCCTGGTCACAGTTTCCAGAGCTCCATGGGCACTCTCAAGGCATCCGGAGTTGGCACGGGTGGCAGCTTGTCCGTGGGCGGCATCTTGATATTCGTGGAAATCCAGCAGGCAGCCTGCCCCTGAGGATCATGGCCCAACCTGGTACTGACAAAGGTTTCTGCCCGGGGAAACAAAACCCACCACCCGATGTTCCTGGTCTCAGTTTGCAGAGATCCATGGGCACTCTCAAAGCAGGCGGAGTTGGCACAGGTGGCAGCTTGTCCCTGGGCCGCATCTTGATATTCGTGGAAATCCAGCAAGCAGCCTAACCATAAGGAAAAGGGGCCAACCTAGTACTGACAAAGGCTTCGGCCCAGGGAAACAAAACCCACCAGCCCACGTTCCTGGTCTCAGTTTACAGAACTCTGTGGGCACTCTCAAAGCAGCCGGAGTTGGAACGGGTGGCAGTTTGTCCCTGGGCGGCATTTTCAGATTCGTGGAAATCCAGCCGGCAGACTGCCACTGAGGAACAAGGCCCGACCTGCTACAGACAAAGGCTTCGGCCCGGAGAAACAAAACCCACCAGCCCATGTTTCTGGTCTCAGTTTTCAGAGATCCATGGGCACTCTCAAAGCAGCCCGAGTTGGCACAGGTGGCAGCTTGTCCCTGGGCAGCATCTTGATATTCGTGGAAATCCAGCAAGCCGGCAAACCATAAGGAACAAGGCCCTACCTGGTACAGAAAAAGGCTTCTGCCCGCGAAAGCCAAACCCACCAGCCCACGTTCCTGGTCTCAGTCTGCAGAGATCGATGGGCACTCTCAAAGCAGCCCGAGTTGGCACAGGTGGCAGCTTGTCCCTGGGCGGCATCTTGATATTCATGGAAATCCAGCAGGCAGACGGCCCCGAATGGCCGAGGGCCGACATGGTACAGAGAAAGGCTTCTGCCCGGGAAAACAGAACCCACCAGCCCACGTTCCTGGTCACAGTTTCCAGAGCTCCATGGGCACTCTCAAAGCAGCCCGAGTTGGCACAGGTGGCAGCTTGTCCCTGGGCGGCATCTTTATATTCGTGGAAATACAGCAGACAGACGGCCACAAAAGGCCGAGCGCCGACATAGTACAGAGAAAGGCTTCTGCCTGGGAAAACAAAACCCACCAGCCCACGTTCCTGGTCACAGTTTCCAGAACTCCATGGGCACTCTCAAAGCAGCCCGAGTTGGCACAGGTGGCAGCTTGTCCCTGGGCCGCATCTTTATATTATTGGAAATCCAGCAGGCAGCCGGCCCCGAAGGGGCGAGGGCCGACAGGGTACTTACAAATGCTTCTGCCCAAGGAGACAAAACTCACCAGCCCACGTTCCTGGTCTCAGTTTGCAGAGATCGATGGGCACTCTCAAAGCAGCCCGAGTTGGCTCAGGTGGCAGCTCTTCCCTGGGCGGCATCTTGATATTCGTGGAAATCCAGCAGGATGTCGGCCCCGAAGGGGCGAGGGCCGACATGGTACACAGAAAAGCTTCTGCCCAGGGAAACAAAACCCACCAGCCCACGTTCCTGGTCTCAGTTTGCAGAGCTCCATGGGCACTCGCAAAGCAGCCCGAGTTGGCACAGGTGGCAGCTTGTCCCTGGGCGGCACCTTGATCTTCGTGGAAATCCGGAAGGCAGCCGGCCCCGAAGGGCCGAGGGCCGACATGGTACAGAGAAAGGCTTCTGACTGGGTAAACAAAACCCACCAGCCCACGTTCCTGGTCTCAGTTTGCAGAGCTCCATGGGCACTCTCAAGGCATCCGGAGTTGGCACGGGTGGCAGCTTGTCCGTGGGCGGCATCTTGATATTCGTGGAAATCCAGCAAGCAGACGGCCCGTGAGGAGCAAGGCCCTACCTGGTACTGACAAAGGCTTCTGCCCAGGGAAACAAAACCCACCAGCCCACATTCCTGGTCTCAGTTTACAGAGCTCCGTGGGAACTCTCAAAGCAGCCCGAGTTGGCACAGCTGGCAGCTTGTCCCTGGGGGGCGTTTTGATATTCGTGGAAATCCAGCAAGCAGCCTAACCATAAGGAAAAGGGGCCAACCTAGTACTGACAAAGGCTTCGGCCCAGGGAAACAAAACCCACCAGCCCACGTTCCTGGTCTCAGTTTACAGAACTCGGTGGGCACTCTCAAAGCAGCCCGAGTTGGTACGGGTGGCAGTTTGTCCCTGGGCGGCATTTTCAGATTCGTGGAAATCCAGCCGGCAGACTGCCACTGAGGAACAAGGCCCGACCTGCTACAGACAAAGGCTTCGGCCCGGAGAAACAAAACCCACCAGCCCATGATTCTGGTCTCAGTTTTCAGAGATCCATGGGCACTCTCAAAGCAGCCCGAGTTGGCACAGGTGGCAGCTTGTCCCTGGGCAGCATCTTGATATTCGTGGAAATCCAGCAAGCCGGCAAACCATAAGGAACAAGGCCCTACCTGGTACAGAAAAAGGCTTCTGCCCGCGAAAGCAAAACCCACCAGCCCACGTTCCTGGTCTCAGTCTGCAGAGATCCATGGGCACTCTCAAAGCAGCCCGAGTTGGCACAGGTGGCAGCTTGTCCCTGGGCGGCATCTTGATATTCATGGAAATCCAGCAGGCAGCCGGCCCCGAAGGGGCGAGGGCCGACATGGTACAGAGAAAGGCTTCTGCCCAGGGAAACAAAACCCACCAGCCCACGTTCCTGGTCACAGTTTCCAGATCTCCATGGGCACTCTCAAAGCAGCCCGAGTTGGCACAGGTGGCATCTTGTCCGTGGGCCTCCTCTTGATATTCGAGGATATCCAGCAAGCAGCCTAACCAGAAGGAAAAGGGGCCCTACCTGTTACTGACAAAGGCTTCTGCCCAGGGAAACAAAACACACCAGACCACATTCCTGGTCTCAGTTTACAGAGCTCCGTGGGAACACTCAAAGCAGCCGGAGTTGGCACAGGTGGCAGCTTGTCCCTGGGCGGCATCTTCAGATTCGTGGAAATCCAGCATGCAGCCGGCCACAAAAGTGTCAAGGGCCTACCTGGTATGGACAAAGGCTTCGTCCTAGGGAAACAAAACCCACCAGCCCACGTTCCTGGTCTCAGTTTGCAGAGATCCATGGGCACTCTCAAAGCAGCCCGAGTTGGCTCAGGTGGCAGCTCTTCCCTGGGCGGCATCTTGATATTCGTGGAAATCCAGCAGGATGTCGGCCCCGAAGGGGCGAGGGCCGACATGGTACACAGAAAAGCTTCTGCCCAGGGAAACAAAACCCACCAGCCCACGTTCCTGGTCTCAGTTTGCACAGCTCCATGGGCACTCGCAAAGCAGCCCGAGTTGGCACAGGTGGCAGCTTGTCCCTGGGCGGCACCTTGATCTTCGTGGAAATCCGGAAGGCAGCCGGCCCCGAAGGGCCGAGGGCCGACATGGTACAGAGAAAGGCTTCTGACTGGGTAAACAAAACCCACCAGCCCACGTTCCTGGTCACAGTTTCCAGAGCTCCATGGGCACTCTCAAGGCATCCGGAGTTGGCACGGGTGGCAGCTTGTCCGTGGGCGGCATCTTGATATTCGTGGAAATCCAGCAGGCAGCCTGCCCCTGAGGATCATGGCCCAACCTGGTACTGACAAAGGTTTCTGCCCGGGGAAACAAAACCCACCACCCGACGTTCCTGGTCTCAGTTTGCAGAGATCCATGGGCACTCTCAAAGCAGGCGGAGTTGGCACAGGTGGCAGCTTGTCCCTGGGCCGCATCTTGATATTCGTGGAAATCCAGCAAGCAGCCTAACCATAAGGAAAAGGGGCCAACCTAGTACTGACAAAGGCTTCGGCCCAGGGAAACAAAACCCACCAGCCCACGTTCCTGGTCTCAGTTTACAGAACTCTGTGGGCACTCTCAAAGCAGCCGGAGTTGGAACGGGTGGCAGTTTGTCCCTGGGCGGCATTTTCAGATTCGTGGAAATCCAGCCGGCAGACTGCCACTGAGGAACAAGGCCCGACCTGCTACAGACAAAGGCTTCGGCCCGGAGAAACAAAACCCACCAGCCCATGTTTCTGGTCTCAGTTTTCAGAGATCCATGGGCACTCTCAAAGCAGCCCGAGTTGGCACAGGTGGCAGCTTGTCCCTGGGCAGCATCTTGATATTCGTGGAAATCCAGCAAGCCGGCAAACCATAAGGAACAAGGCCCTACCTGGTACAGAAAAAGGCTTCTGCCCGCGAAAGCCAAACCCACCAGCCCACGTTCCTGGTCTCAGTCTGCAGAGATCGATGGGCACTCTCAAAGCAGCCCGAGTTGGCACAGGTGGCAGCTTGTCCCTGGGCGGCATCTTGATATTCATGGAAATCCAGCAGGCAGACGGCCCCGAATGGCCGAGGGCCGACATGGTACAGAGAAAGGCTTCTGCCCGGGAAAACAGAACCCACCAGCCCACGTTCCTGGTCACAGTTTCCAGAGCTCCATGGGCACTCTCAAAGCAGCCCGAGTTGGCACAGGTGGCAGCTTGTCCCTGGGCGGCATCTTTATATTCGTGGAAATACAGCAGACAGACGGCCACAAAAGGCCGAGCGCCGACATAGTACAGAGAAAGGCTTCTGCCTGGGAAAACAAAACCCACCAGCCCACGTTCCTGGTCACAGTTTCCAGAACTCCATGGGCACTCTCAAAGCAGCCCGAGTTGGCACAGGTGGCAGCTTGTCCCTGGGCCGCATCTTTATATTATTGGAAATCCAGCAGGCAGCCGGCCCCGAAGGGGCGAGGGCCGACAGGGTACTTACAAATGCTTCTGCCCAAGGAGACAAAACCCACCAGCCCACGTTCCTGGTCTCAGTTTGCAGATCTCTATGGGCACTCTCAAAGCAGCCTGAGTTGGCACACGTGGCAGCTTGTCCCTGGGCGGCATCTTCAGATTCGTGGAAATCCAGCAGGCAGACTGCCCTTAAGGAACAAGGCCCTACCTGGTACTGACAAATGCTTCTGCCCGGGGAGAAAATACCCAGCAGCCCACGTTCCTGGTCTCAGATTCCAGAGCTCTGTGGGCACTCTCAAAGCAGACCAAGTTGGCACTGGTGGCAGATTGTCCCAGGGCCGCATCTTGATATTCATGGAAATCCAGCAGGCAGACGGACCCAAAGGGCCGAGGGCCTACCTGGTATTGCAAATGCTTCTGCCCAAGGAGACAAAACCCACCAGCCCACGTTCCTGGTCTCAGTTTGCAGAGCTCCATGGGCACTCTCAAAGCAGCCCGAGTTGGCACGGGTGGCAGCTTGTCCCTGGGCGGCACCTTGATATTCGTGGAAATCCAGCAAGCAGACGGCCCGTGAGGAGCAAGGCCCTACCTGGTACTGACAAAGGCTTCTGCCCAGGGAAACAAAACCCACCAGCCCACATTCCTGGTCTCAGTTTACAGAGCTCCGTGGGAACTCTCAAAGCAGCCCGAGTTGGCACAGCTGGCAGCTTGTCCCTGGGGGGCGTTTTGATATTCGTGGAAATCCAGCAGGCAGTCGGCCCCGAAGGGGCGAGGGCCGACATGGTACAGAGAAAGGCTTCTGCCCAGGGAAACAAAACCCACCACCCCACGTTCCTGGTCTCAGTTTGCCGAGCTCCATGGGCACTCGCAAAGCAGCCCGAGTTGGCACATGTAGCAGCTTGTCCCTGGGCAGCATCTCGATATTCGTGGAAATCCAGCAGGCAGCCGGACCCGAAGGGCCGAAGGCCTACCTGGTCCTGCAAATGCTTCTGCCCAAGGAGACAAAACCCACCAGCCCACGTTCCTGGTCTCAGTTTGCAGAGCTCCATGGGCACTCTCAAAGCAGCCCGAGTTGGCACAGGTGGCAGCTTGTCCCTGGGCGGCACCTTGATATTCGTGGAAATCCAGAAGGCTGCCGGCCCCGAAGGGCCGAGGGCTACATGGTACTGACAAAGGCTTCTGCCCGGGGACACAAAACACACCACCCCACGTTCCTGGTCTCAGTCTCCAGAGATCCATGGGCACTCTCAAAGCAGCCCGAGTTGGCACAGGTGGCATCTTGTCCGTGGGCCTCATCTTGATATTCGTGGAAATCCAGCAAGCAGCCTAACCATAAGGAAAAGGGGCCAACCTGGTACTGACAAAGGCTTCTGCCCAGGGAAACAAAACCCAGCAGCCCACGATCCTGGTCTCAGTTTACAGAACTCTATGCTCACTCTCAAAGCAGCCCGAGTTGGTACGGGTGGCAGCTTGTCCCTGTGCGGCATCTTGATATTCGTGGAATTCCAGCAGGCAGACGGACGCGAAGGGTCGAGTGCCTACCTGGTACTGACAAATGCTTCTGCCCAAGGAGACAAAACTCACCAGCCCACGTTCCTGGTCTCAGTTTGCAGAGATCGATGGGCACTCTCAAAGCAGCCCGAGTAGGCACAGGTGGCAGCTTGTCCCTGGGATGCATCTCGATATTCGTGGAAATCCAGCAGGCAGACTGTCCCTAAGGAACAAGGCCCTACCTGGTACTGACAAATGCTTCTGCCCGGGGAAAAAATACCCAGCAGCCCACGTTCCTGGTCTCAGATTCCAGAGCTCTGTGGGAACTCTCAAAGCAGCCGGAGTTGGAACAGGTGGCAGCTTGTCCCTGGGCGGCATCTTCAGATTCGTGGAAATCCAGCATGCAGCCGGCCACAAAAGGCAGAGGTCCTACCTGGTACGGACAAAGGCTTCGTCCTAGGGAAACAAAACCCACCAGCCCACGTTCCTGGTCTCAGTCTGCAGAGCTCCATGGGCACTCTCAAAGCAGCCCGAGTTGGCACAGGTGGCAGCTTGTCCCTGGGCGGAACCTTGATATTCGTGGAAATCCATCAGGCAGTCGGCCCCGATGGAGCGAGGCCTGACATGGTGCACCGAAAGGCTTCTGCCCAGGGAAACAAAACCCACCACCCCACGTTCCTGGTCTCAGTTTGCAGAGCTCCATGGGCACTCTCAATGCAGCCCGAGTTGGCACAGGTAGCAGCTTGTCCCTGGGCAGCATCTCGATATTCGTGGAAATCCAGCATGCAGCCGGACCCGAAGGGCCGAAGGCCTACCTGGTCCTGCAAATGCTTCTGCCAAAGGAGACAAAACCCACCAGCCCACGTTCCTGGTCTCAGTTTGCAGAGCTCCATGGGCACTCTCAAAGTAGCCCCAGTTGGCACAGGTGGCAGCTTGTCCCTGGGCGGCATCTTGATATTCGTGGAAATCCAGAGGACAACCAGCCGCGATGGGCAGAGTGCCTACCTGGTACTGCAAATGCTTCTGCCCGGGGAGACAGAACCCACCACCCCACACTTCTGGTCTCAATCTGCACAGATCGATGGGCACTCTCAAAGCAGCCGGAGTTGGCGCAGGTAGCAGCTTGTCCCTGGGCGGCATCTTGATATTCATGGAAATCCAGCAGGCAGACGGACCCAAAGGGCCGAGGGCCTACCTGGTACTGCAAATACTTCTGCCCAAGAAGACAAAACCCACCAGCCCACGTTCCTGGTCTCAGTTTGCAGAGCTCCATGGGCACTCTCAAAGCAGCCCGAGTTGGCACGGGTGGCAGCTAGTCCCTGTGCGGCAACTTGATATTCGTGGAAATCCAGCAAGCAGACGGCCCGTGAGGAACGAGGCCCGACCTGGTACTGACAAAGGCTTCTGCCCAGGGAAACAAAACCACCAGCCCGCATTCCTGGTCTCAGTTTACAGAGCTCCGTGGGCACTCTCAAAGCAGCCCGAGTTGGCACAGTTTGCAGCTTGTCCCTGGGCGGCATCTTCAGATTCGTGGAAATCCAGCATGCAGCCGGCCAAACAACGCCAAGGGCCTACGAGGTACGGACTAACGCTTCGTCCTGGGGAAACAAAACCCACCAGCCCACGCTCCTGGTCTCAGTTTCCAGAGATCCATGGGCACTCTCAAAGCAGCCTGAGTTGGCACGGGTGGCAGCTTGTCCCTGGGCGGCATCTTGATATTCGTGGAAATCCAGCATGCAGCCGGCCAAAAAAAGGTCAAGGGCCTACCTGGTATGGACAAAGGCTTCTGCCCGGGAAAACAAAACCCACCACCCCACGTTCCTGGTCTCAGTTTGCAGAGCTCCATGGGCACTCGCAAAGCAGCCCGAGTTGGCACATGTAGCAGCTTGTCCCTGGGCAGCATCTCGATATTCGTGGAAATCCAGCAGGCAGCCGGACCCGAAGGGCCGAGGGCCTACCTGGTCCTGCAAATGCTTCTGCCCAAGGAGACAAAACCCACCAGCCCACGTTCCTGGTCTCAGTTTGAAGAGCTCCATGGGCACTCTCAAAGCAGCCCGAGTTGGCACAGGTGGCAGCTTGTCCCTGGGCGGCACCTTGATCTTCGTGGAAATCCAGAAGGCTGCCGGCCCCGAAGGGCCGAGGGCTACATGGTACTGACAAAGGCTTCTGCCCGGGGACACAAAACACACCACCCCACGTTCCTGGTCTCAGTCTCCAGAGATCCATGGGCACTCTCAAAGCAGCCCGAGTTGGCACAGGTGGCATCTTGTCCGTGGGCCTCATCTTGATATTCGTGGAAATCCAGCAAGCAGCCTAACCATAAGGAAAAGGGGCCAACCTGGTACTGACAAAGGCTTCTGCCCAGGGAAACAAAACCCAGCAGCCCACGATCCTGGTCTCAGTTTACAGAACTCTATGCTCACTCTCAAAGCAGCCCGAGTTGGTACGGGTGGCAGCTTGTCCCTGTGCGGCATCTTGATATTCGTGGAAGTCCAGCAGGCAGACGGACGCGAAAGGCCGAGGGCCTACCTGGTACTGACAAATGCTTCTGCCCAAGGAGACAAAACTCACCAGCCCACGTTCCTGGTCTCATTTTGCAGAGCTCCATGGGCACTCTCAAAGCAGCCCGAGTTGGCACGGGTGGCAGCTTGTCCCTGGGATGCATCTCGATATTCGTGGAAATCCAGCAGGCAGACTGTCCCTAAGGAACAAGGCCCTACCTGGTACTGACAAATGCTTCTGCCCGGGGAAAAAATACCCAGCAGCCCACGTTCCTGGTCTCAGATTCCAGAGCTCTGTGGGAACTCTCAAAGCAGCCGGAGTTGGCACAGGTGGCAGCTTGTCCCTGGGCGGCATCTTCAGATTCGTGGAAATCCAGCATGCAGCCGGCCACAAAAGGCAGAGGGCCTACCTGGTACGGACAAAGGCTTCGTCCTAGGGAAACAAAACCCACCAGCCCACGTTCCTGGTCTCAGTTTGCAGAGCTCCATGGGCACTCTCAAAGCAGCCCGAGTTGGCACAGGTGGCAGCTTGTCCCTGGGCGGCACCTTGATCTTCGTGGAAATCCAGCATGCAACCGGACCCGAAGGGCCGAAGGCCTACCTGGTCCTGCAAATGCTTCTGCCAAAGGAGACAAAACCCACCAGCCCACGTTCCTGGTCTCAGTTTGCAGAGCTCCATGGGCACTCTCAAAGTAGCCCCAGTTGGCACAGGTGGCAGCTTGTCCCTGGGCGGCATCTTGATATTAGTGGAAATCCAGCGGACAACCAGCCGCGATGGGCAGAGTGCCTACCTGGTACTGCAAATGCTTCTGCCCGGGGAGACAGAACCCACCACCCCACACTTCAGGTCTCAATCTGCACAGATCGATGGGCACTCTCAAAGCAGCCCGAGTTGGCGCAGGTAGCAGCTTGTCCCTGGGCGGCATCTTGATATTCATGGAAATCCAGCAGGCAGACGGACCCAAAGGGCCGAGGGCCTACCTGGTACTGCAAATACTTCTGCCCAAGAAGACAAAACCCACCAGCCCACGTTCCTGGTCTCAGTTTGCAGAGCTCCATGGGCACTCTCAAACCTGCCCGAGTTGGCACGGGTGGCAGCTAGTCCCTGGGCGGCACCTTGATATTCGTGGAAATCCAGCAAGCAGACGGCCCGTGAGGAACGAGGCCCGACCTGGTACTGACAAAGGCTTCTGCCCAGGGAAACAAAACCACCAGCCCGCATTCCTGGTCTCAGTTTACAGAGCTCCGTGGGCACTCTCAAAGCAGCCGGAGTTGGCACAGTTTGCAGCTTGTCCCTGGGCGGCATCTTCAGATTCGTGGAAATCCAGCATGCAGCCGGCCAAACAACGCCAAGGGCCTACGAGGTACGGACTAACGCTTCGTCCTGGGGAAACAAAACCCACCAGCCCACGCTCCTGGTCTCAGTTTCCAGAGATCCATGGGCACTCTCAAAGCAGCCTGAGTTGGCACGGGTGGCAGCTTGTCCCTGGGCGGCATCTTGATATTCGTGGAAATCCAGCATGCAGCCGGCCAAAAAAAGGTCAAGGGCCTACCTGGTATGGACAAAGGCTTCTGCCCGGGAAAACAAAACCCACCACCCCACGTTCCTGGTCTCAGTCTGCAGAGATCCATGGGCACTCTCAAAGCAGCCTGAATTGGCACAGGTAGCAGCTTGTCCCTGGGCCTCATCTCGATATTCGTGGAAATCCTGCAGCAGGCAGCCGGACCCGAATGGCCGAGGGCCTACCTGGTCCTGCAAATGCTTCTGCCCAAGGAGACAAAACCCACCAGCCCACGTTCCTGGTCTCAGTTTCCAGAGCTCCATGGGCACTCACAAAGTAGCCCGAGTTGGCACAGGTGGCAGCTTGTCCCAGGGCGGCACCTTGATATTCGTGGAAATCCAGCAAGCAGACGGCCCGTGAGGAACAAGGCCCTACCTGGTACTGACAAAGGCTTCTGCCCAGGGAAACAAAACCCACCAGCCCACATTCCTGGTCTCAGTTTCCAGAGCTCCGTGGGAAGTCTCAAAGCAGCTGGAGTTGGCACAGGTTACAGCTTGTCCCTGGGCTGCATCTTCAGATTCGTGGAAATCCAGCATGCAGCCGGCCAAAAAAGGCCAAGGGCCTATTTGGTACGGACAAAGGCTTCGGCCCAGGGAAACAAAACCCACCAGCCCACGTTCCTGGTCTCAGTTTACAGAACTCTATGGGCACTCTCAAAGCAGCCCGAGTTGGCACAGCTGGCAGCTTGTCCCTGGGCGGCATCTTGATATTCGTGGAAATCGAGCCGGCAGACGGCCCCTGAGGAACAAGGCCCGACCTGGTACGGACAAAGGCTTCTGCCCGGGGAAAGAAAACCCACCAGCCCACGTTCCTGGTCTCAGTTTGCAGAGATCCATGGGCACTTTCAAAGCAGCCCGAGTAGGTACGGGTGGCACCTTGTCCCTGAGCGGCATCTTGATATTCGTGGAAATCCAGCAGGCAGACGGACGCGAAGGGCCGAGGGCCTACCTGGTCCTGCAAATGCTTCTGCCCAAGGAGACAAAACCGACCAGCCCACGTTCCTGGTCTCAGTTTGCAGAGCTCCATGGGCACTCTCAAAGCAGCCCGAGTTGGCACAGGTGGCAGCTTGTCCGTGGGCCTCATCTTGATATTCGTGGAAATCCAGCAAGCAGCCTAACCAGAAGGAAAAGGGGCCAACCTGGTACTGACAAAGGCTTCTGCCCAGGGAAACAAAACCCACCACCCCACGTTCCTGGTCTCAGTTTACAGAACCCTATGCGCACCCTCAAAGCAGCCTAAAATGGCACAGGTGGCAGCTTGTCCCTGGGCCGCATCTTGATATTCGTGGAAATCCAGCATGCAGCCGGACCCGAAGGGCCGAATGCCTACCTGGTCCTGCAAATGCTTCTGCCCAAGGAGACAAAACCCACCAGCCCACGTTCCTGGTCTCAGTTTGCAGAGCTCCATGGGCACTCTCAAAGCAGCCCGAGTTGGCACAGATGGCAGCTTGTCCCTGGGCGGCACCTTGATCTTCGTGGAAATCCAGAAGGCTGCCGGCCCCGAAGGGCCGAGGGCTACATGGTACTGACAAAGGCTTCTACCCGGGGACACAAAACCCACCAGCCCACGTTACTGGTCTCAGTTTCCAGAGCTCCATGGGCACTCTCAAAGTAGCCCCAGTTGGCACAGGTGGCAGCTTGTCCCTGGGCGGCATCTTGATATTCGTGGAAATCCAGCAAGCAGACGGCCCGTGAGGAACAAGGCCCGACCTGGTACTGACAAAGGCTTCTGCCCAGGGAAACAAAACCCACCAGCCCGCATTCCTGGTCTCAGTTTACAGAGCTCCGTGGGCACTCTCAAAGCAGCCGGAGTTGGCACAGTTTGCAGCTTGTCCCTGGGCGGCATCTTCAGATTCGTGGAAATCCAGCATGCAGCCGACCAAACAAGGCCAAGGGCCTACGAGGTACGGACAAACGCTTCGTCCTGGGGAAACAAAACCCACCAGCCCACGCTCCTGGTCTAAGTTTCCAGAGATCCATGGGCACTCTCAAAGCAGCCCGAGTTGGTACGGGTGGCAGCTTGTCCCTGGGCGGCACCTTGATATTCGTGGAAATCCAGGAAGCAGCCGGCCCGTAAGAAACAAGGCCCTACCTGGTACTGACAAAGCCTTATGCCCAGGGAAACAAAACCCACCAGCCCACATTCTGGTCTCAGTTTACAGAGCTCCGTGGGAACTCTCAAAGCAGCCGGAGTTGGCACAGGTGGCAGCTTGTCCCTGGGCGGCATCTTCAGATTCGTGGAAATCCAGCAGGCAGCTGGCCACAAAAGGCCGAGGGCCTACCTGGTACGGACAAAGGCTTCGTCCTAGGGAAACAAAACCCACCAGCCCACGCTCCTGGTCTCAGTTTCCAGAGATCCATGGGCACTCTCAAAGCAGCCCGAGTTGGCACAGGTGGCAGCTTGTCCCTGGGCGGCACCTTGATATTCGTGGAAATCCAGCATGCAGCCGGCCCGTGAGAAACAAGGCCCTACCTGGTACAGACAAAGCCTTCTGCCCAGGGAAACAAAACCCACCAGCCCACATTCCTGGTCTCAGTTTACAGAGCTCCGTGGGAACTCTCAAAGCAGGCGGAGTTGGCACAGGTAGCAGCTTGTCCCTGGGCCGCATCTCGATATTCGTGGAAATCCGGCAGCAGGCAGCCGGACCCGAAGTGCCGAGGGCCAACCTGGTCCTGCAAATGCTTCTGCCCAAGGAGACAAAACCCACCAGCCCACGTTCCTGGTCTCAGTTTCCAGAGCTCCATGGGCACTCACAAAGTAGCCCGAGTTGGCACAAGTGGCACCTTGTCCCTGGGCGGCACCTTGATATTCGTGGAAATCCAGCAAGCAGACGGCCCGTGAGGAACAAGGCCCTACCTAGTACTGACAAAGGCTTCTGCCCAGGGAAACAAAACCCACCAGCCCACATTCCTGGTCTCAGTTTCCAGAGCTCCGTGGGAACTCTCAAAGCAGCTGGAGTTGGCACAGGTTGCAGCTTGTCCCTGGGCTGCATCTTCAGATTCGTGGAAATCCAGCATGCAGCCGGCCAAAAAAGGCCAAGGGCCTATTTGGTACGGACTAAGGCTTCGGCCCAGGGAAACAAAACCCACCAGCCCACGTTCCTGGTCTCAGTTTACAGATCTCTATGGGCACTCTCAAAGCAGCCCGAGTTGGCACAGCTGGCAGCTTGTCCCTGGGCGGCATCTTGATATTCGTGGAAATCGAGCCGGCAGACGGCCCCTGAGGAACAAGGCCCGACCTGGTACGGACAAAGGCTTCTGCCCGGGGAAACAAAACCCACCACCCGACGTTCCTGGTCTCAGTTTGCAGAGATCCATGGGCACTTTCAAAGCAGCCCGAGTTGGTACGGGTGGCACCTTGTCCCTGAGCAGCATCTTGATATTCGTGGAAATCCAGCAGGCAGACGGACGCGAAGGGCCGAGGGCCTACCTGGTACGGACAAATGCTTCTGCCCAAGGAGACAAAACCCACCAGCCCATGTTCCTGGTCTCAGTTTGCAGAGATCGATGGGCACTCTCAAAGCAGCCCGAGTAGGCACAGGTGGCAGCTTGTCCCTGGGCGGCATCTTGATATTTTTGGAAATCCAGCATGCAGACTGCCCCTAAGGAACAAGGCCATATCTGGTACTGACAAAGGCTTATGCCTGGGGAAACAAAACCCACCAGCCCAAGTTCCAGTTCACATTTTGCAGAGCTCCATGGGCACTCTCAAAGCAGCCCGAGTTGGCACAGGTGGCAGCTTGTCCGTGGGCCTCATCTTGATATTCGTGGAAATCCAGCAAGCAGCCTAACCATAAGGAAAAGTGGCCAACCTGGTACTGAAAAAGGCTTCTGCCCAGGGAAACAAAACCCACCAGCCCACGTTCCTGGTCTCAGTTTACAGAACCCTATGCGCACACTCAAAGCAGCCCGAGTTGGCACAGGTGGCAGCTTGTCCCTGGGCCGCATCTTGATATTCGTGGAAATCCAGCAGGCAGACTGCCCCTGAGGAACAAGGCCCTACCTGGTACTGACAAATGATTCTGCCTGGGAAGATAAAACCCATCAGCCCACGTTCCTGGTCACAGTTTGCAGAGATCCATGGGCACTCTCAAAGCAGCCCGAGTTGGCACAGGTGGCAGCTTATCTCTGGGCCGCATCTTGATATTCGTGGAAATCCAGCAAGCAGCCTAACCTTAAAGACAAGGGGCCATCCTAGTACTGATAAAGGCTTCTGCCCAGGGAAAAAAAACCCACCAGCCCACGTTCCTGGTCTCAGTTTGCAGAGCTCCATGGGCACTCTCAAAGCAGCCCGAGTTGGCAGATGTAGCAGCTTGTCCCTGGGCAGCATCTTTATATTCGTGGAAATCCAGCAGGCAGCCGGACCCGAAGAGCCGAAGGCCTACCTGGTCCTGCAAATGCTTCTGCCCAAGGAGACAAAACCCACCAGCCCACGTTCCTGGTCTCAGTTTGCAGAGCTCCATGGGCACTCTCAAAGCAGCCCGAGTTGGCACAGGTGGCAGCTTGTCCCTGGGCGGCACCTTGATCTTCGTGGAAATCCAGAAGGCTGCCGGCCCCGAAGGGCCGAAGGCTACATGGTAGAGACAAAGGCTTCTGCCCGGGGACACAAAACCCACCACCCCACGTTCCTGGTCTCAGTTTGCAGAGATCCATGGGCACTCTCAAAGCAGCCCGAGTTGGCACAGGTGGCATCTTGTCCGTGGGACTCATCTTGATATTCGTGGAAATCCAGCAAGCAGCCGAACCAGAAGGAATAGGGGCCAACCTGGTACTGACAAAGGCTTCTGCCCAGGGAAACAAAACCCAGCAGCCCACGATCCTGGTCTCAGTTTACAGAACTCTATGCGCACTCTCAAAGCAGCCCGAGTTGGTACGGGTGGCAGCTTGTCCCTGGGCGGCATCTTGATATTCGTGGAAATCCAGCAGGCAGAAGGATGCGAAGGGCCGAGGGCCTACCTGGTACTGACAAATGCTTCTGCCCGGGGAAAAAATACCCAGCAGCCCACGTTCCTGGTCTCAGATTCCAGAGCTCTGTGGGCACTCTCAAAGCAGCCCAAGTTGGCACAGGTGGCAGATTGTCCCTGGGCCGCATCTTGATATTCGTGGAAATCCAGAAGGCTGCCGGCCCCGAAGGGCCGAGGGCTACATGGTACTGACAAAGGCTTCTGCCCGGGGAAACAAAACCCACCAGCCCACGTTCCTGGTCTCAGTTTGCAGAGCTACATGGGCACTCTCAAAGTAGCCCCAGTTGGCACAGGTGGCAGCTTGTCCCTGGGCGGCATCTTGATATTTGTGGAAATCCAGCGGACAACCAGCCGCGATGGGCAGAGTGCCTACCTGGTACTGCAAATGCTTCTGCCAGGGGAGACAGAACCCACCACCCCACAGTTCTGGTCTCAATCTGCAGAGATCGATGGGCACTCTCAAAGCAGCCCGAGTTGGCACGGGTTGCAGCTTGTCCCTGGGCGGCATCTTGATATTCGTGGAAGTCCAGCAGGCAGAAGGATGCGAAGGGCCGAGGGCCTACCTGGTACTGCAAATGCTTTTGCCCAAGGAGACAAAACCCACCAGCCCACATTCCTGGTCTCAGTTTACAGAGCTCCGTTGGAACTCTCAAAGCATCCGGAGTTGGCACAGGTTGCAGCTTGCCCCTGGGCTGCATCTTCAGATTCGTGGAAATCCAGCATGCAGCCGGCCAAAAAAGGCCAAGCGCCTATGTGGAACGGACAAAGGCTTCGGCCCAGGGAAACAAAACCCACCAGCCCACGTTCCTGGTCTCAGTTTACAGAACTCTATGGGCACTCTCAAAGCAGCCCGAGTTGGCACAGGTGGCAGCTTGTCCCTGGGCGGCATCTTGATATTCGTGGAAATCCAGCAGGCAGACTGCCCCTGAAGAACAAGGCCCGACCTGGTACGGACAAAGGCTTCTGCCCGGGGAAACAAAACCCACCAGCCCACGTTCCTGGTCTCAGTTTGCAGAGATCCATGGGCACTCTCAAAACAGCCCGAGTTGGCACAGGTGGCAGCTTGTCTCTGGGCGGCATCTTGATATTTTTGGAAATCCAGCATGCAGACTGCCCCTAAGGAACAAGGCCCTATCTGGTACTGACAAAGGCTTATGCCTGGGAAAACAAAACCCACCAGCCCACGTTCCTGGTCTCAGTTTGCAGAGCTCCATGGGCACTCTCAAAGCAGCCCGAGTTGGCACGGGTGGCAGCTTGTCCCTTGGCCGCATCTTGATATTCGTGGAAATCCAGCCGGCAGACTGCCCCTGAGGAACAAGGCCCTACCTGGTACTGACAAATGCTTCTACCCGGGGAAACAAAACCCACCAGCCCACGTTCCTGGTCTCAGTTTGCAGATATCCATGGGCACTCGCAAAGCAGCCCGAGTTGGTACGGGTAGCAGCTTGTCCCTGGGCGGCATCTTGATATTCGTGTAAGTCCAGCAGGCAGACGGACGCGAAGGGCCGAGGGCCTACCTGGTACTGACAAATGCTTCTGCCCAAGGAGACAAAACACACCAGCCCACGTTCCTGGTCTCAGTTTGCAGAGATCGATGCGCACTCTCAAAGCAGCCCGAGTTGGCACAGGTGGCAGCTTGTCCCTGGGCGGCATCTTGAGATTCGTGGAAATCCAGCAGGCAGACTGCCCCTAAGGAACAAGGCCCTACCTGGTACTGACAAATGCTTCTGCCTGGGAAGACAAAACCCACCAGCCCACGTTCCTGGTCTCAGTTTGCAGAGATCCATGGGCACTCTCAAAGCAGCCCGAGTTGGCACAGGTTGCAGCTTATCTCTGGGCCGCATCTTGATATTCGTGGAAATCCAGCAAGCAGCCTAACCATAAGGAAAAGTGGCCAACCTGGTACTGACAAAGGCTTCTGCCCAGGGAAACAAAACCCAGCAGCCCACGATCCTGGTCTCAGTTTACAGAACTCTATGCGCACTCTCAAAGCAGCCCGAGTTGGTACGGGTGGCAGCTTGTCCCTGGGCGGCATCTTGATATTCGTGTAAGTCCCGCAGGCAGACGGACGCGAAGGGCCAAGGGCCTACCTGGTACTGACAAATGCTTTTGTCTAAGGAGACAAAACTCACCAGCCCACGTTCCTGGTCTTAGTTTGCAGAGATCGATGGGCACTCTCAAAGCAGCCCGAGTTGGCACAGGTGGCAGCTTGTCCCTGGGCGGCATCTTGAGATTCGTGGAAATCCAGCAGGCAGACTGTCCCTAAGGAACAAGGCCCTACCTGGTACTGCCAAATGCTTCTGCCCGGGGAAAAAATACCCAGCAGCCCACGTTCCTGGTCTCAGATTCCAGAGCTCTGTGGGCACTCTCAAAGCAGCCCAAGTTGGCACAGGTGGCAGATTGTCCCTGGGCCGCATCCTGATATTCGTGGAAATCCAGCATGCAGACGGACCCAAAGGGCCAAGGGCCTACCTGGTACTGCAAATGCTTCTGCCCAAGGAGACAAAACCCACCAGCCCACGTTCCTGGTCTCAGTTTGCAGAGCTCCATGGGCACTCTCAAAGCAGCCCGAGTTGGCACAGGTGGCAGCTTGTCCCTGGGCGGCATCTTGATATTCGTGGAAATCCAGCAAGCAGCCGAACCATAAGGAACAAGGCCCTACCTGGTACTGACAAAGGCTTCTGCCCGGGATGACAAAACCCACCAGCCCACGCTCCTGGTCTCAGTCTGCAGAGATCCATGGGCACTCTCAAAGCAGCCCGAGTTGGCACAGGTGGCAACTTGTCCGTGGGCCTCATCTTGATATTCGTGGAAATCCAATAAGCAGCCTAACCAGAATGAAAAGGGGCCAACCTGGTACTGACAAAGGCTTCTGCCCAGGGAAACAAAACCCACCAGCCCACATTCCTGGTATCAGTTTACAGAGCTCCGTGGGAACTCTCAAAGCAGCCCGAGTTGGCACGGGTGGCAGCTTGTCCCTGGGCGGCATCTTCAGATTCGTGGAAATCCAGCATGCAGCCGGCCACAAAAGGAAGAGGTCCTACCTGGTACGGACAAAGGCTTCGTCCTAGGGAAACAAAAGCAACCACTCCACGTTCCTGGTCTCAGTTTGCAGAGCTCCATGGGCACTCTCAAAGCAGCCCGAGTTGGCACAGGTGGCAGCTTGTCCCTGAGCGGCACCTTGATATTCGTGGAAATCCAGCAGGCAGTCGGCCCCGATGGGGCGAGGTTTGACATGGTACACAGAAAGGCTTCTGCCCAGCGAAACAAAACCCACCACCCCACGTTCCTGGTCTCAGTTTGCAGAGCTCCATGGGCACTCGCAAAGCAGCCCGAGTTGGCACATGTAGCAGCTTGTCCCTGTGCAGCATCTCGATATTCGTGGAAATCCAGCAGGCAGCCGGACCCGAAGGGCCGAAGGCCTACCTGGTCCTGCAAATGCTTCTGCCCAAGGAGACAAAACCCACCAGCCCACGTTCCTGGTCATAGTTTGCAGAGCTCCATGGGCACTCGCAAAGCAGCCCGAGATGGCACTGGTGGCAGCTTGTCCCTGGCGGCACGTTTATCTTCGTGGAAATCCAGAAGGCTGCCGGCCCGGAAGGGCCGAGGGATACATGGTACTGACAAAGGCTTCTGCCCGGGGACACAAAACCCACCAGCCCACATTCCTGGTCTCAGTTTCCAGAGCTCCATGGGCACTCTCAAAGTAGCCCCAGTTGGCACAGGTGGCAGCTTGTCCCTGGGCGGCATCTTGATATTCGTGGAAATCCAGCGGACAACCAGCCGCGATGGGCAGAGTGCCTACCTGGTGCTGCAAATGCTTCTGCCCGGGGAGACAGAACCCACCACCCCACACTTCTGGTCTCAGTCTGCACAGATCGATGGGCACTCTCAAAGCAGCCCGAGTTGGCACAGGTAGCAGCTTGTCCCTGGGCGGCATCTTGATATTCGTGGAAATCCAGCAGGCAGACGGACCCAAAGGGCCGAGGGCCTATCTGGTACTGCAAATGCTTCTGCCCAAGGAGACAAAACCCACCAGCCCACGTTCCTGGTCTCAGTTTGCAGAGCTCCATGGGCACTCTCAAAGCTGCCCGAGTTGGCACGGGTGGCAGCTTGTCCCTGGGCGGCACCTTGATATTCGTGGAAATCCAGCAAGCAGACGGCCCGTGAGGAACAAGGCCCGACCTGGTACTGACAAAGGCTTCTGCCCAGGGAAACAAAACCCACCAGCCCGCATTCCTGGTCTCAGTTTACAGAGCTCCGTGGGCACTCTCAAAGCAGCCGGAGTTGCCACAGTTTGCAGCTTGTCCCTGGGCCGCATCTCGATATTCGTGGAAATCCAGCAGGCAGCCGGCCACAAAAGGCCGAGGGCCTATCTGGTACGGACAAAGGCTTCGTCCTAGGGAAACAAAACCCACCAGCCCACGTTCCTGGTCTCAGTTTCCAGAGATCCATGGGCACTCTCAAAGCAGCCCGAGTTGGCACAGGTGGCAGCTTGTCCCTGGGCGGCACCTTGATATTCGTGGAAATCCAGCATGCAGCCGGCCTGTGAGAAACAAGGCCCTACCTGGTACTGACAAAGCCTTCTGCCCAGGGAAACAAAACCCACCAGCCCACATTCTGGTCTCAGTTTACAGAGCTACGTGGGAACTCTCAAAGCAGCCGGAGTTGGCACAGGTTGCAGCTTGTCCCTGGGCGGCATCTTCAGATTCGTGGAAATCCAGCATGCAGCCGGCCAAAAAAAGGTCAAGGGCCTACCTGGTACGGACAAAGGCTTCTGCCCGGGAAAACAAAACCCACCACGCCACGTTCCTGGTCTCAGTCTGCAGAGATCCATGGGCACTCTCAAAGCAGCCCGAGTTGGCACAGGTAGCAGCTTGTCCCTGGGCCGCATCTCGATATTCGTGGAAATCCTGCAGCAGGCAGCCGGACCCGAAGTGCCGAGGGCCTTCCTGGTCCTGCAAATGCTTCTGCCCAAGGAGACAAAACCCACCAGCCCACGTTCCTGATCTCAGTTTCCAGAGCTCCATGGGCACTCACAAAGTAGCCCGAGTTGGCACAAGTGGCAGCTTGTCCCTGGGCGGCACCTTGATATTCGTGGAAATCCAGCAAGCAGACGGCCCGTGAGGAACAAGGCCCTACCTGGTACTGACAAAGGCTTCTGCCCAGGGAAACAAAACGCACCAGCCCACATTCCTGGTCTCAGTTTACAGAGCTCCGTGGGAACTCTCAAATCAGCGCGAGTTGGCACAGGTTGCAGCTTGTCCCTGGGCTGCATCTTCAGATTCGTGGAAATCCAGCATGCAGCCGGCCAAAAAAGGCCAAGGGCCTATGTGGTACGGACAAAGCCTTCGGCCCAGGGAAACAAAACCCACCAACCCACATTCCTGGTCTCAGTTTGCAGATCTCCATGGGCACTCTCAAAGCAGCCCGAGTTGGCACGGGTGGCAGCTTGTCCCTGGGCGGCATCTTGATATTCGTGTAAGTCCGGCAGGCAGACGGACGCGAAGGGCCGAGGGCCTACCTGGTACTGACAAATGCTTCTGCCCAAGGAGACAAAACACACCAGCCCACGTTCCTGATCTCAGTTTGCAGAGATCGATGGGCACTCTCAAAGCAGCCCGAGTTGGCACAGGTGGCAGCTTGTCCCTGGGCGGCATCTTGATATTCGTGGAAATCCAGCAGGCAGACTGTCCCTAAGGAACAAGGCCCTACCTGGTACTGCCAAATGCTTCTGCCCGGGGAGAAAATACCCAGCAGCCCACGTTCCTGGTCTCAGATTCCAGAGCTCTGTGGGCACTCTCAAAGCAGCCCAAGTTGGCACAGGTGGCAGATTGTCCCTGGGCCGCATCCTGATATTCGTGGAAATCCAGCATGCAGACGGACCCAAAGGGCCAAGGGCCTACCTGGTACTGCAAATGCTTCTGCCCAAGGAGACAAAACCCACCAGCCCACGTTCCTGGTCTCAGTTTGCAGAGCTCCATGGGCACTCTCAAAGCAGCCCGAGTTGGCACAGGTGGCAGCTTGTCCCTGGGCGGCATCTTGATATTCGTGGAAATCCAGCAAGCAGCCGAACCATAAGGAACAAGGCCCTACCTGGTACTGACAAAGGCTTCTGCCCGGGAAAACAAAACCCACCACCCCACGTTCCTGGTCTCAGTCTGCAGAGATCCATGGGCACTCTCAAAGCAGCCCGAGTTGGCACAGGTGGCAGCTTGTCCCTGGGCAGCATCTTGATATTTTTGGAAATCCAGCATGCAGACTGCCCCTAAGGAACAAGGCCCTATCTGGTACTGACAAAGCCTTATGCCTGGGAAAACAAAACCCACCAGCCCACATTCCTGGTCTCAGTTTACAGAGCTCAGTGGGAACTCTCAAAGCAGCCCGAGTTGGCACAGGTGGCAGCTTGTCCCTGGGCGGCATCTTCAGATTCGTGGAAATCCAGCATGCAGCCGGCCACAAAAGGCAGAGGTCCTACCTGGTACGGACAAAGGCTTCGTCCTAGGGAAACAAAACCCACCAGTCCACGTTCCTGGTCTCAGTCTGCAGAGATCCATGGGCACTCGCAAAGCAGCCCGAGTTGGCACATGTAGCAGCTTGTCCCTGTGCGGCATCTCGATATTCGTGGAAATCCAGCAGGCAGCCGGACCCGAATGTCCGAAGGCCTACCTGGTCCTGCAAATGCTTCTGCCCAAGGAGACAAAACCCACCAGCCCACGTTCCTGGTCTCAGTTTGCAGATATCCATGGGCACTCTCAAAGCAGCCCGAGTTGGCACAGGTGGCAGCTTGTCTCTGGGCGGCACGTTGATCTTCGTGGAAATCCAGAAGGCTGCCGGCCCCGAAGGGCCGAGGGATACATGGTACTGACAAAGGCTTCTGCCCGGGGACACAAAACCCACCAGCCCACATTCCTGGTCTCAGTTTCCAGAGCTCCATGGGCACTCTCAAAGTAGCCCCAGTTGGCACAGGTGGCAGCTTGTCCCTGGACGGCATCTTGATATTCGTGGAAATCCAGTGGACAACCAGCCGCCATGGGCAGAGTGCCTACCTGGTGCTGCAAATGCTTCTGCCCGGGGAGACAGAACCCACCACCCCACACTTCTGGTCTCAATCTGAACAGATCGATGGGCACTCTCAAAGCAGCCCGAGTTGGCACAGGGAGCAGCTTGTCCCTGGGCGGCATCTTGATATTCGTGGAAATCCAGCAGGCAGACGGACCCAAAGGGCCGAGGGCCTATCTGGTACGGACAAAGGCTTCGTCCTAGGGAAACAAAACCCACCAGCCCACGCTCCTGGTCTCAGTTTCCAGAGATCCATGGGCACTCTCAAAGCAGCCCGAGTTGGCACAGGTGGCAGCTTGTCCCTGGGCGGCACCTTGATATTCGTGGAAATCCAGCATGCAGCCGGCCCGTGAGAAACAAGGCCCTACCTGGTACTGACAAAGCCTTCTGCCCAGGGAAACAAAACCCACCAGCCCACATTCTGGTCTCAGTTTACAGAGCTACGTGGGAACTCTCAAAGCAGCCGGAGTTGGCACAGGTGGCTGCTTGTCCCTGGGCGGCATCTTCAGATTCGTGGAAATCCAGCATGCAGCCGGCCAAAAAAAGGTCAAGGGCCTACCTGGTACGGACAAAGGCTTCTGCCCGGGAAAACAAAACCCACCACGCCACGTTCCTGGTCTCAATCTGCAGAGATCCATGGGCACTCTCAAAGCAGCCCGAGTTGGCACAGGTAGCAGCTTGTCCCTGGGCCGCATCTCGATATTCGTGGAAATCCTGCAGCAGGCAGCCGGACCCGAAGTGCCGAGGGCCTTCCTGGTCCTGCAAATGCTTCTGCCCAAGGAGACAAAACCCACCAGCCCACGTTCCTGGTCTCAGTTTCCAGAGCTCCATGGGCACTCACAAAGTAGCCCGAGTTGGCACAAGTGGCAGCTTGTCCCTGGGCGGCACCTTGATATTCGTGGAAATCCAGCAAGCAGACGGCCCGTGAGGAACAAGGCCCTACCTGGTACTGACAAAGGCTTCTGCCCAGGGAAACAAAACGCACCAGCCCACATTCCTGGTCTCAGTTTACAGAGCTCCGTGGGAACTCTCAAAGCAGCACGAGTTGGCACAGGTTGCAGTTTGTCCCTGGGCTGCATCTTCAGATTCGTGGAAATCCAGCATGCAGCCGGCCAAAAAAGGCCAAGGGCCTATGTGGTACGGACAAAGCCTTCGGCCCAGGGAAACAAAACCCACCAGCCCACGTTCCTGGTCTCAGTTTACAGAACCCTATGCTCACTCTCAAAGCAGCCCGAGTTGGCACAAGTGGCAGCTTTTCCCTGGGCCGCATCTTGATATTCGTGGAAATCCAGCCGGCAGACTGCCCCTGAGGAACAAGGCCCTACCTGGTACGGACAAATGCTTCTGCCCGGGGAAACAAAACCCACCAACCCACGTTCCTGGTCTCAGTTTGCAGATATCCATGGGCACTCTCAAAGCAGCCCGAGTTGGCACGGGTGGCAGCTTGTCCCTGGGCGGCATCTTGATATTCGTGTAAGTCCGGCAGGCAGACGGACGCGAAGGGCCGAGGGCCTACCTGGTACTGACAAATGCTTCTGCCCAAGGAGACAAAACCCACCAGCCCACGTTCCTGGTCTCAGTTTGCAGAGATCGATGGGCACTCTCCAAGCAGCCCGAGTTGGCACAGGTGGCAGCTTGTCCCTGGGCGGCATCTTGATATTCGTGGAAATCCAGCAGGCAGACTGCCCCTAAGGAACAAGGCCCTACCTGGTACTGACAAATGCTTCTGCCTGGGAAGACAAAACCCACCAGCCCACGTTCCTGGTCTCAGTTTGCAGAGATCCATGGGCACTCTCAAAGCAGCCCGAGTTGGCACAGGTGGCAGCTTGTCTCTGGGCCGCATCTTGATATTCGTGGAAATCCAGCAAGCAGCCTAACCTTAAGGACAAGGGGCCATCCTAGTACTGACAAAGGCTTCTGACCTGGGAAACAAAACTCACCAGCCCACGTTCCTGGTCTCAGTTTACAGAACTCTTTGCGAACTCTCAAAGCAGCCCGAGTTGGCACGGGTGGCAGCTTGTCCCTCGGCCGCATCTTGATATTCGTGGAAATCCAGCCGGCAGACTGCCCCTGAGGAACAAGGCCCTACCTGGTACGGACAAATGCTTCTGCCCGGGCAAACAAAACCCACCAGCCCACATTCCTGGTCTCACTTTGCAGAGATCCATGGGCACTCTCAAAGCAGCCTGAGTTGGCACGGGTGGCAGCTTGTCCCTGGGCGGCATCTTGATATTCGTGTAAGTCCAGCAGGCAGACGGACGCGAAGGGCCAAGGGCCTTCCTGGTACTGACAAATGCTTCTGCCCAAGGAGACAAAACACACCAGCCCACGTTCCTGGTCTCAGTTTGCAGAGATCGATGGGCACTCTCAAAGCTGCCCGAGTTGGCGCAGGTGGCAGCTTGTCCGTGGGCGGCATCTTCAGATTCGTGGAAATCCAGCAGGCAGACTGCCCCTAAGGAACAAGGCCCTACCTGGTACTGACAAATGCTTCTGCCTGGGAAGACAAAACCCACCAGCCCACGTTCCTGGTCTCAGTTTGCAGAGATCCATGGGCACTCTCAAAGCAGCCCAAGTTGGCACAGGTGGCAGCTAATCTCTGGGCCGCATCTTGATATTCGTGGAAATCCAGCAGGCAGCCTAACCTTAAGGACAAGGGGCCATCCTAGTACTGACAAAGGCTTCTGACCTGGGAAACAAAACCCACCACCCCACGTTCCTGGTCTCAGTTTACAGAACTCTTTGCGAACTCTCAAAGCAGCCAGAGTTTGCACAGGTGGCAACTTGTCCGTGGGCCTCATCTTGATATTCGTGGAAATCCAGCAAGCAGCCTAACCAGAATGAAAAGGGGCCAACCTGGTACAGACAAAGGCTTCTGCCCAGGGAAACAAAACCCACCAGCCCACGTTCCTGGTCTCAGTTTACAGAACCCTATGCTCACTCTCAAAGCAGCCTGAGTTGGCACGGGTGGCAGCTTGTCCCTGGGCCGCATCTTGATATTCGTGGAAATCCAGCCGGCAGACGGCCCCTGAGGAACAAGGCCCTACCTGGTACGGACAAATGCTTCTGCCCGGGGAAACAAAACCCACCAGCCCACGTTCCTGGTCTCAGTTTGCAGATATCCATGGGCACTCTCAAAGCAGCCCGAGTTGGCACGGGTGGCAGCTTGTCCTTGGGCGGCATCTTGATATTCGTGTAAGTCCAGCAGGCAGACGGACGCGAAGGGCCGAGGGCCTACCTGGTACTGACAAATGCTTCTGCCCAAGGAGACAAAACACACCAGCCCACGTTCCTGGTCTCAGTTTGCAGAGATGGATGGGCACTCTCAAAGCAGCCCGAGTTGGCACAGGTGGCAGCTTGTCCCTGGGCGGCATCTTGATATTCGTGGAAATCCAGCAGGCAGACTGCCCCTAAGGAACAAGGCCCTTCCTGGTACTGACAACTGCTTCTGCCTGGGAAGACAAAACCCACCAGCCCACGTTCCTGGTCTCAGTTTGCAGAGATCCATGGGCACTCTCAAAGCAGCCCGAGTTGGCACAGGTGGCAGCTTGTCTCTGGGCCGCATCTTGATATTTGTGGAAATCCAGCAAGCAGCCTAACCTTAAGGACAAGGGGCCATCCTAGTACTGACAAAGGCTTCTGACCTGGGAAACAAAACTCAGCACCCCACGTTCCTGGTCTCAGTTTACAGAACTCTTTGCGAACTCTCAAAGCAGCGCGAGTTGGCACAGGTGGCAGCTTGTCCCTGGGCGGCATCTTCAGATTCGTGGAAATCCAGCAGGCAGACTGCCCCTGAGGAACAAGGCCCGACCTGGTACGGACAAAGGCTTCTGCCCGGGGAATCAAGACCCACCAGCCCACGTTCCTGGTCTCAGTTTGCAGAGATCCATGGGCACTCTCAAAGCAGCCCGAGTTTGCACAGGTGGCAGCTTGTCCCTGGGCGGCATCTTGATATTCGTGGAAATCCAGCAAGCAGCCGAACCATAAGGAACAAGGCCCTACCTGGTACTGACAAAGGCTTCTGCCCGGGAAAACAAAACCCACCAGTCCACGTTCCTGGTCTCAGTCTGCAGAGATCCATGGGCACTCTCAAAGCAGCCCGAGTTGGCACAGGTGGCAGCTTGTCCCTCGGGGGCATTTTGATATTCGTGGAAATCCAGCAGGCAGCCGGCCCCGAAGGGCCGAGGGCCTACATGGTACAGAGAAAGGCTTCTGCCCGGGAAAAAAAAACCCACCAGCCCACGTTCCTGGTCACAGTTTCCAGAGTTCCATGGGCACTCTCAAGGCAGCCCGAGTCGGCACATGTAGCAGCTTGTCCCTGGGCGGCATTTTTATATTCGTGGAAATCCAGCAGGCAGACGGACCCGAAGGGTTCAGGGCCTACCTGGTCGTGCAATAGCTTCTGCCCAAGGAGGCAAAACCCACCAGCCCATGTTCCTGGTCTCATTTTGCAGAGATCGATGGGCACTCTCAAAGCAGCCCGAGTTGGCGCAGGTGGCAGCTTGTCCCTGGGCGGCATCTTGATATTTTTGGAAATCCAGCAGGCAGCCTGCCCCTAAGGAACAAGGCCCTACCTGGTGCTGCAAATGCTTCTGCCCGGGGAGACAGAACCCACCACCCCACACTTCTGGTCTCAATCTGCACAGATCGATGGGCACTCTCAAAGCAGCCTGAGTTGGCACAGGTGGCAGCTTGTCCCTGGGCGGCATCTTGATATTCGTGGAAATACAGCAGGCAGACGGACCCAAAGGGCCGAGGGCCTACCTGGTACTGCAAATGCTTCTGCCCAAGGAGACAAAACCCACCAGCCCACGTTCCTGGTCTCAGTTTGCAGAGCTCCATGGGCACTCTCAAAGCTGCCTGAGTTGGCACGGGTGGCAGCTTGTCCCTGGGCGGCACCTTGATATTCGTGGAAATCCAGCAAGCAGACGGCCCGTGAGGAACAAGGCCCTACCTGGTACTGACAAAGCCTTCTGCCCAGGGAAACAAAACCCACCAGCCCGCATTCCTGGTCTCAGTTTACAGAGCTCCGTGGGCACTCTCAAAGCAGCCGGAGTTGCCACAGTTTGCAGCTTGTCCCTGGGCGGCATTTTCAGATTTGTGGAAATCCAGCAGGCAGCCGGCCACAAAAGGCCGAGGGCCTACCTGGTACGGACAAAGGCTTCGTCCTAGGGAAACAAAACCCACCAGCCCACGCTCCTGGTCTCAGTTTCCAGAGATCCATGGGCACTCTCAAAGCAGCCCGAGTTGGCACAGGTGGCAGCTTGTCCCTGGGCGGCACCTTGATATTCGTGGAAATCCAGCATGCAGCCGGCCCGTGAGAAACAAGGCCCTACCTGGTACTGACAAAGCCTTCTGCCCAGGGAAACAAAACCCACCAGCCCACATTCTGGTCTCAGTTTACAGAGCTCCGTGGGAACTCTCAAAGCAGCCGGAGTTGGCACAGGTGGCAGCTTGTCCCTGGGCGGCATCTTCAGATTCGTGGAAATCCAGCATGCAGCCGGCCACAAAAGGCCGAGGGCCTACCTGGTACGGACAAAGGCTTCGTCCTAGGGAAACAAAACCCACCAGCCCACACTTCTGGTCTCAATCTGCACAGATCGATGGGCACTCTCAAAGCAGCCCGAGTTGGCACAGGTAGCAGCTTGTCCCTGGGCGGCATCTTCAGATTCGTGGAAATCCAGCATGCAGCCGGCCAAAAAAAGGTCAAGGGCCTACCTGGTACGGACAAAGGCTTCTGCCGGGGAAAACAAAACCCACCACGCCACGTTCCTGGTCTCAGTCTGCAGAGATCCATGGGCACTCTCAAAGCAGCCCGAGTTGGCACAGGTAGCAGCTTGTCCCTGGGCCGCATCTCGATATTCGTGGAAATCCTGCAGCAGGCAGCCGGACCCGAAGGGCCGAGGGCCTTCCTGGTCCTGCAAATGCTTCTGCCCAAGGAGACAAAACCCACCAGCCCACGTTCCTGGTCTCAGTTTCCAGAGCTCCATGGGCACTCACAAAGTAGCCCGAGTTGGCACAAGTGGCACCTTGTCCCTGGGCGGCACCTTGATATTCGTGGAAATCCAGCAAGCAGACGGCCCGTGAGGAACAAGGCCCTACCTGGTACTGACAAAGGCTTCTGCCCAGGGAAACAAAACCCACCAACCCACATTCCTGGTCTCAGTTTCCAGAGCTCCGTGGGAACTCTCAAAGCAGCACGAGTTGGCACAGGTTGCAGCTTGCCCCTGGGCTGCATCTTCAGATTCATGGAAATCCAGCATGCAGCCGGCCAAAAAAGGCCAAGGGCCTATGTGGTACGGACAAAGCCTTCGGCCCAGGGAAACAAAACCCACCAGCCCACGTTCCTGGTCTCAGTTTACAGATCTCCATGGGCACTCTCAAAGCAGCCCGAGTTGGCACAGGTGGCAGCTTGTCCCTGGGCGGCATCTTGATATTCGTGGAAATCGAGCCGGCAGACGGCCCCTGAGGAACAAGGCCCGACCTGGTACGGACAAAAGCTTCTGCCCGGGGAAACAAAACCCACCACCCCACGTTCCTGGTCTCAGTTTGCAGAGATCCATGGGCACTCTCAAAGCAGCCCGAGTTGGTACGGGTGGCACCTTGTCCCTGAGCGGCATCTTGATATTCGTGGAAATCCAGCAGGCAGACAGACGCGAAGGGCCGAGGGCCTACCTGGTACGGACAAATGCTTCTGCCCAAGGAGACAAAACCCACCAGCCCATGTTCCTGGTCTCAGTTTGCAGAGATCCATGGGCACTCTCAAAGCAGCCCGAGTTGGCACAGGTGGCAGCTTGTCCCTGGGCGGCATCTTGATATTTTTGGAAATCCAGCATGCAGACTGCCCCTAAGGAACAAGGCCCTATCTGGTACAGACAAAGGCTTATGCCTGGGAAAACAAAACCCACCAGCCCACGTTCCTGGTCTCAGTTTGCAGAGCTCCATGGGCACTCTCAAAGCAGCCCGAGTTGGCACAGGTGGCAACTTGTCCGTGGGCCTCATCTTGATATTCGTGGAAATCCAGCAAGCAGCCTAACCTTAAGGACAAGGGGCCATCCTAGTACTGACAAAGGCTTCTGACCTGGGAAACAAAACTCACCAGCCCACGTTCCTGGTCTCAGTTTAGAGAACTCTTTGCGAACTCTCAAAGCAGCCCGAGTTGGCACGGGTGGCAGCTTGTCCCTGGGCGGCATCTTGATATTCGTGGAAATCCAGCCGGCAGACTGCCCCTGAGGAACAAGGCCCTACCTGGTACGGACAAATGCTTCTGCCCGGGGAAACAAAACCCACCAGCCCACGTTCCTGGTCTCAGTTTGCAGAGATCCATGGGCACTCTCAAAGCAGCCTGAGTTGGCACGGGTGGCAGCTTGTCCCTGGGCGGCATCTTGATATTCGTGTAAGTCCAGCAGGCAGACGGACGCGAAGGGCCAAGGGCCTACCTGGTACTGACAAATCCTTCTGCCCAGGGAAACAAAACACACCAGCCCACGTTCCTGGTCTCAGTTTGCAGAGATCGATGGGCACTCTCAAAGCAGCCCGAGTTGGCACAGGTGGCAGCTTGTCCCTGGGCGGCATCTTGATATTCGTGGAAATCCAGCAGGCAGACTGCCCCTAAGGAACAAGGCCCTACCTGGTACTGACAAATGCTTCTGCCTGGGAAGACAAAACCCACCAGCCCACGTTCCTGGTCTCAGTTTGCAGATATCCATGGGCACTCTCAAAGCAGCCCAAGTTGGCACAGGTGGCAGCTTATCTCTGGGCCGCATCTTGATATTCGTGGAAATCCAGCAGGCAGCCTAACCTTAAGGACAAGGGGCCATCCTAGTACTGACAAAGGCTTCTGACCTGGGAAACAAAACCCACCAGCCCACGTTCCTGGTCTCAGTTTACAGAACTCTTTGCGAACTCTCAAAGCAGCCAGATTTGGCCTGGGTGGCAGCTTGTCCCTGGGCGGCATCTTGATATTCGTGGAAATCCAGCAGGCAGACTGCCCCTGAGGAACAAGGCCCGACCTGGTACGGACAAAGGCTTCTGCCCGGGGAATCAAGACCCACCAGCCCACGTTCCTGGTCTCAGTTTGCAGAGATCCATGGGCACTCTCAAAGCAGCCTGAGTTTGCACAGGTGGCAGCTTGTCCCTGGGCGGCATCTTGATATTTTTGGAAATCCAGCAAGCAGCCGAACCATAAGGAACACGGCCCTACCTGGTACTGACAAAGGCTTCTGCCCGGGAAAACAAAACCCACCACCCCACGTTCCTGGTCTCAGTCTGCAGAGATCCATGGGCACTCTCAAAGCAGCCCGCGTTGGCACAGGTAGCAGCTTGTCCCTGGGCGGCATCTTGATATTTTTGGAAATCCAGCATGCAGACTGCCCCTAAGGAACAAGGCCCTATCTGGTACTGACAAAGGCTTCTGCCCGGGAAAACAAAACCCACCAGCCCACGTTCCTGGTCTCAGTTTGCAGAGCTCCATGGGCACTCTCAAAGCAGCCCGAGTTGGCACAGGTGGCAACTTGTCCCTGGGCCTCATCTTGATATTCGTGGAAATCCAGCAAGCAGCCTAACCAGAATGAAAAGGGGCCAACCTGGTACTGACAAAGGCTTCTGCCCAGGGAAACAAAACCCACCAGCCCACGTTCCTGGTCTCAGTTTACAGAACCCTATGCTCACGCTCAAAGCAGCCCGAGTTGGCACGGGTGGACTCTTGTCCCTGGGCCGCATCTTGATATTCGTGGAAATCCAGCCGGCAGACTGCCCCTGAGGAACAAGGCCCTACCTGGTACTGACAAATGCTTCTGCCCGGGGAAACAAAACCCACCAGCCCACGTTCCTGGTCTCAGTTTACAGAACTCTTTGCGAACTCTCAAAGCAGCGCGAGTTGGCACAGGTGGCAGCTTGTCCCTGGGCGGCATCTTCAGATTCGTGGAAATCCAGCAGGCAGACTGCCCCTAAGGAACAAGGCCCTACCTGGTACTGACAAATGCTTCTGCCTGGGAAGACAAAACCCACCAGCCCACGTTCCTGGTCTCAGTTTGCAGAGATCCATGGGCACTCTCAAAGCAGCCCAAGTTGGCACAGGTGGCAGCTTATCTCTGGGCGGCATCTTGATATTTTTGGAAATCCAGCAGGCAGCCTAACCTTAAGGACAAGGGGCCATCCTAGTACTGACATAGGCTTCTGACCTGGGAAACAAAACCCACCAGCCCACGTTCCTGGTCTCAGTTTACAGAACTCTTTGCGAACTCTCAAAGCAGCCCGAGTTGGCACGGGTGGCAGCTTGTCCCTGGGCCGCATCTTGATATTCGTGGAAATCCAGCAGGCAGACTGCCCCTGAGGAACAAGGCCCGACCTGGTACGGACAAAGGCTTCTGCCCGGGGAATCAAGACCCACCAGCCCACGTTCCTGGTCTCAGTTTGCAGAGATCCATGGGCACTCTCAAAGCAGCCCGAGTTTGCACAGGTGGCAGCTTGTCCCTGGGCGGCATCTTGATATTCGTGGAAATCCAGCAAGCAGCCGAACCATAAGGAACAAGGCCCTACCTGGTACTGACAAAGGCTTCTGCCCGGGAAAACAAAACCCACCACCCCACGTTCCTGGTCTCAGTCTGCAGAGATCCATGGGCACTCTCAAAGCAGCCCGAGTTGGCACAGGTGGCAGCTTGTCCCTCGGGGGCATTTTGATATTCGTGGAAATACAGCAGGCAGCCGGCCCCGAAGGGCCGAGGGCCTACATGGTACAGAGAAAGGCTTCTGCCCGGGAAAAAAAAACCCACCAGCCCACGTTCCTGGTCACAGTTTCCAGAGTTCCATGGGCACTCTCAAGGCAGCCCGAGTTGGCACAGGTGGCAGCTTGTCCCTGGGCGGCATCTTTATATTCGTGGAAATCCAGCAGGCAGACGGACCCGAAGGGTTCAGGGCCTACCTGGTCGTGCAATAGCTTCTGCCCAAGGAGGCAAAACCCACCAGCTCATGTTCCTGGTCTCATTTTGCAGAGATCGATGGGCACTCTCAAAGAAGCCCGAGTTGGCACAGGTGGCAGCTTGTCCCTGGGCGGCATCTTGATATTTTTGGAAATCCAGCAGGCAGCCTGCCCCTAAGGAACAAGGCCCTACCTGGTACTGACAAAGGCTGATGCCTGGGAACACAATACCCACCAGCCCACGTTCCTGGTCTCAGTTTAGAGAACTCCATGGGCACTCTCAAAGCAGCCCGAGTTGTCAATGGTGGCAGCTTGTCCCTGGGCGGCATCTTCGGATTCGCGGATATAAAGCAGGCAGCCTGCCCCGAGGAACAAGGCCCTACCTGGTACTGACAAAGGCTTCTGCCCGGGGAAACAAAACCCACCAGCCCACGTTCCTGGTCTCAGTTTGCAGAGCTCCATGGGCACTCTCAAAGTAGCCCGAGTTGGTACGGGTGGCAGCTTGTCCCTGGGCGGCATCTTCATATTCGTGGAAATCCAGCAGGCAGCCTGCCCCTGAGGAACAAGGCCCTACCTGGTACTGACAAAGGCTTCTGCCCGGGAAAACAAAACTCACCAGCCCACGTTCCTGGTCTCAGTCTGCAGAGATCCATGGGCACACTCAAAGCAGCCCGAGTTGGTACAGGTGGCAGCTTGTCCCTGGGCGGCACCTTGATATTCGTGGAAATCCAGCAAGCAGCCAGCCCTGAAGGTCCGAGGGCCGACATGGTACCGAGAAAGGCTTCTGCCCAGCGAAACAAAACCCATCAGCCCACGTTCCTGGTCTCAGTTTGCAGAGCCCCATGGGCACTCTCAAAGCAGCCCGAGTTGGCACAGGTAGCAGCTTGTCCCTGGGCGGCATCTTGATATTCGTGGAAATCCAGTAGGCAGCCTGCCCCTAAGGAACAAGGCCCTACCTGGTACTGACAAAGGCTTAAGCCTGGGAACACAAAACCCACCACCCCACGTTCCTGGTCTCAGTTTGCAGAGCTCCATGGGCAGTCTCAAAGCAGCACGAGTTGGCACAGGTGGCAGCTTGTCCGTGGGCCGCATCTTGATATTCGTGGAAATCCAGAAAGCAGCCTAACCATAAGGAAAAGGGGCCTACATAGTACTGACAAATGCCTCTGCCCGGGATAACAAAACCCACCAGCCCACGTTCCTGGTCTCAGTTTCCAGAGATCCATGGGAACTCTCAAAGCAGCCCGAGGTGGCACGGGTGGCAGCTTGTCCGTGGGCCTCATCTTGATATTCGTGGAAATCCAGCAAGCAGCCGGCCCGTGAGAAACAAGGCCCCACCTGGTAATGACAAAGGCTTCTGCCCAGGGAAACAAACCCACCAGCCCACATTCCTGGTCTCAGTTTCCAGAGCTCTGTGGGAACACTCAAAGCAGCTGGAGTTGGCACAGGTGGCAGCTTGTCCCTGGGCGGCATCTTCAGATTCGTGGAAATCCAGCATGCAGCCGGCCACAAAAATATCAAGGGCCTACCTGGTACGGACAAAGGCTTCGTCCTAGGGAAACAAAACCCACCAGCCCACGTTCCTGGTCTCAGTTTGCAGAGATCCATGGGCACTCTCAAAGCAGCCCGAGTTGGTACAGGTGGCAGCTTGTCCCTGGGCGGCATCTTGATATTCGTGGAAATCCAGCAGGCAGTCGGCCCCGAAGGGGCGAGGGCCGACATGGTACACAGAAAAGCTTCTGCCCAGAGAAACAAAACCCACCAGCCCACGTTCCTGGTCTCAGTTTGCAGAGATCCATGGGCACTCGCAAAGCAGCCCGAGTTGGCACATGTAGCAGCTTGTCCCTGGGCATCATCTCGATATTCGTGGAAATCCAGCAGGCAGCCGGACCCGAAGGGCCGAGGGCCTACCTGGTCCTGCAAATGCTTCTGCCCAAGGAGACAAAACCCACCACCCCACGTTCCTGGTCTCAGTTTGCAGAGCTCCATGGGCACTCTCAAAGCAGCCCGAGTTGGCACAGGTGGCAGCTTGTCCCTGGGCCGCATATTTATATTAGTGGAAATCCAGCAGGCAGCCGGACCCGAAGGGCCGAAGGCCGACATGGTACAGAGAAAGGCTTCTGACTGGGTAAACAAAACCCACCAGCCCACGTTCCTGGTCTCAGTTTCCAGAGCTCCATGGGCACTCTCAAGGCAGCCGGAGTTGGCACAGGTGGCAGCTTATCTCTGGGCCGCATCTTGATATTCGTGGAAATCCAGCAGGCAGCCTAACCTTAAGGACAAGGGGCCATCCTAGTACTGACATAGGCTTCTGACCTGGGAAACAAAACCCACCAGCCCACGTTCCTGGTCTCAGTTTACAGAACTCTTTGCGAACTCTCAAAGCAGCCCGAGTTGGCACGGGTGGCAGCTTGTCCCTGGGCCGCATCTTGATATTCGTGGAAATCCAGCAGGCAGACTGCCCCTGAGGAACAAGGCCCGACCTGGTACGGACAAAGGCTTCTGCCCGGGGAATCAAGACCCACCAGCCCACGTTCCTGGTCTCAGTCTGCAGAGATCCATGGGCACTCTCAAAGCAGCCCGAGTTGGCACAGGTGGCAGCTTGTCCCTGGGCGGCATCTTGATATTCGTGGAAATCCAGCAAGCAGCCGAACCATAAGGAACAAGGCCCTACCTGGTACTGACAAAGGCTTCTGCCCGGGAAAACAAAACCCACCAGTCCACGTTCCTGGTCTCAGTCTGCAGAGATCCATGGGCACTCTCAAAGCAGCCCGAGGTGGCACAGGTGGCAGCTTGTCCCTCGGGGGCATTTTGATATTCGGGGAAATACAGCAGGCAGCCGGCCCCGAAGGGCCGAGGGCCTACATGGTACAGAGAAAGGCTTCTGCCCGGGAAAAAAAAACCCACCAGCCCACGTTCCTGGTCACAGTTTCCAGAGTTCCATGGGCACTCTCAAGGCAGCCCGAGTCGGCACAGGTGGCAGCTTGTCCCTGGGCGGCATCTTTATATTCGTGGAAATCCAGCAGGCAGACGGACCCGAAGGGTTCAGGGCCTACCTGGTCGTGCAATAGCTTCTGCCCAAGGAGGCAAAACCCACCAGCCCATGTTCCTGGTCTCATTTTGCAGAGATCGATGGGCACACTCAAAGAAGCCCGAGTTGGCACAGGTGGCAGCTTGTCCCTGGGCGGCATCTTGATATTTTTGGAAATCCAGCAGGCAGCCTGCCCCTGAGGAACATGGCCCTACCTGGTACTGACAAAGGCTTCTGCCCGGGGAAACAAAACCCACAACCCCACGTTCCTGGTCTCAGTTTGCAGAGATCCATGGGCACTCTCAAAGCAGCCCGAGTTGGCACAGGTGGCAGCTTGTCCCTGGGCGGCATCTTCAGATTCGTGGAAATCCAGCAGGCAGACTGCCCCTAAGGAACAAGGCCCTACCTGGTACAGACAAATGCTTCTGCCTGGGAAGACAAAACCCACCAGCCCACGTTCCTGGTCTCATTTTTCAGAGATCCATGGGCACTCTCAAAGCAGCCCGAGTTGGCACAGGTGGCAGCTTATCTCTGGGCCGCATCTTGATATTCGTGGAAATCCAGCAGGCAGCCTAACCTTAAGGACAAGGGGCCATCCTAGTACTGACATAGGCTTCTGACCTGGGAAACAAAACCCACCAGCCCACGTTCCTGGTCTCAGTTTACAGAACTCTTTGCGAACTCTCAAAGCAGCCCGAGTTGGCACAGGTGGCAGCTTGTCCCTGGGCGGCATCTTGATATTCGTGGAAATACAGCAGGCAGACGGACCCAAAGGGCCGAGGGCCTACCTGGTACTGCAAATGCTTCTGCCCAAGGAGACAAAACCCACCAGCCCACGTTCCTGGTCTCAGTTTGCAGAGCTCCATGGGCACTCTCAAAGCTGCCTGAGTTGGCACGGGTGGCAGCTTGTCCCTGGGCGGCACCTTGATATTCGTGGAAATCCAGCAAGCAGACGGCCCGTGAGGAACAAGGCCCGACCTGGTACTGACAAAGCCTTCTGCCCAGGGAAACAAAACCCACCAGCCCGCATTCCTGGTCTCAGTTTACAGAGCTCCGTGGGCACTCTCAAAGCAGCCGGAGTTGCCACAGTTTGCAGCTTGTCCCTGGGCGGCATTTTCAGATTTGTGGAAATCCAGCGGGCAGCCGGCCACAAAAGGCCGAGGGCCTACCTGGTACGGACAAAGGCTTCGTCCTAGGGAAACAAAACCCACCAGCCCACGCTCCTGGTCTCAGTTTCCAGAGATCCATGGGCACTCTCAAAGCAGCCCGAGTTGGCACAGGTGGCAGCTTGTCCCTGGGCGGCACCTTGATATTCGTGGAAATCCAGCATGCAGCCGGCCCGTGAGAAACAAGGCCCTACCTGGTACTGACAAAGCCTTCTGCCCAGGGAAACAAAACCCACCAGCCCACATTCTGGTCTCAGTTTACAGAGCTCCGTGGGAACTCTCAAAGCAGCCGGAGTTGGCACAGGTGGCAGCTTGTCCCTGGGCGGCATCTTCAGATTCGTGGAAATCCAGCAGGCAGCCGGCCACAAAAGGCCGAGGGCCTACCTGGTACGGACAAAGGCTTCGTCCTAGGGAAACAAAACCCACCAGCCCACACTTCTGGTCTCAATCTGCACAGATCGATGGGCACTCTCAAAGCAGCCCGAGTTGGCACAGGTAGCAGCTTGTCCCTGGGCCGCATCTCGATATTCGTGGAAATCCTGCAGCAGGCAGCCGGACCCGAAGTGCCGAGGGCCTTCCTGGTCCTGCAAATGCTTCTGCCCAAGGAGACAAAACCCACCAGCCCACGTTCCTGGTCTCAGTTTCCAGAGCTCCATGGGCACTCACAAAGTAGCCCGAGTTGGCACAAGTGGCACCTTGTCCCTGGGCGGCACCTTGATATTCGTGGAAATCCAGCAAGCAGACGGCCCGTGAGGAACAAGGCCCTACCTGGTACTGACAAAGGCTTCTGCCCAGGGAAACAAAACCCACCAACCCACATTCCTGGTCTCAGTTTCCAGAGCTCCGTGGGAACTCTCAAAGCAGCACGAGTTGGCACAGGTTGCAGCTTGCCCCTGGGCTGCATCTTCAGATTCATGGAAATCCAGCATGCAGCCGGCCAAAAAAGGCCAAGGGCCTATGTGGTACGGACAAAGCCTTCGGCCCAGGGAAACAAAACCCACCAGCCCACGTTCCTGGTCTCAGTTTACAGATCTCTATGGGCACTCTCAAAGCAGCCCGAGTTGGCACAGGTGGCAGCTTGTCCCTGGGCGGCATCTTGATATTCGTGGAAATCGAGCCGGCAGACGGCCCCTGAGGAACAAGGCCCGACCTGGTACGGACAAAGGCTTCTGCCCGGGGAAACAAAACCCACCACCCCACGTTCCTGGTCTCAGTTTGCAGATATCCATGGGCACTCTCAAAGCAGCCCGAGTTGGTACGGGTGGCACCTTGTCCCTGAGCGGCATCTTGATATTCGTGGAAATCCAGCAGGCAGACAGACGCGAAGGGCCGAGGGCCTACCTGGTACGGACAAATGCTTCTGCCCAGGGAAACAAAACCCACCAGCCCACATTCTGGTCTCAGTTTACAGAGCTCCGTGGGAACTCTCAAAGCAGCCGGAGTTGGCACAGGTGGCAGCTTGTCCCTGGGCGGCATCTTCAGATTCGTGGAAATCCAGCAGGCAGCCGGCCCCGAAGGGCCGAGGGCCTACATGGTACAGAGAAAGGCTTCTGCCCGGGAAAAAAAAACCCACCAGCCCACGTTCCTGGTCACAGTTTCCAGAGTTCCATGGGCACTCTCAAGGCAGCCCGAGTCGGCACAGGTGGCAGCTTGTCCCTGGGCGGCATCTTTATATTCGTGGAAATCCAGCAGGCAGACGGACCCGAAGGGTTCAGGGCCTACCTGGTCGTGCAATAGCTTCTGCCCAAGGAGGCAAAACCCACCAGCCCATGTTCCTGGTCTCATTTTGCAGAGATCGATGGGCACACTCAAAGAAGCCCGAGTTGGCACAGGTGGCAGCTTGTCCCTGGGCGGCATCTTGATATTTTTGGAAATCCAGCAGGCAGCCTGCCCCTAAGGAACAAGGCCCTACCTGGTGCTGCAAATGCTTCTGCCCGGGGAGACAGAACCCACCACCCCACACTTCTGGTCTCAATCTGCACAGATCGATGGGCACTCTCAAAGCAGCCTGAGTTGGCACAGGTGGCAGCTTGTCCCTGGGCGGCATCTTGATATTCGTGGAAATACAGCAGGCAGACGGACCCAAAGGGCCGAGGGCCTACCTGGTACTGCAAATGCTTCTGCCCAAGGAGACAAAACCCACCAGCCCACGTTCCTGGTCTCAGTTTGCAGAGCTCCATGGGCACTCTCAAAGCTGCCTGAGTTGGCACGGGTGGCAGCTTGTCCCTGGGCGGCACCTTGATATTCGTGGAAATCCAGCAAGCAGACGGCCCGTGAGGAACAAGGCCCGACCTGGTACTGACAAAGCCTTCTGCCCAGGGAAACAAAACCCACCAGCCCGCATTCCTGGTCTCAGTTTACAGAGCTCCGTGGGCACTCTCAAAGCAGCCGGAGTTGCCACAGTTTGCAGCTTGTCCCTGGGCGGCATTTTCAGATTTGTGGAAATCCAGCGGGCAGCCGGCCACAAAAGGCCGAGGGCCTACCTGGTACGGACAAAGGCTTCGTCCTAGGGAAACAAAACCCACCAGCCCACGCTCCTGGTCTCAGTTTCCAGAGATCCATGGGCACTCTCAAAGCAGCCCGAGTTGGCACAGGTGGCAGCTTGTCCCTGGGCGGCACCTTGATATTCGTGGAAATCCAGCATGCAGCCGGCCCGTGAGAAACAAGGCCCTACCTGGTACTGACAAAGCCTTCTGCCCAGGGAAACAAAACCCACCAGCCCACATTCTGGTCTCAGTTTACAGAGCTCCGTGGGAACTCTCAAAGCAGCCGGAGTTGGCACAGGTGGCAGCTTGTCCCTGGGCGGCATCTTCAGATTCGTGGAAATCCAGCAGGCAGCCGGCCACAAAAGGCCGAGGGCCTACCTGGTACGGACAAAGGCTTCGTCCTAGGGAAACAAAACCCACCAGCCCACACTTCTGGTCTCAATCTGCACAGATCGATGGGCACTCTCAAAGCAGCCCGAGTTGGCACAGGTAGCAGCTTGTCCCTGGGCCGCATCTCGATATTCGTGGAAATCCTGCAGCAGGCAGCCGGACCCGAAGTGCCGAGGGCCTTCCTGGTCCTGCAAATGCTTCTGCCCAAGGAGACAAAACCCACCAGCCCACGTTCCTGGTCTCAGTTTCCAGAGCTCCATGGGCACTCACAAAGTAGCCCGAGTTGGCACAAGTGGCACCTTGTCCCTGGGCGGCACCTTGATATTCGTGGAAATCCAGCAAGCAGACGGCCCGTGAGGAACAAGGCCCTACCTGGTACTGACAAAGGCTTCTGCCCAGGGAAACAAAACCCACCAACCCACATTCCTGGTCTCAGTTTCCAGAGCTCCGTGGGAACTCTCAAAGCAGCACGAGTTGGCACAGGTTGCAGCTTGCCCCTGGCCTGCATCTTCAGATTCATGGAAATCCAGCATGCAGCCGGCCAAAAAAGGCCAAGGGCCTATGTGGTACGGACAAAGCCTTCGGCCCAGGGAAACAAAACCCACCAGCCCACGTTCCTGGTCTCAGTTTACAGATCTCTATGGGCACTCTCAAAGCAGCCCGAGTTGGCACAGGTGGCAGCTTGTCCCTGGGCGGCATCTTGATATTCGTGGAAATTGAGCCGGCAGACGGCCCCTGAGGAACAAGGCCCGACCTGGTACGGACAAAGGCTTCTGCCCGGGGAAACAAAACCCACCACCCCACGTTCCTGGTCTCAGTTTGCAGAGATCCATGGGCACTCTCAAAGCAGCCCGAGTTGGTACGGGTGGCACCTTGTCCCTGAGCGGCATCTTGATATTCGTGGAAATCCAGCAGGCAGACAGACGCGAAGGGCCGAGGGCCTACCTGGTACGGACAAATGCTTCTGCCCAAGGAGACAAAACCCACCAGCCCACGTTCCTGGTCTCAGTTTACAGAACTCTTTGCGAACTCTCAAAGCAGCCCGAGTTGGCACGGGTGGCAGCTTGACCCTGGGCCGCATCTTGATATTCGTGGAAATCCAGCAGGCAGACTGCCCCTGAGGAACAAGGCCCGACCTGGTACGGACAAAGGCTTCTGCCCGGGGAATCAAGACCCACCAGCCCACGTTCCTGGTCTCAGTCTGCAGAGATCCATGGGCACTCTCAAAGCAGCCCGAGTTGGCACAGGTGGCAGCTTGTCCCTGGGCGGCATCTTGATATTCGTGGAAATCCAGCAAGCAGCCGAACCATAAGGAACAAGGCCCTACCTGGTACTGACAAAGGCTTCTGCCCGGGAAAACAAAACCCACCAGTCCACGTTCCTGGTCTCAGTCTGCAGAGATCCATGGGCACTCTCAAAGCAGCCCGAGTTGGCACAGGTGGCAGCTTGTCCCTCGGGGGCATTTTGATATTCGTGGAAATACAGCAGGCAGCCGGCCCCGAAGGGCCGAGGGCCTACATGGTACAGAGAAAGGCTTCTGCCTGGGAAAAAAAAACCCACCAGCCCACGTTCCTGGTCACAGTTTCCAGAGTTCCATGGGCACTCTCAAGGCAGCCCGAGTCGGCACAGGTGGCAGCTTGTCCCTGGGCGGCATCTTTATATTCGTGGAAATCCAGCAGGCAGACGGACCCGAAGGGTTCAGGGCCTACCTGGTTGTGCAATAGCTTCGGCCCAAGGAGGCAAAACCCACCAGCCCATGTTCCTGGTCTCATTTTGCAGAGATCGATGGGCACACTCAAAGAAGCCCGAGTTGGCACAGGTGGCAGCTTGTCCCTGGGCGGCATCTTGATATTTTTGGAAATCCAGCAGGCAGCCTGCCCCTAAGGAACAAGGCCCTACCTGGTGCTGCAAATGCTTCTGCCCGGGGAGACAGAACCCACCACCCCACACTTCTGGTCTCAATCTGCACAGATCGATGGGCACTCTCAAAGCAGCCTGAGTTGGCACAGGTGGCAGCTTGTCCCTGGGCGGCATCTTGATATTCATGGAAATACAGCAGGCAGACGGACCCAAAGGGCCGAGGGCCTACCTGGTACTGCAAATGCTTCTGCCCAAGGAGACAAAACCCACCAGCCCACGTTCCTGGTCTCAGTTTGCAGAGCTCCATGGGCACTCTCAAAGCTGCCTGAGTTGGCACGGGTGGCAGCTTGTCCCTGGGCGGCACCTTGATATTCGTGGAAATCCAGCAAGCAGACGGCCCGTGAGGAACAAGGCCCGACCTGGTACTGACAAAGCCTTCTGCCCAGGGAAACAAAACCCACCAGCCCGCATTCCTGGTCTCAGTTTACAGAGCTCCGTGGGCACTCTCAAAGCAGCCGGAGTTGCCACAGTTTGCAGCTTGTCCCTGGGCGGCATTTTCAGATTTGTGGAAATCCAGCGGGCAGCCGGCCACAAAAGGCCGAGGGCCTACCTGGTACGGACAAAGGCTTCGTCCTAGGGAAACAAAACCCACCAGCCCACGTTCCTGGTCACAGTTTCCAGAGTTCCATGGGCACTCTCAAGGCAGCCCGAGTCGGCACAGGTGGCAGCTTGTCCCTGGGCGGCATCTTTATATTCGTGGAAATCCAGCAGGCAGACGGACCCGAAGGGTTCAGGGCCTACCTGGTCGTGCAATAGCTTCTGCCCAAGGAGGCAAAACCCACCAGCCCATGTTCCTGGTCTCATTTTGCAGAGATCGATGGGCACACTCAAAGAAGCCCGAGTTGGCACAGGTGGCAGCTTGTCCCTGGGCGGCATCTTGATATTTTTGGAAATCCAGCAGGCAGCCTGCCCCTGAGGAACATGGCCCTACCTGGTACTGACAAAGGCTTCTGCCCGGGGAAACAAAACCCACAACCCCACGTTCCTGGTCTCAGTTTGCAGAGATCCATGGGCACTCTCAAAGCAGCCCGAGTTGGCACAGGTGGCAGCTTGTCCCTGGGCGGCATCTTCAGATTCGTGGAAATCCAGCAGGCAGACTGCCCCTAAGGAACAAGGCCCTACCTGGTACAGACAAATGCTTCTGCCTGGGAAGACAAAACCCACCAGCCCACGTTCCTGGTCTCATTTTTCAGAGATCCATGGGCACTCTCAAAGCAGCCCGAGTTGGCACAGGTGGCAGCTTATCTCTGGGCCGCATCTTGATATTCGTGGAAATCCAGCAGGCAGCCTAACCTTAAGGACAAGGGGCCATCCTAGTACTGACATAGGCTTCTGACCTGGGAAACAAAACCCACCAGCCCACGTTCCTGGTCTCAGTTTACAGAACTCTTTGCGAACTCTCAAAGCAGCCCGAGTTGGCACAGGTGGCAGCTTGTCCCTGGGCGGCATCTTGATATTCGTGGAAATACAGCAGGCAGACGGACCCAAAGGGCCGAGGGCCTACCTGGTACTGCAAATGCTTCTGCCCAAGGAGACAAAACCCACCAGCCCACGTTCCTGGTCTCAGTTTGCAGAGCTCCATGGGCACTCTCAAAGCTGCCTGAGTTGGCACGGGTGGCAGCTTGTCCCTGGGCGGCACCTTGATATTCGTGGAAATCCAGCAAGCAGACGGCCCGTGAGGAACAAGGCCCGACCTGGTACTGACAAAGCCTTCTGCCCAGGGAAACAAAACCCACCAGCCCGCATTCCTGGTCTCAGTTTACAGAGCTCCGTGGGCACTCTCAAAGCAGCCGGAGTTGCCACAGTTTGCAGCTTGTCCCTGGGCGGCATTTTCAGATTTGTGGAAATCCAGCGGGCAGCCGGCCACAAAAGGCCGAGGGCCTACCTGGTACGGACAAAGGCTTCGTCCTAGGGAAACAAAACCCACCAGCCCACGCTCCTGGTCTCAGTTTCCAGAGATCCATGGGCACTCTCAAAGCAGCCCGAGTTGGCACAGGTGGCAGCTTGTCCCTGGGCGGCACCTTGATATTCGTGGAAATCCAGCATGCAGCCGGCCCGTGAGAAACAAGGCCCTACCTGGTACTGACAAAGCCTTCTGCCCAGGGAAACAAAACCCACCAGCCCACATTCTGGTCTCAGTTTACAGAGCTCCGTGGGAACTCTCAAAGCAGCCGGAGTTGGCACAGGTGGCAGCTTGTCCCTGGGCGGCATCTTCAGATTCGTGGAAATCCAGCAGGCAGCCGGCCACAAAAGGCCGAGGGCCTACCTGGTACGGACAAAGGCTTCGTCCTAGGGAAACAAAACCCACCAGCCCACACTTCTGGTCTCAATCTGCACAGATCGATGGGCACTCTCAAAGCAGCCCGAGTTGGCACAGGTAGCAGCTTGTCCCTGGGCCGCATCTCGATATTCGTGGAAATCCTGCAGCAGGCAGCCGGACCCGAAGTGCCGAGGGCCTTCCTGGTCCTGCAAATGCTTCTGCCCAAGGAGACAAAACCCACCAGCCCACGTTCCTGGTCTCAGTTTCCAGAGCTCCATGGGCACTCACAAAGTAGCCCGAGTTGGCACAAGTGGCACCTTGTCCCTGGGCGGCACCTTGATATTCGTGGAAATCCAGCAAGCAGACGGCCCGTGAGGAACAAGGCCCTACCTGGTACTGACAAAGGCTTCTGCCCAGGGAAACAAAACCCACCAACCCACATTCCTGGTCTCAGTTTCCAGAGCTCCGTGGGAACTCTCAAAGCAGCACGAGTTGGCACAGGTTGCAGCTTGCCCCTGGGCTGCATCTTCAGATTCATGGAAATCCAGCATGCAGCCGGCCAAAAAAGGCCAAGGGCCTATGTGGTACGGACAAAGCCTTCGGCCCAGGGAAACAAAACCCACCAGCCCACGTTCCTGGTCTCAGTTTACAGATCTCTATGGGCACTCTCAAAGCAGCCCGAGTTGGCACAGGTGGCAGCTTGTCCCTGGGCGGCATCTTGATATTCGTGGAAATCGAGCCGGCAGACGGCCCCTGAGGAACAAGGCCCGACCTGGTACGGACAAAGGCTTCTGCCCGGGGAAACAAAACCCACCACCCCACGTTCCTGGTCTCAGTTTGCAGATATCCATGGGCACTCTCAAAGCAGCCCGAGTTGGTACGGGTGGCACCTTGTCCCTGAGCGGCATCTTGATATTCGTGGAAATCCAGCAGGCAGACAGACGCGAAGGGCCGAGGGCCTACCTGGTACGGACAAATGCTTCTGCCCAGGGAAACAAAACCCACCAGCCCACATTCTGGTCTCAGTTTACAGAGCTCCGTGGGAACTCTCAAAGCAGCCGGAGTTGGCACAGGTGGCAGCTTGTCCCTGGGCGGCATCTTCAGATTCGTGGAAATCCAGCAGGCAGCCGGCCCCGAAGGGCCGAGGGCCTACATGGTACAGAGAAAGGCTTCTGCCCGGGAAAAAAAAACCCACCAGCCCACGTTCCTGGTCACAGTTTCCAGAGTTCCATGGGCACTCTCAAGGCAGCCCGAGTCGGCACAGGTGGCAGCTTGTCCCTGGGCGGCATCTTTATATTCGTGGAAATCCAGCAGGCAGACGGACCCGAAGGGTTCAGGGCCTACCTGGTCGTGCAATAGCTTCTGCCCAAGGAGGCAAAACCCACCAGCCCATGTTCCTGGTCTCATTTTGCAGAGATCGATGGGCACACTCAAAGAAGCCCGAGTTGGCACAGGTGGCAGCTTGTCCCTGGGCGGCATCTTGATATTTTTGGAAATCCAGCAGGCAGCCTGCCCCTAAGGAACAAGGCCCTACCTGGTGCTGCAAATGCTTCTGCCCGGGGAGACAGAACCCACCACCCCACACTTCTGGTCTCAATCTGCACAGATCGATGGGCACTCTCAAAGCAGCCTGAGTTGGCACAGGTGGCAGCTTGTCCCTGGGCGGCATCTTGATATTCGTGGAAATACAGCAGGCAGACGGACCCAAAGGGCCGAGGGCCTACCTGGTACTGCAAATGCTTCTGCCCAAGGAGACAAAACCCACCAGCCCACGTTCCTGGTCTCAGTTTGCAGAGCTCCATGGGCACTCTCAAAGCTGCCTGAGTTGGCACGGGTGGCAGCTTGTCCCTGGGCGGCACCTTGATATTCGTGGAAATCCAGCAAGCAGACGGCCCGTGAGGAACAAGGCCCGACCTGGTACTGACAAAGCCTTCTGCCCAGGGAAACAAAACCCACCAGCCCGCATTCCTGGTCTCAGTTTACAGAGCTCCGTGGGCACTCTCAAAGCAGCCGGAGTTGCCACAGTTTGCAGCTTGTCCCTGGGCGGCATTTTCAGATTTGTGGAAATCCAGCGGGCAGCCGGCCACAAAAGGCCGAGGGCCTACCTGGTACGGACAAAGGCTTCGTCCTAGGGAAACAAAACCCACCAGCCCACGCTCCTGGTCTCAGTTTCCAGAGATCCATGGGCACTCTCAAAGCAGCCCGAGTTGGCACAGGTGGCAGCTTGTCCCTGGGCGGCACCTTGATATTCGTGGAAATCCAGCATGCAGCCGGCCCGTGAGAAACAAGGCCCTACCTGGTACTGACAAAGCCTTCTGCCCAGGGAAACAAAACCCACCAGCCCACATTCTGGTCTCAGTTTACAGAGCTCCGTGGGAACTCTCAAAGCAGCCGGAGTTGGCACAGGTGGCAGCTTGTCCCTGGGCGGCATCTTCAGATTCGTGGAAATCCAGCAGGCAGCCGGCCACAAAAGGCCGAGGGCCTACCTGGTACGGACAAAGGCTTCGTCCTAGGGAAACAAAACCCACCAGCCCACACTTCTGGTCTCAATCTGCACAGATCGATGGGCACTCTCAAAGCAGCCCGAGTTGGCACAGGTAGCAGCTTGTCCCTGGGCCGCATCTCGATATTCGTGGAAATCCTGCAGCAGGCAGCCGGACCCGAAGTGCCGAGGGCCTTCCTGGTCCTGCAAATGCTTCTGCCCAAGGAGACAAAACCCACCAGCCCACGTTCCTGGTCTCAGTTTCCAGAGCTCCATGGGCACTCACAAAGTAGCCCGAGTTGGCACAAGTGGCACCTTGTCCCTGGGCGGCACCTTGATATTCGTGGAAATCCAGCAAGCAGACGGCCCGTGAGGAACAAGGCCCTACCTGGTACTGACAAAGGCTTCTGCCCAGGGAAACAAAACCCACCAACCCACATTCCTGGTCTCAGTTTCCAGAGCTCCGTGGGAACTCTCAAAGCAGCACGAGTTGGCACAGGTTGCAGCTTGCCCCTGGCCTGCATCTTCAGATTCATGGAAATCCAGCATGCAGCCGGCCAAAAAAGGCCAAGGGCCTATGTGGTACGGACAAAGCCTTCGGCCCAGGGAAACAAAACCCACCAGCCCACGTTCCTGGTCTCAGTTTACAGATCTCTATGGGCACTCTCAAAGCAGCCCGAGTTGGCACAGGTGGCAGCTTGTCCCTGGGCGGCATCTTGATATTCGTGGAAATTGAGCCGGCAGACGGCCCCTGAGGAACAAGGCCCGACCTGGTACGGACAAAGGCTTCTGCCCGGGGAAACAAAACCCACCACCCCACGTTCCTGGTCTCAGTTTGCAGAGATCCATGGGCACTCTCAAAGCAGCCCGAGTTGGTACGGGTGGCACCTTGTCCCTGAGCGGCATCTTGATATTCGTGGAAATCCAGCAGGCAGACAGACGCGAAGGGCCGAGGGCCTACCTGGTACGGACAAATGCTTCTGCCCAAGGAGACAAAACCCACCAGCCCACGTTCCTGGTCTCAGTTTACAGAACTCTTTGCGAACTCTCAAAGCAGCCCGAGTTGGCACGGGTGGCAGCTTGACCCTGGGCCGCATCTTGATATTCGTGGAAATCCAGCAGGCAGACTGCCCCTGAGGAACAAGGCCCGACCTGGTACGGACAAAGGCTTCTGCCCGGGGAATCAAGACCCACCAGCCCACGTTCCTGGTCTCAGTCTGCAGAGATCCATGGGCACTCTCAAAGCAGCCCGAGTTGGCACAGGTGGCAGCTTGTCCCTGGGCGGCATCTTGATATTCGTGGAAATCCAGCAAGCAGCCGAACCATAAGGAACAAGGCCCTACCTGGTACTGACAAAGGCTTCTGCCCGGGAAAACAAAACCCACCAGTCCACGTTCCTGGTCTCAGTCTGCAGAGATCCATGGGCACTCTCAAAGCAGCCCGAGTTGGCACAGGTGGCAGCTTGTCCCTCGGGGGCATTTTGATATTCGTGGAAATACAGCAGGCAGCCGGCCCCGAAGGGCCGAGGGCCTACATGGTACAGAGAAAGGCTTCTGCCTGGGAAAAAAAAACCCACCAGCCCACGTTCCTGGTCACAGTTTCCAGAGTTCCATGGGCACTCTCAAGGCAGCCCGAGTCGGCACAGGTGGCAGCTTGTCCCTGGGCGGCATCTTTATATTCGTGGAAATCCAGCAGGCAGACGGACCCGAAGGGTTCAGGGCCTACCTGGTTGTGCAATAGCTTCGGCCCAAGGAGGCAAAACCCACCAGCCCATGTTCCTGGTCTCATTTTGCAGAGATCGATGGGCACACTCAAAGAAGCCCGAGTTGGCACAGGTGGCAGCTTGTCCCTGGGCGGCATCTTGATATTTTTGGAAATCCAGCAGGCAGCCTGCCCCTAAGGAACAAGGCCCTACCTGGTGCTGCAAATGCTTCTGCCCGGGGAGACAGAACCCACCACCCCACACTTCTGGTCTCAATCTGCACAGATCGATGGGCACTCTCAAAGCAGCCTGAGTTGGCACAGGTGGCAGCTTGTCCCTGGGCGGCATCTTGATATTCATGGAAATACAGCAGGCAGACGGACCCAAAGGGCCGAGGGCCTACCTGGTACTGCAAATGCTTCTGCCCAAGGAGACAAAACCCACCAGCCCACGTTCCTGGTCTCAGTTTGCAGAGCTCCATGGGCACTCTCAAAGCTGCCTGAGTTGGCACGGGTGGCAGCTTGTCCCTGGGCGGCACCTTGATATTCGTGGAAATCCAGCAAGCAGACGGCCCGTGAGGAACAAGGCCCGACCTGGTACTGACAAAGCCTTCTGCCCAGGGAAACAAAACCCACCAGCCCGCATTCCTGGTCTCAGTTTACAGAGCTCCGTGGGCACTCTCAAAGCAGCCGGAGTTGCCACAGTTTGCAGCTTGTCCCTGGGCGGCATTTTCAGATTTGTGGAAATCCAGCGGGCAGCCGGCCACAAAAGGCCGAGGGCCTACCTGGTACGGACAAAGGCTTCGTCCTAGGGAAACAAAACCCACCAGCCCACGCTCCTGGTCTCAGTTTCCAGAGATCCATGGGCACTCTCAAAGCAGCCCGAGTTGGCACAGGTGGCAGCTTGTCCCTGGGCGGCACCTTGATATTCGTGGAAATCCAGCATGCAGCCGGCCCGTGAGAAACAAGGCCCTACCTGGTACTGACAAAGCCTTCTGCCCAGGGAAACAAAACCCACCAGCCCACATTCTGGTCTCAGTTTACAGAGCTCCGTGGGAACTCTCAAAGCAGCCGGAGTTGGCACAGGTGGCAGCTTGTCCCTGGGCGGCATCTTGATATTCGTGGAAATCCAGCAGGCAGCCGGCCACAAAAGGCCGAGGGCCTACCTGGTACGGACAAAGGCTTCGTCCTAGGGAAACAAAACCCACCAGCCCACACTTCTGGTCTCAATCTGCACAGATCGATGGGCACTCTCAAAGCAGCCCGAGTTGGCACAGGTAGCAGCTTGTCCCTGGGCCGCATCTCGATATTCGTGGAAATCCTGCAGCAGGCAGCCGGACCCGAAGTGCCGAGGGCCTTCCTGGTCCTGCAAATGCTTCTGCCCAAGGAGACAAAACCCACCAGCCCACGTTCCTGGTCTCAGTTTCCAGAGCTCCATGGGCACTCACAAAGTAGCCCGAGTTGGCACAAGTGGCACCTTGTCCCTGGGCGGCACCTTGATATTCGTGGAAATCCAGCAAGCAGACGGCCCGTGAGGAACAAGGCCCTACCTGGTACTGACAAAGGCTTCTGCCCAGGGAAACAAAACCCACCAACCCACATTCCTGGTCTCAGTTTCCAGAGCTCCGTGGGAACTCTCAAAGCAGCACGAGTTGGCACAGGTTGCAGCTTGCCCCTGGGCTGCATCTTCAGATTCATGGAAATCCAGCATGCAGCCGGCCAAAAAAGGCCAAGGGCCTATGTGGTACGGACAAAGCCTTCGGCCCAGGGAAACAAAACCCACCAGCCCACGTTCCTGGTCTCAGTTTACAGATCTCTATGGGCACTCTCAAAGCAGCCCGAGTTGGTACGGGTGGCACCTTGTCCCTGAGCGGCATCTTGATATTCGTGGAAATCCAGCAGGCAGACAGACGCGAAGGGCCGAGGGCCTACCTGGTACGGACAAATGCTTCTGCCCAAGGAGACAAAACCCACCAGCCCACGTTCCTGGTCTCAGTTTACAGAACTCTTTGCGAACTCTCAAAGCAGCCCGAGTTGGCACGGGTGGCAGCTTGACCCTGGGCCGCATCTTGATATTCGTGGAAATCCAGCAGGCAGACTGCCCCTGAGGAACAAGGCCCGACCTGGTACGGACAAAGGCTTCTGCCCGGGGAATCAAGACCCACCAGCCCACGTTCCTGGTCTCAGTCTGCAGAGATCCATGGGCACTCTCAAAGCAGCCCGAGTTGGCACAGGTGGCAGCTTGTCCCTGGGCGGCATCTTGATATTCGTGGAAATCCAGCAAGCAGCCGAACCATAAGGAACAAGGCCCTACCTGGTACTGACAAAGGCTTCTGCCCGGGAAAACAAAACCCACCAGTCCACGTTCCTGGTCTCAGTCTGCAGAGATCCATGGGCACTCTCAAAGCAGCCCGAGTTGGCACAGGTGGCAGCTTGTCCCTCGGGGGCATTTTGATATTCGTGGAAATACAGCAGGCAGCCGGCCCCGAAGGGCCGAGGGCCTACATGGTACAGAGAAAGGCTTCTGCCTGGGAAAAAAAAACCCACCAGCCCACGTTCCTGGTCACAGTTTCCAGAGTTCCATGGGCACTCTCAAGGCAGCCCGAGTCGGCACAGGTGGCAGCTTGTCCCTGGGCGGCATCTTTATATTCGTGGAAATCCAGCAGGCAGACGGACCCGAAGGGTTCAGGGCCTACCTGGTTGTGCAATAGCTTCGGCCCAAGGAGGCAAAACCCACCAGCCCATGTTCCTGGTCTCATTTTGCAGAGATCGATGGGCACACTCAAAGAAGCCCGAGTTGGCACAGGTGGCAGCTTGTCCCTGGGCGGCATCTTGATATTTTTGGAAATCCAGCAGGCAGCCTGCCCCTAAGGAACAAGGCCCTACCTGGTGCTGCAAATGCTTCTGCCCGGGGAGACAGAACCCACCACCCCACACTTCTGGTCTCAATCTGCACAGATCGATGGGCACTCTCAAAGCAGCCTGAGTTGGCACAGGTGGCAGCTTGTCCCTGGGCGGCATCTTGATATTCATGGAAATACAGCAGGCAGACGGACCCAAAGGGCCGAGGGCCTACCTGGTACTGCAAATGCTTCTGCCCAAGGAGACAAAACCCACCAGCCCACGTTCCTGGTCTCAGTTTGCAGAGCTCCATGGGCACTCTCAAAGCTGCCTGAGTTGGCACGGGTGGCAGCTTGTCCCTGGGCGGCACCTTGATATTCGTGGAAATCCAGCAAGCAGACGGCCCGTGAGGAACAAGGCCCGACCTGGTACTGACAAAGCCTTCTGCCCAGGGAAACAAAACCCACCAGCCCGCATTCCTGGTCTCAGTTTACAGAGCTCCGTGGGCACTCTCAAAGCAGCCGGAGTTGCCACAGTTTGCAGCTTGTCCCTGGGCGGCATTTTCAGATTTGTGGAAATCCAGCGGGCAGCCGGCCACAAAAGGCCGAGGGCCTACCTGGTACGGACAAAGGCTTCGTCCTAGGGAAACAAAACCCACCAGCCCACGCTCCTGGTCTCAGTTTCCAGAGATCCATGGGCACTCTCAAAGCAGCCCGAGTTGGCACAGGTGGCAGCTTGTCCCTGGGCGGCACCTTGATATTCGTGGAAATCCAGCATGCAGCCGGCCCGTGAGAAACAAGGCCCTACCTGGTACTGACAAAGCCTTCTGCCCAGGGAAACAAAACCCACCAGCCCACATTCTGGTCTCAGTTTACAGAGCTCCGTGGGAACTCTCAAAGCAGCCGGAGTTGGCACAGGTGGCAGCTTGTCCCTGGGCGGCATCTTCAGATTCGTGGAAATCCAGCAGGCAGCCGGCCACAAAAGGCCGAGGGCCTACCTGGTACGGACAAAGGCTTCGTCCTAGGGAAACAAAACCCACCAGCCCACACTTCTGGTCTCAATCTGCACAGATCGATGGGCACTCTCAAAGCAGCCCGAGTTTGCACAGGTAGCAGCTTGTCCCTGGGCCGCATCTCGATATTCGTGGAAATCCTGCAGCAGGCAGCCGGACCCGAAGTGCCGAGGGCCTTCCTGGTCCTGCAAATGCTTCTGCCCAAGGAGACAAAACCCACCAGCCCACGTTCCTGGTCTCAGTTTCCAGAGCTCCATGGGCACTCACAAAGTAGCCCGAGTTGGCACAAGTGGCACCTTGTCCCTGGGCGGCACCTTGATATTCGTGGAAATCCAGCAAGCAGACGGCCCGTGAGGAACAAGGCCCTACCTGGTACTGACAAAGGCTTCTGCCCAGGGAAACAAAACCCACCAACCCACATTCCTGGTCTCAGTTTCCAGAGCTCCGTGGGAACTCTCAAAGCAGCACGAGTTGGCACAGGTTGCAGCTTGCCCCTGGGCTGCATCTTCAGATTCATGGAAATCCAGCATGCAGCCGGCCAAAAAAGGCCAAGGGCCTATGTGGTACGGACAAAGCCTTCGGCCCAGGGAAACAAAACCCACCAGCCCACGTTCCTGGTCTCAGTTTACAGATCTCTATGGGCACTCTCAAAGCAGCCCGAGTTGGCACAGGTGGCAGCTTGTCCCTGGGCGGCATCTTGATATTCGTGGAAATCGAGCCGGCAGACGGCCCCTGAGGAACAAGGCCCGACCTGGTACGGACAAAGGCTTCTGCCCGGGGAAACAAAACCCACCACCCCACGTTCCTGGTCTCAGTTTGCAGAGATCCATGGGCACTCTCAAAGCAGCCCGAGTTGGTACGGGTGGCACCTTGTCCCTGAGCGGCATCTTGATATTCGTGGAAATCCAGCAGGCAGACAGACGCGAAGGGCCGAGGGCCTACCTGGTACGGACAAATGCTTCTGCCCAAGGAGACAAAACCCACCAGCCCACGTTCCTGGTCTCAGTTTACAGAACTCTTTGCGAACTCTCAAAGCAGCCCGAGTTGGCACGGGTGGCAGCTTGACCCTGGGCCGCATCTTGATATTCGTGGAAATCCAGCAGGCAGACTGCCCCTGAGGAACAAGGCCCGACCTGGTACGGACAAAGGCTTCTGCCCGGGGAATCAAGACCCACCAGCCCACGTTCCTGGTCTTAGTCTGCAGAGATCCATGGGCACTCTCAAAGCAGCCCGAGTTGGCACAGGTGGCAGCTTGTCCCTGGGCGGCATCTTGATATTCGTGGAAATCCAGCAAGCAGCCGAACCATAAGGAACAAGGCCCTACCTGGTACTGACAAAGGCTTCTGCCCGGGAAAACAAAACCCACCAGTCCACGTTCCTGGTCTCAGTCTGCAGAGATCCATGGGCACTCTCAAAGCAGCCCGAGTTGGCACAGGTGGCAGCTTGTCCCTCGGGGGCATTTTGATATTCGTGGAAATACAGCAGGCAGCCGGCCCCGAAGGGCCGAGGGCCTACATGGTACAGAGAAAGGCTTCTGCCTGGGAAAAAAAAACCCACCAGCCCACGTTCCTGGTCACAGTTTCCAGAGTTCCATGGGCACTCTCAAGGCAGCCCGAGTCGGCACAGGTGGCAGCTTGTCCCTGGGCGGCATCTTTATATTCGTGGAAATCCAGCAGGCAGACGGACCCGAAGGGTTCAGGGCCTACCTGGTTGTGCAATAGCTTCGGCCCAAGGAGGCAAAACCCACCAGCCCATGTTCCTGGTCTCATTTTGCAGAGATCGATGGGCACACTCAAAGAAGCCCGAGTTGGCACAGGTGGCAGCTTGTCCCTGGGCGGCATCTTGATATTTTTGGAAATCCAGCAGGCAGCCTGCCCCTAAGGAACAAGGCCCTACCTGGTGCTGCAAATGCTTCTGCCCGGGGAGACAGAACCCACCACCCCACACTTCTGGTCTCAATCTGCACAGATCGATGGGCACTCTCAAAGCAGCCTGAGTTGGCACAGGTGGCAGCTTGTCCCTGGGCGGCATCTTGATATTCATGGAAATACAGCAGGCAGACGGACCCAAAGGGCCGAGGGCCTACCTGGTACTGCAAATGCTTCTGCCCAAGGAGACAAAACCCACCAGCCCACGTTCCTGGTCTCAGTTTGCAGAGCTCCATGGGCACTCTCAAAGCTGCCTGAGTTGGCACGGGTGGCAGCTTGTCCCTGGGCGGCACCTTGATATTCGTGGAAATCCAGCAAGCAGACGGCCCGTGAGGAACAAGGCCCGACCTGGTACTGACAAAGCCTTCTGCCCAGGGAAACAAAACCCACCAGCCCGCATTCCTGGTCTCAGTTTACAGAGCTCCGTGGGCACTCTCAAAGCAGCCGGAGTTGCCACAGTTTGCAGCTTGTCCCTGGGCGGCATTTTCAGATTTGTGGAAATCCAGCGGGCAGCCGGCCACAAAAGGCCGAGGGCCTACCTGGTACGGACAAAGGCTTCGTCCTAGGGAAACAAAACCCACCAGCCCACGCTCCTGGTCTCAGTTTCCAGAGATCCATGGGCACTCTCAAAGCAGCCCGAGTTGGCACAGGTGGCAGCTTGTCCCTGGGCGGCACCTTGATATTCGTGGAAATCCAGCATGCAGCCGGCCCGTGAGAAACAAGGCCCTACCTGGTACTGACAAAGCCTTCTGCCCAGGGAAACAAAACCCACCAGCCCACATTCTGGTCTCAGTTTACAGAGCTCCGTGGGAACTCTCAAAGCAGCCGGAGTTGGCACAGGTGGCAGCTTGTCCCTGGGCGGCATCTTCAGATTCGTGGAAATCCAGCAGGCAGCCGGCCCCGAAGGGCCGAGGGCCTACATGGTACAGAGAAAGGCTTCTGCCCGGGAAAAAAAAACCCACCAGCCCACGTTCCTGGTCACAGTTTCCAGAGTTCCATGGGCACTCTCAAGGCAGCCCGAGTCGGCACAGGTGGCAGCTTGTCCCTGGGCGGCATCTTTATATTCGTGGAAATCCAGCAGGCAGACGGACCCGAAGGGTTCAGGGCCTACCTGGTCGTGCAATAGCTTCTGCCCAAGGAGGCAAAACCCACCAGCCCATGTTCCTGGTCTCATTTTGCAGAGATCGATGGGCACACTCAAAGAAGCCCGAGTTGGCACAGGTGGCAGCTTGTCCCTGGGCGGCATCTTGATATTTTTGGAAATCCAGCAGGCAGCCTGCCCCTAAGGAACAAGGCCCTACCTGGTGCTGCAAATGCTTCTGCCCGGGGAGACAGAACCCACCACCCCACACTTCTGGTCTCAATCTGCACAGATCGATGGGCACTCTCAAAGCAGCCTGAGTTGGCACAGGTGGCAGCTTGTCCCTGGGCGGCATCTTGATATTCGTGGAAATACAGCAGGCAGACGGACCCAAAGGGCCGAGGGCCTACCTGGTACTGCAAATGCTTCTGCCCAAGGAGACAAAACCCACCAGCCCACGTTCCTGGTCTCAGTTTGCAGAGCTCCATGGGCACTCTCAAAGCTGCCTGAGTTGGCACGGGTGGCAGCTTGTCCCTGGGCGGCACCTTGATATTCGTGGAAATCCAGCAAGCAGACGGCCCGTGAGGAACAAGGCCCGACCTGGTACTGACAAAGCCTTCTGCCCAGGGAAACAAAACCCACCAGCCCGCATTCCTGGTCTCAGTTTACAGAGCTCCGTGGGCACTCTCAAAGCAGCCGGAGTTGCCACAGTTTGCAGCTTGTCCCTGGGCGGCATTTTCAGATTTGTGGAAATCCAGCGGGCAGCCGGCCACAAAAGGCCGAGGGCCTACCTGGTACGGACAAAGGCTTCGTCCTAGGGAAACAAAACCCACCAGCCCACGCTCCTGGTCTCAGTTTCCAGAGATCCATGGGCACTCTCAAAGCAGCCCGAGTTGGCACAGGTGGCAGCTTGTCCCTGGGCGGCACCTTGATATTCGTGGAAATCCAGCATGCAGCCGGCCCGTGAGAAACAAGGCCCTACCTGGTACTGACAAAGCCTTCTGCCCAGGGAAACAAAACCCACCAGCCCACATTCTGGTCTCAGTTTACAGAGCTCCGTGGGAACTCTCAAAGCAGCCGGAGTTGGCACAGGTGGCAGCTTGTCCCTGGGCGGCATCTTCAGATTCGTGGAAATCCAGCATGCAGCCGGCCACAAAAGGCCGAGGGCCTACCTGGTACGGACAAAGGCTTCGTCCTAGGGAAACAAAACCCACCAGCCCACACTTCTGGTCTCAATCTGCACAGATCGATGGGCACTCTCAAAGCAGCCCGAGTTGGCACAGGTAGCAGCTTGTCCCTGGGCGGCATCTTGATATTCGTGGAAATCCAGCATGCAGCCGGCCAAAAAAAGGTCAAGGGCCTACCTGGTACGGACAAAGGCTTCTGCCGGGGAAAACAAAACCCACCACGCCACGTTCCTGGTCTCAGTCTGCAGAGATCCATGGGCACTCTCAAAGCAGCCCGAGTTGGCACAGGTAGCAGCTTGTCCCTGGGCCGCATCTCGATATTCGTGGAAATCCTGCAGCAGGCAGCCGGACCCGAAGTGCCGAGGGCCTTCCTGGTCCTGCAAATGCTTCTGCCCAAGGAGACAAAACCCACCAGCCCACGTTCCTGGTCTCAGTTTCCAGAGCTCCATGGGCACTCACAAAGTAGCCCGAGTTGGCACAAGTGGCACCTTGTCCCTGGGCGGCACCTTGATATTCGTGGAAATCCAGCAAGCAGACGGCCCGTGAGGAACAAGGCCCTACCTGGTACTGACAAAGGCTTCTGCCCAGGGAAACAAAACCCACCAACCCACATTCCTGGTCTCAGTTTCCAGAGCTCCGTGGGAACTCTCAAAGCAGCACGAGTTGGCACAGGTTGCAGCTTGCCCCTGGCCTGCATCTTCAGATTCATGGAAATCCAGCATGCAGCCGGCCAAAAAAGGCCAAGGGCCTATGTGGTACGGACAAAGCCTTCGGCCCAGGGAAACAAAACCCACCAGCCCACGTTCCTGGTCTCAGTTTACAGATCTCTATGGGCACTCTCAAAGCAGCCCGAGTTGGCACAGGTGGCAGCTTGTCCCTGGGCGGCATCTTGATATTCGTGGAAATCGAGCCGGCAGACGGCCCCTGAGGAACAAGGCCCGACCTGGTACGGACAAAGGCTTCTGCCCGGGGAAACAAAACCCACCACCCCACGTTCCTGGTCTCAGTTTGCAGAGATCCATGGGCACTCTCAAAGCAGCCCGAGTTGGTACGGGTGGCACCTTGTCCCTGAGCGGCATCTTGATATTCGTGGAAATCCAGCAGGCAGACAGACGCGAAGGGCCGAGGGCCTACCTGGTACGGACAAATGCTTCTGCCCAAGGAGACAAAACCCACCAGCCCATGTTCCTGGTCTCAGTTTGCAGAGATCCATGGGCACTCTCAAAGCAGCCCGAGTTGGCACAGGTGGCAGCTTGTCCCTGGGCGGCATCTTCAGATTCGTGGAAATCCAGCAGGCAGACTGCCCCTAAGGAACAAGGCCCTATCTGGTACAGACAAAGGCTTATGCCTGGGAAAACAAAACCCACCAGCCCACGTTCCTGGTCTCAGTTTGCAGAGCTCCATGGGCACTCTCAAAGCAGCCCGAGTTGGCACAGGTGGCAACTTGTCCGTGGGCCTCATCTTGATATTCGTGGAAATCCAGCAAGCAGCCTAACCTTAAGGACAAGGGGCCATCCTAGTACTGACAAAGGCTTCTGACCTGGGAAACAAAACCCACCAGCCCACGTTCCTGGTCTCAGTTTACAGAACTCTTTGCGAACTCTCAAAGCAGCCCGAGTTGGCACGGGTGGCAGCTTGTCCCTGGGCGGCATCTTGATATTCGTGGAAATCCAGCAGGCAGACTGCCCCTGAGGAACAAGGCCCGACCTGGTACGGACAAAGGCTTCTGCCCGGGGAAACAAAACCCACCACCCCACGTTCCTGGTCTCAGTTTGCAGAGATCCATGGGCACTCTCAAAGCAGCCCGAGTTGGTACGGGTGGCACCTTGTCCCTGAGCGGCATCTTGATATTCGTGGAAATCCAGCAGGCAGACAGACGCGAAGGGCCGAGGGCCTACCTGGTACGGACAAATGCTTCTGCCCAAGGAGACAAAACCCACCAGCCCATGTTCCTGGTCTCAGTTTGCAGAGATCCATGGGCACTCTCAAAGCAGCCCGAGTTGGCACAGGTGGCAGCTTGTCCCTGGGCGGCATCTTGATATTTTTGGAAATCCAGCATGCAGACTGCCCCTAAGGAACAAGGCCCTATCTGGTACAGACAAAGGCTTATGCCTGGGAAAACAAAACCCACCAGCCCACGTTCCTGGTCTCAGTTTGCAGAGCTCCATGGGCACTCTCAAAGCAGCCCGAGTTGGCACAGGTGGCAACTTGTCCGTGGGCCTCATCTTGATATTCGTGGAAATCCAGCAAGCAGCCTAACCTTAAGGACAAGGGGCCATCCTAGTACTGACAAAGGCTTCTGACCTGGGAAACAAAACTCACCAGCCCACGTTCCTGGTCACAGTTTAGAGAACTCTTTGCGAACTCTCAAAGCAGCCCGAGTTGGCACGGGTGGCAGCTTGTCCCTGGGCGGCATCTTGATATTCGTGGAAATCCAGCCGGCAGACTGCCCCTGAGGAACAAGGCCCTACCTGGTACGGACAAATGCTTCTGCCCGGGGAAACAAAACCCACCAGCCCACGTTCCTGGTCTCACTTTGCAGAGATCCATGGGCACTCTCAAAGCAGCCTGAGTTGGCACGGGTGGCAGCTTGTCCCTGGGCGGCATCTTGATATTCGTGTAAGTCCAGCAGGCAGACGGACGCGAAGGGCCAAGGGCCTACCTGGTACTGACAAATGCTTCTGCCCAAGGAGACAAAACCCACCAGCCCACGTTCCTGGTCTCAGTTTCCAGAGCTCCATGGGCACTCACAAAGTAGCCCGAGTTGGCACAAGTGGCACCTTGTCCCTGGGCGGCACCTTGATATTCGTGGAAATCCAGCAAGCAGACGGCCCGTGAGGAACAAGGCCCTACCTGGTACTGACAAAGGCTTCTGCCCAGGGAAACAAAACCCACCAACCCACATTCCTGGTCTCAGTTTCCAGAGCTCCGTGGGAACTCTCAAAGCAGCACGAGTTGGCACAGGTTGCAGCTTGCCCCTGGGCTGCATCTTCAGATTCATGGAAATCCAGCATGCAGCCGGCCAAAAAAGGCCAAGGGCCTATGTGGTACGGACAAAGCCTTCGGCCCAGGGAAACAAAACCCACCAACCCACGTTCCTGGTCTCAGTTTACAGATCTCTATGGGCACTCTCAAAGCAGCCCGAGTTGGCACAGGTGGCAGCTTGTCCCTGGGCGGCATCTTGATATTCGTGGAAATCGAGCCGGCAGACGGCCCCTGAGGAACAAGGCCCGACCTGGTACGGACAAAGGCTTCTGCCCGGGGAAACAAAACCCACCACCCCACGTTCCTGGTCTCAGTTTGCAGAGATCCATGGGCACTCTCAAAGCAGCCCGAGTTGGTACGGGTGGCACCTTGTCCCTGAGCGGCATCTTGATATTCGTGGAAATCCAGCAGGCAGACAGACGCGAAGGGCCGAGGGCCTACCTGGTACGGACAAATGCTTCTGCCCAAGGAGACAAAACCCACCAGCCCATGTTCCTGGTCTCAGTTTGCAGAGATCCATGGGCACTCTCAAAGCAGCCCGAGTTGGCACAGGTGGCAGCTTGTCCCTGGGCGGCATCTTGATATTTTTGGAAATCCAGCATGCAGACTGCCCCTAAGGAACAAGGCCCTATCTGGTACAGACAAAGGCTTATGCCTGGGAAAACAAAACCCACCAGCCCACGTTCCTGGTCTCAGTTTGCAGAGCTCCATGGGCACTCTCAAAGCAGCCCGAGTTGGCACAGGTGGCAACTTGTCCGTGGGCCTCATCTTGATATTCGTGGAAATCCAGCAAGCAGCCTAACCTTAAGGACAAGGGGCCATCCTAGTACTGACATAGGCTTCTGACCTGGGAAACAAAACCCACCAGCCCACGTTCCTGGTCTCAGTTTACAGAACTCTTTGCGAACTCTCAAAGCAGCCCGAGTTGGCACGGGTGGCAGCTTGTCCCTGGGCCGCATCTTGATATTCGTGGAAATCCAGCAGGCAGACTGCCCCTGAGGAACAACGCCCGACCTGGTACGGACAAAGGCTTCTGCCCGGGGAATCAAGACCCACCAGCCCACGTTCCTGGTCTCAGTCTGCAGAGCTCCATGGGCACTCTCAAAGCAGCCCGAGTTGGCACAGGTGGCAGCTTGTCCCTGGGCGGCATCTTGATATTCGTGGAAATCCAGCAAGCAGCCGAACCATAAGGAACAAGGCCCTATCTGGTACTGACAAAGGCTTCTGCCCGGGAAAACAAAACCCACCAGTCCACGTTCCTGGTCTCAGTCTGCAGAGATCCATGGGCACTCTCAAAGCAGCACGAGTTGGCACAGGTGGCAGCTTGTCCCTCGGGGGCATTTTGATATTCGTGGAAATACAGCAGGCAGCCGGCCCCAAAGGGCCGAGGGCCTACATGGTACAGAGAAAGGCTTCTGCCCGGGAAAAAAAAACCCACCAGCCCACGTTCCTGGTCACAGTTTCCAGAGTTCCATGGGCACTCTCAAGGCAGCCCGAGTCGGCACAGGTGGCAGCTTGTCCCTGGGCGGCATCTTTATATTCGTGGAAATCCAGCAGGCAGACGGACCCGAAGGGTTCAGGGCCTACCTGGTCGTGCAATAGCTTCTGCCCAAGGAGGCAAAACCCACCAGCCCATGTTCCTGGTCTCATTTTGCAGAGATCGATGGGCACACTCAAAGAAGCCCGAGTTGGCACAGGTGGCAGCTTGTCCCTGGGCGGCATCTTGATATTTTTGGAAATCCAGCAGGCAGCCTGCCCCTAAGGAACAAGGCCCTACCTGGTGCTGCAAATGCTTCTGCCCGGGGAGACAGAACCCACCACCCCACACTTCTGGTCTCAATCTGCACAGATCGATGGGCACTCTCAAAGCAGCCTGAGTTGGCACAGGTGGCAGCTTGTCCCTGGGCGGCATCTTGATATTCGTGGAAATACAGCAGGCAGACGGACCCAAAGGGCCGAGGGCCTACCTGGTACTGCAAATGCTTCTGCCCAAGGAGACAAAACCCACCAGCCCACGTTCCTGGTCTCAGTTTGCAGAGCTCCATGGGCACTCTCAAAGCTGCCTGAGTTGGCACGGGTGGCAGCTTGTCCCTGGGCGGCACCTTGATATTCGTGGAAATCCAGCAAGCAGACAGCCCGTGAGGAACAAGGCCCGACCTGGTACTGACAAAGCCTTCTGCCCAGGGAAACAAAACCCACCAGCCCGCATTCCTGGTCTCAGTTTACAGAGCTCCGTGGGCACTCTCAAAGCAGCCGGAGTTGCCACAGTTTGCAGCTTGTCCCTGGGCGGCATTTTCAGATTCGTGGAAATCCAGCGGGCAGCCGGCCACAAAAGGCCGAGGGCCTACCTGGTACGGACAAAGGCTTCGTCCTAGGGAAACAAAACCCACCAGCCCACGCTCCTGGTCTCAGTTTCCAGAGATCCATGGGCACTCTCAAAGCAGCCCGAGTTGGCACAGGTGGCAGCTTGTCCCTGGGCGGCACCTTGATATTCGTGGAAATCCAGCATGCAGCCGGCCCGTGAGAAACAAGGCCCTACCTGGTACTGACAAAGCCTTCTGCCCAGGGAAACAAAACCCACCAGCCCACATTCTGGTCTCAGTTTACAGAGCTCCGTGGGAACTCTCAAAGCAGCCGGAGTTGGCACAGGTGGCAGCTTGTCCCTGGGCGGCATCTTCAGATTCGTGGAAATCCAGCATGCAGCCGGCCACAAAAGGCCGAGGGCCTACCTGGTACGGACAAAGGCTTCGTCCTAGGGAAACAAAACCCACCAGCCCACACTTCTGGTCTCAATCTGCACAGATCGATGGGCACTCTCAAAGCAGCCCGAGTTGGCACAGGTAGCAGCTTGTCCCTGGGCGGCATCTTGATATTCGTGGAAATCCAGCATGCAGCCGGCCAAAAAAAGGTCAAGGGCCTACCTGGTACGGACAAAGGCTTCTGCCGGGGAAAACAAAACCCACCACGCCACGTTCCTGGTCTCAGTCTGCAGAGATCCATGGGCACTCTCAAAGCAGCCCGAGTTGGCACAGGTAGCAGCTTGTCCCTGGGCCGCATCTCGATATTCGTGGAAATCCTGCAGCAGGCAGCCGGACCCGAAGTGCCGAGGGCCTTCCTGGTCCTGCAAATGCTTCTGCCCAAGGAGACAAAACCCACCAGCCCACGTTCCTGGTCTCAGTTTCCAGAGCTCCATGGGCACTCACAAAGTAGCCCGAGTTGGCACAAGTGGCACCTTGTCCCTGGGCGGCACCTTGATATTCGTGGAAATCCAGCAAGCAGACGGCCCGTGAGGAACAAGGCCCTACCTGGTACTGACAAAGGCTTCTGCCCAGGGAAACAAAACCCACCAACCCACATTCCTGGTCTCAGTTTCCAGAGCTCCGTGGGAACTCTCAAAGCAGCACGAGTTGGCACAGGTTGCAGCTTGCCCCTGGCCTGCATCTTCAGATTCATGGAAATCCAGCATGCAGCCGGCCAAAAAAGGCCAAGGGCCTATGTGGTACGGACAAAGCCTTCGGCCCAGGGAAACAAAACCCACCAGCCCACGTTCCTGGTCTCAGTTTACAGATCTCTATGGGCACTCTCAAAGCAGCCCGAGTTGGCACAGGTGGCAGCTTGTCCCTGGGCGGCATCTTGATATTCGTGGAAATCGAGCCGGCAGACGGCCCCTGAGGAACAAGGCCCGACCTGGTACGGACAAAGGCTTCTGCCCGGGGAAACAAAACCCACCACCCCACGTTCCTGGTCTCAGTTTGCAGAGATCCATGGGCACTCTCAAAGCAGCCCGAGTTGGTACGGGTGGCACCTTGTCCCTGAGCGGCATCTTGATATTCGTGGAAATCCAGCAGGCAGACAGACGCGAAGGGCCGAGGGCCTACCTGGTACGGACAAATGCTTCTGCCCAAGGAGACAAAACCCACCAGCCCATGTTCCTGGTCTCAGTTTGCAGAGATCCATGGGCACTCTCAAAGCAGCCCGAGTTGGCACAGGTGGCAGCTTGTCCCTGGGCGGCATCTTGATATTTTTGGAAATCCAGCATGCAGACTGCCCCTAAGGAACAAGGCCCTATCTGGTACAGACAAAGGCTTATGCCTGGGAAAACAAAACCCACCAGCCCACGTTCCTGGTCTCAGTTTGCAGAGCTCCATGGGCACTCTCAAAGCAGCCCGAGTTGGCACAGGTGGCAACTTGTCCGTGGGCCTCATCTTGATATTCGTGGAAATCCAGCAAGCAGCCTAACCTTAAGGACAAGGGGCCATCCTAGTACTGACAAAGGCTTCTGACCTGGGAAACAAAACCCACCAGCCCACGTTCCTGGTCTCAGTTTACAGAACTCTTTGCGAACTCTCAAAGCAGCCCGAGTTGGCACGGGTGGCAGCTTGTCCCTGGGCGGCATCTTGATATTCGTGGAAATCCAGCAGGCAGACTGCCCCTGAGGAACAAGGCCCGACCTGGTACGGACAAAGGCTTCTGCCCGGGGAAACAAAACCCACCACCCCACGTTCCTGGTCTCAGTTTGCAGAGATCCATGGGCACTCTCAAAGCAGCCCGAGTTGGTACGGGTGGCACCTTGTCCCTGAGCGGCATCTTGATATTCGTGGAAATCCAGCAGGCAGACAGACGCGAAGGGCCGAGGGCCTACCTGGTACGGACAAATGCTTCTGCCCAAGGAGACAAAACCCACCAGCCCATGTTCCTGGTCTCAGTTTGCAGAGATCCATGGGCACTCTCAAAGCAGCCCGAGTTGGCACAGGTGGCAGCTTGTCCCTGGGCGGCATCTTGATATTTTTGGAAATCCAGCATGCAGACTGCCCCTAAGGAACAAGGCCCTATCTGGTACAGACAAAGGCTTATGCCTGGGAAAACAAAACCCACCAGCCCACGTTCCTGGTCTCAGTTTGCAGAGCTCCATGGGCACTCTCAAAGCAGCCCGAGTTGGCACAGGTGGCAACTTGTCCGTGGGCCTCATCTTGATATTCGTGGAAATCCAGCAAGCAGCCTAACCTTAAGGACAAGGGGCCATCCTAGTACTGACAAAGGCTTCTGACCTGGGAAACAAAACTCACCAGCCCACGTTCCTGGTCACAGTTTAGAGAACTCTTTGCGAACTCTCAAAGCAGCCCGAGTTGGCACGGGTGGCAGCTTGTCCCTGGGCGGCATCTTGATATTCGTGGAAATCCAGCAGGCAGACTGCCCCTGAGGAACAAGGCCCGACCTGGTACGGACAAAGGCTTCTGCCCGGGGAATCAAGACCCACCAGCCCACGTTCCTGGTCTCAGTTTGCAGAGATCCATGGGCACTCTCAAAGCAGCCCGAGTTTGCACAGGTGGCAGCTTGTCCCTGGGCGGCATCTTGATATTTTTGGAAATCCAGCAAGCAGCCGAACCATAAGGAACACGGCCCTACCTGGTACTGACAAAGGCTTCTGCCCGGGAAAACAAAACCCACCACCCCACGTTCCTGGTCTCAGTCTGCAGAGCTCCATGGGCACTCTCAAAGCAGCCCGAGTTGGCACAGGTAGCAGCTTGTCCCTGGGCGGCATCTTGATATTTTTGGAAATCCAGCATGCAGACTGCCCCTAAGGAACAAGGCCCTATCTGGTACTGACAAAGGCTTCTGCCCGGGAAAACAAAACCCACCAGCCCACGTTCCTGGTCTCAGTTTGCAGAGCTCCATGGGCACTCTCAAAGCAGCCCGAGTTGGCACAGGTGGCAACTTGTCCGTGGGCCTCATCTTGATATTCGTGGAAATCCAGCAAGCAGCCTAACCTTAAGGACAAGGGGCCATCCTAGTACTGACAAAGGCTTCTGACCTGGGAAACAAAACTCACCAGCCCACGTTCCTGGTCACAGTTTAGAGAACTCTTTGCGAACTCTCAAAGCAGCCCGAGTTGGCACGGGTGGCAGCTTGTCCCTGGGCGGCATCTTGATATTCGTGGAAATCCAGCCGGCAGACTGCCCCTGAGGAACAAGGCCCTACCTGGTACGGACAAATGCTTCTGCCCGGGGAAACAAAACCCACCAGCCCACGTTCCTGGTCTCACTTTGCAGAGATCCATGGGCACTCTCAAAGCAGCCTGAGTTGGCACGGGTGGCAGCTTGTCCCTGGGCGGCATCTTGATATTCGTGTAAGTCCAGCAGGCAGACGGACGCGAAGGGCCAAGGGCCTACCTGGTACTGACAAATGCTTCTGCCCAGGGAAACAAAACACACCAGCCCACGTTCCTGGTCTCAGTTTGCAGAGATCGATGGGCACTCTCAAAGCAGCCCGAGTTGGCACAGGTGGCAGCTTGTCCCTGGGCGGCATCTTGATATTCGTGGAAATCCAGCAGGCAGACTGCCCCTAAGGAACAAGGCCCTACCTGGTACTGACAAATGCTTCTGCCTGGGAAGACAAAACCCACCAGCCCACGTTCCTGGTCTCAGTTTGCAGATATCCATGATCACTCTCAAAGCAGCACGAGTTGGCACAGGTGGCAGCTTATCTCTGGGCCGCATCTTGATATTCGTGGAAATCCAGCAGGCAGCCTAACCTTAAGGACAAGGGGCCATCCTAGTACTGACAAAGGCTTCTGACCTGGGAAACAAAACCCACCAGCCCACGTTCCTGGTCTCAGTTTACAGAACTCTTTGCGAACTCTCAATGCAGCCAGATTTGGCCTGGGTGGCAGCTTGTCCCTGGGCGGCATCTTGATATTCATGGAAATCCAGCAGGCAGACTGCCCCTGAGGAACAAGGCCCGACCTGGTACGGACAAAGGCTTCTGCCCGGGGAATCAAGACCCACCAGCCCACGTTCCTGGTCTCAGTTTGCAGAGATCCATGGGCACTCTCAAAGCAGCCCGAGTTTGCACAGGTGGCAGCTTGTCCCTGGGCGGCATCTTGATATTTTTGGAAATCCAGCAAGCAGCCGAACCATAAGGAACACGGCCCTACCTGGTACTGACAAAGGCTTCTGCCCGGGAAAACAAAACCCACCACCCCACGTTCCTGGTCTCAGTCTGCAGAGCTCCATGGGCACTCTCAAAGCAGCCCGAGTTGGCACAGGTAGCAGCTTGTCCCTGGGCGGCATCTTGATATTTTTGGAAATCCAGCATGCAGACTGCCCCTAAGGAACAAGGCCCTATCTGGTACTGACAAAGGCTTCTGCCCGGGAAAACAAAACCCACCAGCCCACGTTCCTGGTCTCAGTTTGCAGAGCTCCATGGGCACTCTCAAAGCAGCCCGAGTTGGCACAGGTGGCAACTTGTCCGTGGGCCTCATCTTGATATTCGTGGAAATCCAGCAAGCAGCCTAACCAGAATGAAAAGGGGCCAACCTGGTACTGACAAAGGCTTCTGCCCAGGGAAACAAAACCCACCAGCCCACGTTCCTGGTCTCAGTTTACAGAACCCTATGCTCACGCTCAAAGCAACCCGAGTTGGCACGGGTGGACTCTTGTCCCTGGGCCGCATCTTGATATTCGTGGAAATCCAGCCGGCAGACTGCCCCTGAGGAACAAGGCCCTACCTGGTACTGACAAATGCTTCTGCCCGGGGAAACAAAACCCACCAGCCCACGTTCCTGGTCTCACTTTGCAGATATCCATGGGCACTCTCAAAGCAGCGCGAGTTGGCACGGGTGGCAGCTTGTCCCTGGGCGGCATCTTGATATTCGTGTAAGTCCAGCAGGCAGACGGACGCGAAGGGCCGAGGGCCTACCTGGTACTGACAAAGGCTTCTGACCTGGGAAACAAAACTCACCAGCCCACGTTCCTGGTCTCAGTTTACAGAACTCTTTGCGAACTCTCAAAGCAGCCCGAGTTGGCACAGGTGGCAGCTTGTCCCTGGGCGGCATCTTCAGATTCGTGGAAATCCAGCAGGCAGACTGCCCCTAAGGAACAAGGCCCTACCTGGTACTGACAAATGCTTCTGCCTGGGAAGACAAAACCCACCAGCCCACGTTCCTGGTCTCAGTTTGCAGAGATCCATGGGCACTCTCAAAGCAGCCCGAGTTGGCACAGGTGGCAGCTTGTCCCTGGGCGGCATCTTGATATTCGTGGAAATCCAGCAAGCAGCCGAACCATAAGGAACAAGGCCCTACCTGGTACTGACAAAGGCTTCTGCCCGGGAAAACAAAACCCACCACCCCACGTTCCTGGTCTCAGTCTGCAGAGATCCATGGGCACTCTCAAAGCAGCCCGAGTTGGCACAGGTGGCAGCTTGTCCCTCGGGGGCATTTTGATATTCGTGGAAATACAGCAGGCAGCAGGCCCCGAAGGGCCGAGGGCCTACATGGTACAGAGAAAGGCTTCTGCCCGGGAAAAAAAAACCCACCAGCCCACGTTCCTGGTCACAGTTTCCAGAGTTCCATGGGCACTCTCAAGGCAGCCCGAGTCGGCACAGGTGGCAGCTTGTCCCTGGGCGGCATCTTTATATTCGTGGAAATCCAGCAGGCAGACGGACCCGAAGGGTTCAGGGCCTACCTGGTCGTGCAATAGCTTCTGCCCAAGGAGGCAAAACCCACCAGCCCATGTTCCTGGTCTCATTTTGCAGAGATCGATGGGCACTCTCAAAGAAGCCCGAGTTGGCACAGGTGGCAGCTTGTCCCTGGGCGGCATCTTGATATTTTTGGAAATCCAGCAGGCAGCCTGCCCCTAAGGAACAAGGCCCTACCTGGTACTGACAAAGGCTGATGCCTGGGAACACAATACCCACCAGCCCACGTTCCTGGTCTCAGTTTAGAGAACACCATGGGCACTCTAAAGGCAGCCCGAGTTGTCAATGGTGGCAGCTTGTCCCTGGGCGGCATCTTCGGATTCGCGGATATAAAGCAGGCAGCCTGCCCCGAGGAACAAGGCCCTACCTGGTACTGACAAAGGCTTCTGCCCGGGGAAACAAAACCCACCAGCCCACGTTCCTGGTCTCAGTTTGCAGAGCTCCATGGGCACTCTCAAAGTAGCCCGAGTTGGTACGGGTTGCAGCTTGTCCCTGGGCGGCATCTTCATATTCGTGGAAATCCAGCAGGCAGCCTGCCCCTGAGGAACAAGGCCCTACCTGGTACTGACAAAGTCTTCTGCCCGGGAAAACAAAACCCACCAGCCCACGTTCCTGGTCTCAGTCTGCAGAGATCCATGGGCACACTCAAAGCAGCACGAGTTGGCACAGGTGGCAGCTTGTCCCTGGGCGGCACCTTGATATTCGTGGAAATCCAGCAAGCAGCCAGCCCCGAAGGTCCGAGGGCCGACATGGTACCGAGAAACGCTTCTGCCCAGCGAAACAAAACCCATCAGCCCACGTTCCTGGTCTCAGTTTGCAGAGCCCCATGGGCACTCTCAAAGCAGCCCGAGTTGGCACAGGTGGCAGCTTGTCCCTGGGCGGCATCTTGATATTCGTGGAAATCCAGTAGGCAGCCTGCCCCTAAGGAACAAGGCCCTACCTGGTACTGACAAAGGCTTAAGCCTGGGAACACAAAACCCACCACCCCACGTTCCTGGTCTCAGTTTGCAGAGCTCCATGGGCAGTCTCAAAGCAGCACGAGTTGGCACAGGTGGCAGCTTGTCCGTGGGCCGCATCTTGATATTCGTGGAAATCCAGAAAGCAGCCTAACCATAAGGAAAAGGGGCCTACCTAGTATTGACAAATGCTTCTGCCCGGGATAACAAAACCCACCAGCCCACGTTCCTGGTCTCAGTCTCCAGAGATCCATGGGAACTCTCAAAGCAGCCCGAGGTGGCACGGGTGGCAGCTTGTCCGTGGGCCTCATCTTGATATTCGTGGAAATCCAGCAAGCAGCCGGCCCGTGAGAAACAAGGCCCCACCTGGTAATGACAAAGGCTTCTGCCCAGGGAAACAAACCCACCAGCCCACGTTCCTGGTCTCAGTTTCCAGAGCTCTGTGGGAACACTCAAAGCAGCTGGAGTTGGCACAGGTGGCAGCTTGTCCCTGGGCGGCATCTTCAGATTCGTGGAAATCCAGCATGCAGCCGGCCACAAAAATATCAAGGGCCTACCTGGTACGGACAAAGGCTTCGTCCTAGGGAAACAAAACCCACCAGCCCACGTTCCTGGTCTCAGTTTGCAGAGATCCATGGGCACTCTCAAAGCAGCCCGAGTTGGTACAGGTGGCAGCTTGTCCCTGGGCGGCATCTTGATATTCGTGGAAATCCAGCAGGCAGTCGGCCCCGAAGGGGCGAGGGCCGACATGGTACACAGAAAAGCTTCTGCCCAGAGAAACAAAACCCACCAGCCCACGTTCCTGGTCTCAGTTTGCAGAGATCCATGGGCACTCGCAAAGCAGCCCGAGTTGGCACATGTAGCAGCTTGTCCCTGGGCATCATCTCGATATTCGTGGAAATCCAGCAGGCAGCCGGACCCGAAGGGCCGAGGGCCTACCTGGTCCTGCAAATGCTTCTGCCCAAGGAGACAAAACCCACCACCCCACGTTCCTGGTCTCAGTTTGCAGAGCTCCATGGGCACTCTCAAAGCAGCCCGAGTTGGCACAGGTGGCAGCTTGTCCCTGGGCCGCATATTTATATTAGTGGAAATCCAGCAGGCAGCCGGACCCGAAGGGCCGAAGGCCGACATGGTACAGAGAAAGGCTTCTGACTGGGTAAACAAAACCCACCAGCCCACGTTCCTGGTCTCAGTTTCCAGAGCTCCATGGGCACTCTCAAGGCAGCCGGAGTTGGCACAAGTGGCAGCTTGTCCCTGGGCGGCATCTTGATATTCGTGGAAATCCAGCAGGCAGCCTGCCCCTGAGGAACATGGCCCTACCTGGTACTGACAAAGGCTTCTGCCCGGGGAAACAAAACCCACAACCCCACGTTCCTGGTCTCAGTTTGCAGAGATCCATGGGCACTCTCAAAGCAGCCCGAGTTGGCACAGGTGGCAGCTTGTCCCTGGGCGGCATCTTCAGATTCGTGGAAATCCAGCAGTCAGACTGCCCCTAAGGAACAAGGCCCTACCTGGTACAGACAAATGCTTCTGCCTGGGAAGACAAAACCCACCAACCCACGTTCCTGGTCTCATTTTTCAGAGATCCATGGGCACTCTCAAAGCAGCCCGAGTTGGCACAGGTGGCAGCTTATCTCTGGGCCGCATCTTGATATTCGTGGAAATCCAGCAAGCAGCCTAACCTTAAGGACAAGGGGCCATCCTAGTACTGACAAAGGCTTCTGACCTGGGAAACAAAACCCACCAGCCCACGTTCCTGGTCTCAGTTTACAGAACTCTTTGCGAACTCTCAAAGCAGCCCGAGTTGGCACGGGTGGCAGCTTGTCCCTGGGCGGCATCTTGATATTCGTGGAAATCCAGCAGGCAGACTGCCCCTGAGGAACAAGGCCCGACCTGGTACGGACAAAGGCTTAAGCCCGGGGAATCAAGACCCACCAGCCCACGTTCCTGGTCTCAGTTTAGAGAACACCATGGGCACTCTAAAGGCAGCCCGAGTTGTCAATGGTGGCAGCTTGTCCCTGGGCGGCATCTTCAGATTCGCGGATATAAAGCAGGCAGCCTGCCCCTGAGGAACAAGGCCCTACCTGGTACTGACAAAGGCTTCTGCCCGGGGAAACAAAACCCACCACCCCACGTTCCTGGTCTCAGTTTGCAGAGATCCATGGGCACTCTCAAAGCAGCCCGAGTTGGTACGGGTGGCAGCTTGTCCCTGGGCGGCATCTTCATATTCGTGGAAATCCAGGAGGCAGCCTGCCCCTGAGGAACAAGGCCCTACCTGGTAATGACAAAGGCTTCTGCCCGGGAAAACAAAACCCACCAGCCCACGTTCCTGGTCTCAGTCTGCAGAGATCCATGGGCACTCTCAAAGCAGCCCGAGTTGGTACAGGTGGCAGCTTGTCCCTGGGCGGCACCTTGATATTCGTGGAAATCCAGCAAGCAGCCAGCCCCGAAGGGCCGAGGGCCGACATGGTACTGAGAAAGGCTTCTGACCAGCGAAACAAAACCCACCAGCCCACGTTCCTGGTCACAGTTTCCAGAGCTCCATGGGCACTCTCAAAGCAGCCCGAGTTTGCACAGGTTGCAGCTTGTCCCTGGGCGGCATCTTGATATTCGTGGAAATCCAGCAGGCAGCCTGCCCCTAAGGAACAAGGCCCTACCTGGTACTGAGAATGGCTTATGCCCGGGAACACAAAAGGCACCAGCCCACGTTCCTGGTCTCAGTTTGCAGAGCTCCATGGGCACTCTCAAAGCAGCCCGAGTTGGCACGGGTGGCAGCTTGTCCGTGGGCAGCATCTTGATATTCGTGGAAATCCAGCAAGCAGCCTAACCATAAGGAAAAGGGGCCTACCTAGTACTGACAAAGGCTTCTGCCCGGGATGACAAAACCCACCAGCCCACGATCCTGGTCTCAGTCTGCAGAGATCCATGGGCACTCTCAAAGCAGCCCGAGTTGGCACAGGTGGCAGCTTGTCCCTGGGCGGCATCTTGATATTCGTGGAAATCCAGCAGGCAGACGGCCCCGAAGGGCCGAGGGCCTACATGGTACAGAGAATGGCTTCTGCCCGGGAAAACAGAACCCACCAGCCCACGTTCCTGGTCTCAGTTTGCAGAGCTCCATGGGCACTCTCAAAGCAGCGCGAGTTGGCACAGGTGGCAGCTTGTCCCTGGGCGGCATCTTGATATTCGTGGAAATCCAGCAGGCAACCGGCCCCGAAGGGGCGAGGGCCGACATGGTACAGAGAAAGCCTTCTGCCCAGGGAAACAAAACCCATCACCCCACGTTCCTGGTCACAGTTTCCAGAACTCCATGGGCACTCTCAAAGCAGCCCGAGTTGGCACAGGTGGCAGCTTGTCCCTGGGCCGCATATTTATATTAGTGGAAATCCAGCAGGCAGCCGGACCCGAAGGGCCGAGGGCCTACCTGGTCGTGCAATAGCGTCTGCCAAGGAGACAAAACCCACCAGCCCATGTTCCTGGTCTCAGTTTGCAGAGATCCATGGGCACTCTCAAAGCAGCCCGAGTTGGCACAGGTGGCAGCTTGTCCCTGGGCCGCATCTTGATATTTCTGGAAATCCAGCAGGCAGACTGCCCCTAAGGAACAAGGCCCTATCTGGTACTGACAAAGGCTTATGCCTCGGAAAACAAAACCCACCAGCCCACGTTCCTGGTCTCAGTTTGCAGAGATCCATGGGCACTCTCAAAGCAGCGCGAGTTGGCACAGGTGGCAGCTTGTCCCTGGGCCGCATCTTGATATTCGTGGAAATCCAGCAAGCAGCCTAACCATAAGGAAAAGGGGCCAACCTGGTACTGACAAAGGCTTCTGACCTGGGAAACAAAACCCACCAGCCCACGTTCCTGGTCTCAGTTTACAGAACCCTATGCGCACTCTCAAAGCAGCCCGAGTTGGCACGGGTGGACTCTTGTCCCTGGGCCGCATCTTGATATTCGTGGAAATCCAGCCGGCAGACTGCCCCTGAGGAACAAGGCCCTACCTGGTACTGACAAATGCTTCTGCCCGGGGAAACAAAACCCACCAGCCCACGTTCCTGGTCTCAGTTTGCAGATATCCATGGGCACTCTCAAAGCAGCCCGAGTTGGCACGGGTGGCAGCTTGTCCCTGGGCGGCATCTTGATATTCGTGTAAGTCCAGCAGGCAGACGGACGCGAAGGGCCGAGGGCCTACCTGGTACTGACAAAGGCTTCTGACCTGGGAAACAAAACTCACCAGCCCACGTTCCTGGTCTCAGTTTACAGAACTCTTTGCGAACTCTCAAAGCAGCGCGAGTTGGCACAGGTGGCAGCTTGTCCCTGGGCGGCATCTTCAGATTCGTGGAAATCCAGCAGGCAGACTGCCCCTAAGGAACAAGGCCCTACCTGGTACTGACAAATGCTTCTGCCTGGGAAGACAAAACCCACCAGCCCACGTTCCTGGTCTCAGTTTGCAGAGATCCATGGGCACTCTCAAAGCAGCCCTAGTTGGCACAGGTGGCAGCTTGTCCCTGGGCGGCATCTTGATATTCGTGGAAATCCAGCAAGCAGCCGAACCATAAGGAACAAGGCCCTACCTGGTACTGACAAAGGCTTCTGCCCGGGAAAACAAAACCCACCACCCCACGTTCCTGGTCTCAGTCTGCAGAGATCCATGGGCACTCTCAAAGCAGCCCGAGTTGGCACAGGTGGCAGCTTGTCCCTCGGGGGCATTTTGATATTCGTGGAAATACAGCAGGCAGCCGGCCCCGAAGGGCCGAGGGCCTACATGGTACAGAGAAAGGCTTCTGCCCGGGAAAAAAAAACCCACCAGCCCACGTTCCTGGTCACAGTTTCCAGAGTTCCATGGGCACTCTCAAGGCAGCCCGAGTCGGCACAGGTGGCAGCTTGTCCCTGGGCGGCATCTTTATATTCGTGGAAATCCAGCAGGCAGACGGACCCGAAGGGTTCAGGGCCTACCTGGTCGTGCAATAGCTTCTGCCCAAGGAGGCAAAACCCACCAGCCCATGTTCCTGGTCTCATTTTGCAGAGATCGATGGGCACTCTCAAAGAAGCCCGAGTTGGCACAGGTGGCAGCTTGTCCCTGGGCGGCATCTTGATATTTTTGGAAATCCAGCAGGCAGCCTGCCCCTAAGGAACAAGGCCCTACCTGGTACTGACAAAGGCTGATGCCTGGGAACACAATACCCACCAGCCCACGTTCCTGGTCTCAGTTTAGAGAACTCCATGGGCACTCTAAAGGCAGCCCGAGTTGTCAATGGTGGCAGCTTGTCCCTGGGCGGCATCTTCGAATTCGCGGATATAAAGAAGGCAGCCTGCCCCGAGGAACAAGGCCCTACCTGGTACTGACAAAGGCTTCTGCCCGGGGAAACAAAACCCACCAGCCCACGTTCCTGGTCTCAGTTTGCAGAGCTCCATGGGCACTCTCAAAGTAGCCCGAGTTGGTACGGGTGGCAGCTTGTCCCTGGGCGGCATCTTCATATTCGTGGAAATCCAGCAGGCAGCCTGCCCCTAAGGAACAAGGCCCTACCTGGTACTGACAAAGTCTTCTGCCCGGGAAAACAAAACCCACCAGCCCACGTTCCTGGTCTCAGTCTGCAGAGATCCATGGGCACACTCAAAGCAGCACGAGTTGGTACAGGTGGCAGCTTGTCCCTGGGCGGCACCTTGATATTCGTGGAAATCCAGCAAGCAGCCAGCCCCGAAGGTCCGAGGGCCGACATGGTACCGAGAAAGGCTTCTGCCCAGCGAAACAAAACCCATCAGCCCACGTTCCTGGTCTCAGTTTGCAGAGCCCCATGGGCACTCTCAAAGCAGCCCGAGTTGGCACAGGTGGCAGCTTGTCCCTGGGCGGCATCTTGATATTCGTGGAAATCCAGTAGGCAGCCTGCCCCTAAGGAACAAGGCCCTACCTGGTACTGACAAAGGCTTAAGCCTGGGAACACAAAACCCACCACCCCACGTTCCTGGTCTCAGTTTGCAGAGCTCCATGGGCAGTCTCAAAGCAGCACGAGTAGGCACAGGTGGCAGCTTGTCCGTGGGCCGCATCTTGATATTCGTGGAAATCCAGAAAGCAGCCTAACCATAAGGAAAAGGGGCCTACCTAGTATTGACAAATGCTTCTGCCCGGGATAACAAAACCCACCAGCCCACGTTCCTGGTCTCAGTCTCCAGAGATCCATGGGAACTCTCAAAGCAGCCCGAGGTGGCACGGGTGGCAGCTTGTCCGTGGGCCTCATCTTGATATTCGTGGAAATCCAGCAAGCAGCCGGCCCGTGAGAAACAAGGCCCCACCTGGTAATGACAAAGGCTTCTGCCCAGGGAAACAAACCCACCAGCCCACATTCCTGGTCTCAGTTTCCAGAGCTCTGTGGGAACACTCAAAGCAGCTGGAGTTGGCACAGGTGGCAGCTTGTCCCTGGGCGGCATCTTCAGATTCGTGGAAATCCAGCATGCAGCCGGCCACAAAAATATCAAGGGCCTACCTGGTACGGACAAAGGCTTCGTCCTAGGGAAACAAAACCCACCAGCCCACGTTCCTGGTCTCAGTTTGCAGAGATCCATGGGCACTCTCAAAGCAGCCCGAGTTGGTACAGGTGGCAGCTTGTCCCTGGGCGGCATCTTGATATTCGTGGAAATCCAGCAGGCAGTCGGCCCCGAAGGGGCGAGGGCCGACATGGTACACAGAAAAGCTTCTGCCCAGAGAAACAAAACCCACCAGCCCACGTTCCTGGTCTCAGTTTGCAGAGCTCCATGGGCACTCGCAAAGCAGCCCGAGTTGGCACATGTAGCAGCTTGTCCCTGGGCATCATCTCGATATTCGTGGAAATCCAGCAGGCAGCCGGACCCGAAGGGCCGAGGGCCTACCTGGTCCTGCAAATGCTTCTGCCCAAGGAGACAAAACCCACCACCCCACGTTCCTGGTCTCAGTTTGCAGAGCTCCATGGGCACTCTCAAAGCAGCCCGAGTTGGCACAGGTGGCAGCTTGTCCCTGGGCCGCATATTTATATTAGTGGAAATCCAGCAGGCAGCCGGACCCGAAGGGCCGAAGGCCGACATGGTACAGAGAAAGGCTTCTGCCAGGGGAAACAAAACCCACCAGCCCACGTTCCTGGTCTCAGTTTCCAGAGCTCCATGGGCACTCTCAAGGCAGCCGGAGTTGGCACAAGTGGCAGCTTGTCCCTGGGCGGCATCTTGATATTCGTGGAAATCCAGCAGGTAGCCTGCCCCTGAGGAACATGGCCCTACCTGGTACTGACAAAGGCTTCTGCCCGGGGAAACAAAACCCACAACCCCACGTTCCTGGTCTCAGTTTGCAGAGATCCATGGGCACTCTCAAAGCAGCCCGAGTTGGCACAGGTGGCAGCTTGTCCCTGGGCGGCATCTTCAGATTCGTGGAAATCCAGCAGGCAGACTGCCCCTAAGGAACAAGGCCCTACCTGGTACAGACAAATGCTTCTGCCTGGGAAGACAAAACCCACCAGCCCACGTTCCTGGTCTCATTTTTCAGAGATCCATGGGCACTCTCAAAGCAGCCCGAGTTGGCACAGGTGGCAGCTTATCTCTGGGCCGCATCTTGATATTCGTGGAAATCCAGCAAGCAGCCTAACCTTAAGGACAAGGGGCCATCCTAGTACTGACAAAGGCTTCTGACCTGGGAAACAAAACCCACCAGCCCACGTTCCTGGTCTCAGTTTACAGAACTCTTTGCGAACTCTCAAAGCAGCCCGAGTTGGCACGGGTGGCAGCTTGTCCCTGGGCGGCATCTTGATATTCGTGGAAATCCAGCAGGCAGACTGCCCCTGAGGAACAAGGCCCGACCTGGTACGGACAAAGGCTTAAGCCCGGGGAATCAAGACCCACCAGCCCACGTTCCTGGTCTCAGTTTAGAGAACTCCATGGGCACTCTAAAGGCAGCCCGAGTTGTCAATGGTGGCAGCTTGTCCCTGGGCGGCATCTTCAGATTCGCGGATATAAAGCAGGCAGCCTGCCCCTGAGGAACAAGGCCCTACCTGGTACTGACAAAGGCTTCTGCCCGGGGAAACAAAACCCACCACCCCACGTTCCTGGTCTCAGTTTGCAGAGATCCATGGGCACTCTCAAAGCAGCCCGAGTTGGTACGGGTGGCAGCTTGTCCCTGGGCGGCATCTTCATATTCGTGGAAATCCAGGAGGCAGCCTGCCCCTGAGGAACAAGGCCCTACCTGGTAATGACAAAGGCTTCTGCCCGGGAAAACAAAACCCACCAGCCCACGTTCCTGGTCTCAGTCTGCAGAGATCCATGGGCACTCTCAAAGCAGCCCGAGTTGGTACAGGTGGCAGCTTGTCCCTGGGCGGCACCTTGATATTCGTGGAAATCCAGCAAGCAGCCAGCCCCGAAGGGCCGAGGGCCGACATGGTACTGAGAAAGGCTTCTGACCAGCGAAACAAAACCCACCAGCCCACGTTCCTGGTCACAGTTTCCAGAGCTCCATGGGCACTCTCAAAGCAGCCCGAGTTTGCACAGGTTGCAGCTTGTCCCTGGGCGGCATCTTGATATTCGTGGAAATCCAGCAGGCAGCCTGCCCCTAAGGAACAAGGCCCTACCTGGTACTGAGAATGGCTTATACCCGGGAACACAAAAGGCACCAGCCCACGTTCCTGGTCTCAGTTTGCAGAGCTCCATGGGCACTCTCAAAGCAGCCCGAGTTGGCACGGGTGGCAGCTTGTCCGTGGGCAGCATCTTGATATTCGTGGAAATCCAGCAAGCAGCCTAACCATAAGGAAAAGGGGCCTACCTAGTACTGACAAAGGCTTCTGCCCGGGATGACAAAACCCACCAGCCCACGATCCTGGTCTCAGTCTGCAGAGATCCATGGGCACTCTCAAAGCAGCCCGAGTTGGCACAGGTGGCAGCTTGTCCCTGGGCGGCATCTTGATATTCGTGGAAATCCAGCAGGCAGACGGCCCCGAAGGGCCGAGGGCCTACATGGTACAGAGAATGGCTTCTGCCCGGGAAAACAGAACCCACCAGCCCACGTTCCTGGTCACAGTTTCCAGAGCTCCATGGGCACTCTCAAAGCAGCGCGAGTTGGCACAGGTGGCAGCTTGTCCCTGGGCGGCATCTTGATATTCGTGGAAATCCAGCAGGCAACCGGCCCCGAAGGGGCGAGGGCCGACATGGTACAGAGAAAGCCTTCTGCCCAGGGAAACAAAACCCATCACCCCACGTTCCTGGTCACAGTTTCCAGAACTCCATGGGCACTCTCAAAGCAGCCCGAGTTGGCACAGGTGGCAGCTTGTCCCTGGGCCGCATATTTATATTAGTGGAAATCCAGCAGGCAGCCGGACCCGAAGGGCCGAGGGCCTACCTGGTCGTGCAATAGCGTCTGCCAAGGAGACAAAACCCACCAGCCCATGTTCCTGGTCTCAGTTTGCAGAGATCCATGGGCACTCTCAAAGCAGCCCGAGTTGGCACAGGTGGCAGCTTGTCCCTGGGCCGCATCTTGATATTTCTGGAAATCCAGCAGGCAGACTGCCCCTAAGGAACAAGGCCCTATCTGGTACTGACAAAGGCTTATGCCTCGGAAAACAAAACCCACCAGCCCACGTTCCTGGTCTCAGTTTGCAGAGATCCATGGGCACTCTCAAAGCAGCGCGAGTTGGCACAGGTGGCAGCTTGTCCCTGGGCCGCATCTTGATATTCGTGGAAATCCAGCAAGCAGCCTAACCATAAGGAAAAGGGGCCAACCTGGTACTGACAAAGGCTTCTGACCTGGGAAACAAAACCCACCAGCCCACGTTCCTGGTCTCAGTTTACAGAACCCTATGCGCACTCTCAAAGCAGCCCGAGTTGGCACGGGTGGACTCTTGTCCCTGGGCCGCATCTTGATATTCGTGGAAATCCAGCCGGCAGACTGCCCCTGAGGAACAAGGCCCTACCTGGTACTGACAAATGCTTCTGCCCGGGGAAACAAAACCCACCAGCCCACGTTCCTGGTCTCAGTTTGCAGATATCCATGGGCACTCTCAAAGCAGCCCGAGTTGGCACGGGTGGCAGCTTGTCCCTGGGCGGCATCTTGATATTCGTGTAAGTCCAGCAGGCAGACGGACGCGAAGGGCCGAGGGCCTACCTGGTACTGACAAAGGCTTCTGACCTGGGAAACAAAACTCACCAGCCCACGTTCCTGGTCTCAGTTTACAGAACTCTTTGCGAACTCTCAAAGCAGCGCGAGTTGGCACAGGTGGCAGCTTGTCCCTGGGCGGCATCTTCAGATTCGTGGAAATCCAGCAGGCAGACTGCCCCTAAGGAACAAGGCCCTACCTGGTACTGACAAATGCTTCTGCCTGGGAAGACAAAACCCACCAGCCCACGTTCCTGGTCTCAGTTTGCAGAGATCCATGGGCACTCTCAAAGCAGCCCTAGTTGGCACAGGTGGCAGCTTGTCCCTGGGCGGCATCTTGATATTCGTGGAAATCCAGCAAGCAGCCGAACCATAAGGAACAAGGCCCTACCTGGTACTGACAAAGGCTTCTGCCCGGGAAAACAAAACCCACCACCCCACGTTCCTGGTCTCAGTCTGCAGAGATCCATGGGCACTCTCAAAGCAGCCCGAGTTGGCACAGGTGGCAGCTTGTCCCTCGGGGGCATTTTGATATTCGTGGAAATACAGCAGGCAGCCGGCCCCGAAGGGCCGAGGGCCTACATGGTACAGAGAAAGGCTTCTGCCCGGGAAAAAAAAACCCACCAGCCCACGTTCCTGGTCACAGTTTCCAGAGTTCCATGGGCACTCTCAAGGCAGCCCGAGTCGGCACAGGTGGCAGCTTGTCCCTGGGCGGCATCTTTATATTCGTGGAAATCCAGCAGGCAGACGGACCCGAAGGGTTCAGGGCCTACCTGGTCGTGCAATAGCTTCTGCCCAAGGAGGCAAAACCCACCAGCCCATGTTCCTGGTCTCATTTTGCAGAGATCGATGGGCACTCTCAAAGAAGCCCGAGTTGGCACAGGTGGCAGCTTGTCCCTGGGCGGCATCTTGATATTTTTGGAAATCCAGCAGGCAGCCTGCCCCTAAGGAACAAGGCCCTACCTGGTACTGACAAAGGCTGATGCCTGGGAACACAATACCCACCAGCCCACGTTCCTGGTCTCAGTTTAGAGAACTCCATGGGCACTCTAAAGGCAGCCCGAGTTGTCAATGGTGGCAGCTTGTCCCTGGGCGGCATCTTCGAATTCGCGGATATAAAGAAGGCAGCCTGCCCCGAGGAACAAGGCCCTACCTGGTACTGACAAAGGCTTCTGCCCGGGGAAACAAAACCCACCAGCCCACGTTCCTGGTCTCAGTTTGCAGAGCTCCATGGGCACTCTCAAAGTAGCCCGAGTTGGTACGGGTGGCAGCTTGTCCCTGGGCGGCATCTTCATATTCGTGGAAATCCAGCAGGCAGCCTGCCCCTAAGGAACAAGGCCCTACCTGGTACTGACAAAGTCTTCTGCCCGGGAAAACAAAACCCACCAGCCCACGTTCCTGGTCTCAGTCTGCAGAGATCCATGGGCACACTCAAAGCAGCACGAGTTGGTACAGGTGGCAGCTTGTCCCTGGGCGGCACCTTGATATTCGTGGAAATCCAGCAAGCAGCCAGCCCCGAAGGTCCGAGGGCCGACATGGTACCGAGAAAGGCTTCTGCCCAGCGAAACAAAACCCATCAGCCCACGTTCCTGGTCTCAGTTTGCAGAGCCCCATGGGCACTCTCAAAGCAGCCCGAGTTGGCACAGGTGGCAGCTTGTCCCTGGGCGGCATCTTGATATTCGTGGAAATCCAGTAGGCAGCCTGCCCCTAAGGAACAAGGCCCTACCTGGTACTGACAAAGGCTTAAGCCTGGGAACACAAAACCCACCACCCCACGTTCCTGGTCTCAGTTTGCAGAGCTCCATGGGCAGTCTCAAAGCAGCACGAGTTGGCACAGGTGGCAGCTTGTCCGTGGGCCGCATCTTGATATTCGTGGAAATCCAGAAAGCAGCCTAACCATAAGGAAAAGGGGCCTACCTAGTATTGACAAATGCTTCTGCCCGGGATAACAAAACCCACCAGCCCACGTTCCTGGTCTCAGTCTCCAGAGATCCATGGGAACTCTCAAAGCAGCCCGAGGTGGCACGGGTGGCAGCTTGTCCGTGGGCCTCATCTTGATATTCGTGGAAATCCAGCAAGCAGCCGGCCCGTGAGAAACAAGGCCCCACCTGGTAATGACAAAGGCTTCTGCCCAGGGAAACAAACCCACCAGCCCACATTCCTGGTCTCAGTTTCCAGAGCTCTGTGGGAACACTCAAAGCAGCCCGAGTTGGCACAGGTGGCAGCTTGTCCCTGGGCGGCATCTTCAGATTCGTGGAAATCCAGCATGCAGCCGGCCACAAAAATATCAAGGGCCTACCTGGTACGGACAAAGGCTTCGTCCTAGGGAAACAAAACCCACCAGCCCACGTTCCTGGTCTCAGTTTGCAGAGATCCATGGGCACTCTCAAAGCAGCCCGAGTTGGTACAGGTGGCAGCTTGTCCCTGGGCGGCATCTTGATATTCGTGGAAATCCAGCAGGCAGTCGGCCCCGAAGGGGCGAGGGCCGACATGGTACACAGAAAAGCTTCTGCCCAGAGAAACAAAACCCACCAGCCCACGTTCCTGGTCTCAGTTTGCAGAGCTCCATGGGCACTCGCAAAGCAGCCCGAGTTGGCACATGTAGCAGCTTGTCCCTGGGCATCATCTCGATATTCGTGGAAATCCAGCAGGCAGCCGGACCCGAAGGGCCGAGGGCCTACCTGGTCCTGCAAATGCTTCTGCCCAAGGAGACAAAACCCACCACCCCACGTTCCTGGTCTCAGTTTGCAGAGCTCCATGGGCACTCTCAAAGCAGCCCGAGTTGGCACAGGTGGCAGCTTGTCCCTGGGCCGCATATTTATATTAGTGGAAATCCAGCAGGCAGCCGGACCCGAAGGGCCGAAGGCCGACATGGTACAGAGAAAGGCTTCTGACTGGGTAAACAAAACCCACCAGCCCACGTTCCTGGTCTCAGTTTCCAGAGCTCCATGGGCACTCTCAAGGCAGCCGGAGTTGGCACAAGTGGCAGCTTGTCCCTGGGCGGCATCTTGATATTCGTGAAAATCCAGCAGGCAGCCTGCCCCTGAGGAACATGGCCCTACCTGGTACTGACAAAGGCTTCTGCCCGGGGAAACAAAACCCACAACCCCACGTTCCTGGTCTCAGTTTGCAGAGATCCATGGGCACTCTCAAAGCAGCCCGAGTTGGCACAGGTGGCAGCTTGTCCCTGGGCGGTATCTTCAGATTCGTGGAAATCCAGCAGGCAGACTGCCCCTAAGGAACAAGGCCCTACCTGGTACAGACAAATGCTTCTGCCTGGGAAGACAAAACCCACCAGCCCACGTTCCTGGTCTCATTTTTCAGAGATCCATGGGCACTCTCAAAGCAGCCCGAGTTGGCACAGGTGGCAGCTTATCTCTGGGCCGCATCTTGATATTCGTGGAAATCCAGCAAGCAGCCTAACCTTAAGGACAAGGGGCCATCCTAGTACTGACAAAGGCTTCTGACCTGGGAAACAAAACCCACCAGCCCACGTTCCTGGTCTCAGTTTACAGAACTCTGTGCGAACTCTCAAAGCAGCCCGAGTTGGCACGGGTGGCAGCTTGTCCCTGGGCGGCATCTTGATATTCGTGGAAATCCAGCAGGCAGACTGCCCCTGAGGAACAAGGCCCGACCTGGTACGGACAAAGGCTTAAGCCCGGGGAATCAAGACCCACCAGCCCACGTTCCTGGTCTCAGTTTAGAGAACTCCATGGGCACTCTAAAGGCAGCCCGAGTTGTCAATGGTGGCAGCTTGTCCCTGGGCGGCATCTTCAGATTCGCGGATATAAAGCAGGCAGCCTGCCCCTGAGGAACAAGGCCCTACCTGGTACTGACAAAGGCTTCTGCCCGGGGAAACAAAACCCACCACCCCACGTTCCTGGTCACAGTTTGCAGAGATCCATGGGCACTCTCAAAGCAGCCCGAGTTGGTACGGGTGGCAGCTTGTCCCTGGGCGGCATCTTCATATTCGTGGAAATCCAGGAGGCAGCCTGCCCCTGAGGAACAAGGCCCTACCTGGTAATGACAAAGGCTTCTGCCCGGGAAAACAAAACCCACCAGCCCACGTTCCTGGTCTCAGTCTGCAGAGATCCATGGGCACTCTCAAAGCAGCCCGAGTTGGTACAGGTGGCAGCTTGTCCCTGGGCGGCACCTTGATATTCGTGGAAATCCAGCAAGCAGCCAGCCCCGAAGGGCCGAGGGCCGACATGGTACAGAGAAAGGCTTCTGACCAGCGAAACAAAACCCACCAGCCCACGTTCCTGGTCACAGTTTCCAGAGCTCCATGGGCACTCTCAAAGCAGCCCGAGTTTGCACAGGTTGCAGCTTGTCCCTGGGCGGCATCTTGATATTCGTGGAAATCCAGCAGGCAGCCTGCCCCTAAGGAACAAGGCCCTACCTGGTACTGAGAATGGCTTATGCCCGGGAACACAAAAGGCACCAGCCCACGTTCCTGGTCTCAGTTTGCAGAGCTCCATGGGCACTCTCAAAGCAGCCCGAGTTGGCACGGGTGGCAGCTTGTCCGTGGGCGGCATCTTGATATTCGTGGAAATCCAGCAAGCAGCCTAACCATAAGGAAAAGGGGCCTACCTAGTACTGACAAAGGCTTCTGCCCGGGATGACAAAACCCACCAGCCCACGATCCTGGTCTCAGTCTGCAGAGATCCATGGGCACTCTCAAAGCAGCCCGAGTTGGCACAGGTGGCAGCTTGTCCCTGGGCGGCATCTTGATATTCGTGGAAATCCAGCAGGCAGACGGCCCCGAAGGGCCGAGGGCCTACATGGTACAGAGAATGGCTTCTGCCCGGGAAAACAGAACCCACCAGCCCACGTTCCTGGTCACAGTTTCCAGAGCTCCATGGGCACTCTCAAAGCAGCGCGAGTTGGCACAGGTGGCAGCTTGTCCCTGGGCGGCATCTTGATATTCGTGGAAATCCAGCAGGCAACCGGCCCCGAAGGGGCGAGGGCCGACATGGTACAGAGAAAGCCTTCTGCCCAGGGAAACAAAACCCATCACCCCACGTTCCTGGTCACAGTTTCCAGAACTCCATGGGCACTCTCAAAGCAGCCCGAGTTGGCACAGGTGGCAGCTTGTCCCTGGGCCGCATATTTATATTAGTGGAAATCCAGCAGGCAGCCGGACCCGAAGGGCCGAGGGCCTACCTGGTCGTGCAATAGCGTCTGCCAAGGAGACGAAACCCACCAGCCCATGTTCCTGGTCTCAGTTTGCAGAGATCCATGGGCACTCTCAAAGCAGCCCGAGTTGGCACAGGTGGCAGCTTGTCCCTGGGCCGCATCTTGATATTTCTGGAAATCCAGCAGGCAGACTGCCCCTAAGGAACAAGGCCCTATCTGGTACTGACAAAGGCTTATGCCTCGGAAAACAAAACCCACCAGCCCACGTTCCTGGTCTCAGTTTGCAGAGATCCATGGGCACTCTCAAAGCAGCGCGAGTTGGCACAGGTGGCAGCTTGTCCCTGGGCCGCATCTTGATATTCGTGGAAATCCAGCAAGCAGCCTAACCATAAGGAAAAGGGGCCAACCTGGTACTGACAAAGGCTTCTGACCTGGGAAACAAAACCCACCAGCCCACGTTCCTGGTCTCAGTTTACAGAACCCTATGCGCACTCTCAAAGCAGCCCGAGTTGGCACGGGTGGCAGCTTGTCCCTGGGCGGCATCTTGATATTCGTGGAAATCCAGCAAGCAGACTGCCCCTGAGGAACAAGGCCCTACCTGGTACTGACAAAGGCTTCTGCCCGGGGAAACAAAACCCACCAGCCCACGTTCCTGGTCTCAGTTTGCAGAGATCCATGGGCACTCTCAAAGCAGCCCGAGTTGGTACGGGTGGCAGCTTGTCCCTGGGCGGCATCTTGATATTCGTGTAAGTCCAGCAGGCAGACGGACGCGAAGGGCCAAGGGTCTACCTGGTACTGACAAATGCTTCTGCCCAAGGAGACAAAACCCACCAGCCCACGTTCCTGGTCTCAGTTTCCAGAGATCCATGGGCACTCCCAAAGCAGCCCGAGTTGGCACAGGTGGCAGCTTATCTCTGGGCCGCATCCTGATATTCGTGGAAATCCAGCAAGCAGCCTAACCTTAAGGACAAGGGGCCATCCTAGTACTGACAAAGGCTTCTGACCTGGGAAACAAAACCCACCAGCCCACGTTCCTGGTCTCAGTTTACAGAACTCTTTGCGAACTCTCAAAGCAGCCCGAGTTGGCACGGGTGGCACCTTGTCCCTGGGCAGCATCTTGATATTTTTGGAAATCCAGCAGGCAGCCTGCCCCTAAGGAACAAGGCCCTACCTGGTACTGACATAGGCTGATGCCTGGGAACACAATACCCACCAGCCCACATTCCTGGTCTCAGTTTAGAGAACTCCATGAGCACTCTAAAGGCAGCCCGAGTTGTCAATGGTGGCAGCTTGTCCCTGGGTGGCATCTTCAGATTCGCGGATATAAAGCAGGCAGCCTGCCCCTGAGGAACAAGGCCCTACCTGGTACTGACAAAGGCTTCTGCCCGGGGAAACAAAACCCACCAGCCCACGTTCCTGGTCTCAGTTTGCAGAGATCCATGGGCACTCTCAAAGCAGCCCGAGTTGGTACGGGTGGCAGCTTGTCCCTGGGCGGCATCTTCATATTCGTGGAAATCCAGCAGGCAGCCTGGCCCTGAGGAACAAGGCCCTACCTGGTACTGACAAAGGCTTCTGCCCGGGAAAACAAAACCCACCAGTCCACGTTCCTGGTTTCTGTTTGTAGAGCTCCATGGGCACTCTCAAAGCAGCCCTAGTTGGCACAGGTGGCAGCTTGTCCCTGGGCGGCATCTTGATATTCGTGGAAATCCAGCAGACAGACGGCCACAAAAGGCCGAGCGCCGACATAGTACAGAGAAAGGCTTCTGCCTGGGAAAACAAAACCCACCAGCCCACGTTCCTGGTCTCAGTTTCCAGAGATCCATGGGCACTCTCAAAGCAGCCCGAGTTGGCACGGGTGGCAGCTTGTCCCTGGGCGGCATCTTGATATTCGTGGAAATCCAGCAGGCAGCCTGCCCCTAAGGAACAAGGCCCTACCTGGTACTGACAAAGGCTTATGCCCGGGAACACAAAAGCCACCAGCCCACGTTCCTGGTCTCAGTTTGCAGAGCTCCATGGGCACTCTCAAAGCAGCACGAGTTTGCACAGGTGGCAGCTTGTCCCTGGGCCGCATCTCGATATTCGTGGAAATCCAGCAGGCAGCCTGACCCGAAGGGCCGAGGGCCTACCTGGTCCTGCAAATGCTTCTGCCCAAGGAGACAAAACCCACCAGCCCACGTTCCTGGTCTCAGTTTACAGAACTCTGTGGGCGCTCTCAAGGCAGCCTGAGTTAACACAGGTGGAAGCTTGTCTCTGGGCGGCATCTTGATATTCGTGGAAATCCAGCAGGCAGCCTGCCCCTGAGGAACTAGGCCCTACCAGGTACGGACAAAGGCTTCTGCCAGGGGAAACAAAACCCACCAGCCCACGTTCCTGGTCTCAGTTTGCAGAGCTCCATGGGCACTCTCAAAGCAGCCCGAGTTGGCACAGGTGGCAGCTTGTCCTTGGTCGGCACCTTGATATTCGTGGAAATGCAGCGGACAACCGGCCGCGATGGGCCGAGGGCCTACCTGGTACTGCAAATGCTTCTGCCCGCGGAAACAAAACCCACCAGCCCACATTCCTGGTCTCAGTCTGCAGAGATCGATGGGCACTCTCAAAGCAGCCCGAGTTGGCACAGGTGGCAGCTTGTCCCTGGGCAGCATCTTGATATTCGTGGAAATATAGCAAACAGACTAACCATAAGCAACAAGGCCCTACCTGGTACTGACAAAGGCTTCTGCCCGGGAAAACAAAACCCACCACCCCACGTTCCTGGACTCAGTCTACAGAGCTCCATGGGCACTCTCCAAGCAGCCCGAGTTGGCACAGGTGGCAGCTTGTCCCTGGGGGGCATTTTGATATTCGTGGAAATCCAGCACGCAGCCGGCCCCGAAGGGCCGAGGGCCTACATGGTACAGAGAAAGGCTTCTGCCCGGGAAAAAAAAACCCACCAGCCCACGTTCCTGGTCACAGTTTGCAGAGCTCCATGGGCACTCTCAAGGCATCCCGAGTTCGCACAGGTGGCAGCTTGTCCCTGGGCGGCATCTTTATATGCGTGGAAATCCAGCAGGCAGACGGACCCGAAGGGTTGAGGGCCTACCTGGTCGTGCAATAGCTTCTGCCCAAGGAGGCAAAACCCACCAGCCCATGTTCCTGGTCTCAGTTTGCAGAGATCCATGGGCACTCTCAAAGAAGCCCGAGTTGGCACATGTGGCAGCTTGTCCCTTGGCCGCATCTTGATATTTTTGGAAATCCAGCAGGCAGCCTGCCCCTAAGGAACAAGGCCCTACCTGGTACTGACAAAGGCTGATGCCTGGGAACACAATACCCACCAGCCCACATTCCTGGTCTCAGTTTAGAGAACTCCATGAGCACTCTAAAGGCAGCCCGAGTTGTCAATGGTGGCAGCTTGTCCCTGGGCGGCATCTTCAGATTCGCGGATATAAAGCAGGCAGCCTGCCCCTGAGGAACAAGGCCCTACCTGGTACTGACAAAGGCTTCTGCCCGGGGAAACAAAACCCACCAGCCCACGTTCCTGGTCTCAGTTTGCAGAGATCCATGGGCACTCTCAAAGCAGCCCGAGTTGGTACGGGTGGCAGCTTGTCCCTGGGCGGCATCTTCATATTCGTGGAAATCCAGCAGGCAGCCTGGCCCTGAGGAACAAGGCCCTACCTGGTACTGACAAAGGCTTCTGCCCGGGAAAACAAAACCCACCAGTCCACGTTCCTGGTTTCTGTTTGTAGAGCTCCATGGGCACTCTCAAAGCAGCCCTAGTTGGCACAGGTGGCAGCTTGTCCCTGGGCGGCATCTTGATATTCGTGGAAATCCAGCAGACAGACGGCCACAAAAGGCCGAGCGCCGACATAGTACAGAGAAAGGCTTCTGCCTGGGAAAACAAAACCCACCAGCCCACGTTCCTGGTCTCAGTTTCCAGAGATCCGTGGGCACTCTCAAAGCAGCCCGAGTTGGCACGGGTGGCAGCTTGTCCCTGGGCGGCATCTTGATATTCGTGGAAATCCAGCAGGCAGCCTGCCCCTAAGGAACAAGGCCCTACCTGGTCCTGACAAAGGCTTCTGCCCGGGGAAACAAAACCCACCACCCCACGTTCCTGGTCTCAGTTTGCAAAGATCCATGGGCACTCTCAAAGCAGCCCGAGTTGGTACGGGTGGCAGCTTGTCCCTGGGCGGCATCTTCATATTCGTGGAAATCCAGCAGGCAGCCTGCCCCTGAGGAACAAGGCCCTACCTGGTACTGACAAAGGCTTCTGCCCGGGAAAACAAAACCCCACCAGCCCACGTTCCTGGTCTCAGTCTGCAGAGATCCATGGGCACTCTCAAAGCAGCCCGAGTTGGTACAGGTGGCAGCTTGTCCCTGGGCGGCACCTTGATATTCGTGGAAATCCAGCAAGCAGCCAGCCCCGAAGGGCCGAGGGCCGACATGGTACAGAGAAAGGCTTCTGCCCAGCGAAACAAAACCCATCAGCCCACGTTCCTGGTCTCAGTTTGCAGAGCTCCATGGGCACTCTCAAAGCAGCCCGAGTTGGCACAGGTGGCAGCTTGTCCCTGGGCGGCATCTTGATATTCGTGGAAATCCAGCCGGCAGCCTGCCCCTAAGGAACAAGGCCATACCTGGTACTGACAAAGGCTTATGCCCGGGAACACAAAAGCCACCAGCCCACGTTCCTGGTCTCAGTTTGCAGAGCTCCATGGGCACTCTCAAAGCAGCACGAGTTTGCACAGGTGGCAGCTTGTCCCTGGGCCGCATCTCGATATTCGTGGAAATCCAGCAGGCAGACGGACCCGAAGGGCCGAGGGCCTACCTGGTCCTGCAAATACTTCTGCCCAAGGAGACAAAACCCACCAGCCCACGTTCCTGGTCTCAGTTTACAGAATTCTGTGGGCGCTCTCAAGGCAGCCTGAGTTAGCACAGGTGGAAGCTTGTCCCTGGGCGGCATCTTGATATTCGTGGAAATCCAGCAGGCAGCCGGCCCCTGAGGAACAAGGCCCTACCAGGTACGGACAAAGGCTTCTGCCCGGGGAAACAAAACCCACCAGCCCACGTTCCAGGTCTCAGTTTGCAGAGCTCCATGGGCACTCTCAAAACAGCCCTAGTTGGCACAGGTGGCAGCTTGTCCCTGGGCGGCATCTTGATATTCGTGGAAATCCAGCAGAGAGACGGACACAAAAGGTCGAGCGCCGACATAGTACAGAGAAAGGCTTCTGCCTGGGAAAACAAAACCCACCAGCCCACGTTCCTGGTCTCAGTTTGCAGAGCTCCATGGGCACTCTCAAAGCAGCCTGAGTTGGCACGGGTGGCAGCTTGTCCCTGGGCGGCATCTTCAGATTCGCGGAAATCCAGCAGGTAGCCGTCCACAAAAGGCCGAGGGCTTACCTGGTATTGACAATGCATTCTGCCCAAGGAGACAAAACCCACCAGGCCACGTTCCTGGTCTCAGTTTGCAGAGCTCTATGGGCACTCTCAAAGCAGCCCGAGTTGGCACAGGTGGCAGCTTGTCCCTGGGCAGCATCTTCAGATTCGTGGAAATCCAGCAGGCAGACGGCCACAAAAGGCCGAGGGCCTACCTGGTATTGACAAAGGCTTCGTCATAGGGGAACAAAACCCACGAACCCACGGTCCTGGTCTCAGTTTGCAGAGCTCCACGGGCACTCTCAAAGCAGTCCGAGTTGGCACGGGTGGCAGCTTGTCCCTGGGTGGCAACTTGATATTCGTGGAAATCCAGCAGGCAGCCGGCCCCGAAGGGCCGAGGGCCTACCTTGTACTGACAAAGGCTTCTGCCCAGCGAAACAAAACCCACCACCACACGTTCCTGGTCTCAGTTTGCAGTGCTCCATGGGCACTCTCAAAGCAGCCCGAGTTGGCACCGGTGGCAGCTTGTCCCTGGGCAGCATCTTCAGATTCGTGGAAATCCAGCAGGCAGACGGCCACAAAAGGCCGAGGGCCTACCTGGTATTGACAATGGCTTCGTCATAGGGGAACAAAACCCACGAACCCACGGTCCTGGTCTCAGTTTGCAGAGCTCCACGGGCACTCTCAAAGCAGTCCGAGTTGGCACGGGTGGCAGCTTGTCCCTGGGTGGCAACTTGATATTCGTGGAAATCCAGCAGGCAGCCGGCCCCGAAGGGCCGAGGGCCTACCTGGTACTGACAAAGGCTGCTACCCAGCGAAACAAAACCCACCACCACACGTTCCTGGTATCAGTTTGCAGTGCTCCATGGGCACTCTCAAAGCAGCGCGAGTTGGCACAGGTGGCAGCTTGTCCCTTGGGGCATCATGATATTCGTAGAAATTCAGCAAGCAGCCTAACCATAAGAAACAGGGGCCTACATAGTACTGACAAAATTTTCTGCCCAGGGAAACAAAACCCACCAGCCTACGTTCCTGGTCTCAGTTTACAGAACTCTGTGGGAACTCTCAAGGCAGCCCGAGTTGGCACGGATGGCAGCTTGTCCATGGGCCGCACCTTGATATTCGTGGAAATCCAGCGGACAAGCGCCCGCGATAGGCCAACGGCCTACCTGGTTTTGCAAATGCTTCTGCCGGGGGAAACAAAACCCGCCACCCCACATTACTGGTCTCCGTTTGCAGAGCTCCATGGGCACTCTCGAAGCAGCCCAAGTTGGCACAGGTCACAGCTTGTCCCTGGTTGGCATCTTCAGATTCGTGGAAATCCAGCAGGCAGCCGGCCCCTGAGGAAAAAGGCCCTACCTTGTACTGACAAAGGCTTCTGCCTTGAAAAACAAAACCCACCAGCCCCACGTACCTGGTCTCAGTTGGCAGAGCTATATGGGCACTCTCAAAGCAGCCCGAGTTGGCACAGGTGGCAGCTTGTCCCTGGGCGGCATCTTCAGATTCGTGGAAATCCAGCAGTCAGCCGGTCAAAAAAGGCCAAGGGCCTACCAGGTACTGACAAAGGCTTCTGCCCGGGGAAACAAAACCCACCAGCCCACGTTCCTGGCCTCAGATTGCAGAGCGCCATGGGCACTCTCAAAGCTGCCTGAGTTGGCACGGGTGGCAGCTTGTCCCTGGGCGGCATCTTCAGATTTTTGGAAATCCAGCCGGAAGCCCGCCCCTGAGGAACAAGGCCCGACCTGGTCCTGACAAAGGATTCTGCCCGGGAAAACAAAACCCATCAGCCCACGTTCCTGGTCTCAGTCTGCAGAGATCCATGGGCACGCTCAAAGCAGCCCGAGTTGGCTAAGGTGGCAACTTGTCATTGGGCGGCACCTTGATATTCGTGGAAATGCAGCCGACAACCGGCCGCGATGGGCCGAGGGCCTACCTGGTGCAGCAAATGCTTCTGCCCGGGGAAACAAAACCCACCACCCCACATTCCTGGTCTCAGTCTGCAGAGATCGATGGGCACTCTCAAAGGAGCCCGAGTTGGCACAGGTGGCAGCTTGTCCCTGGGCAGCATCTTGATATTCCTGGAAATATAGCAAGCAGACTAGCCATAAGTAAAAGGGGCCTACCTAGTACTGACAAAGGCTTCTGCCCAGGGAAACAAAACCCACCACCCCACGTTCCTGGTTTCAGTTTACAGAACTCTGGGGGCACTCTGAAGGCAGCCCAAGTTGGCACGGGTGGCAGCTTGTCCCTAGGCAGCATCTTGATATTCATGGAAATCCAGCAGGCAGCCTGCCCCTGAGGAACAAGGCCCTACCTGGTACTGACAAAGGCTTCTGCCCAGGGAAACAAAACCTACCAGCCCACGTTCCTAGTCTCTGTTTACAGAACTCTGTGGGAACAATCAAAGCAGCCCGAGTTGGCACGGTTTGCAGCTTGTCCATGGAGGGCGTCTTGATATTCGTGGAAATCCAGCAGGCAGCCTGCCCCTGAGGAACAACGCCCTACCTGGTAATGACAAAGGCTTCTGCCCAGGGAAACAAAACCCACCAGCCCACGTTCCTGGTCTCAGTTTACAGAGCTCCGTGGGAACTCTCAAAGCAGCCGGAGTTGGCACAGGTGGCTGCTTGTCCCTGGGCGGCATCTTCAGATTCGTGGAAATCCAGCATGCAGCCGGCCACAAAAGGCCGAGGGCCTACCTGGTACGGACAAAGGCTTCGTCCAAGGGAAACAAAAGCCACCACCCCACGTTCCTGGTCTCAGTTTGCAGAGCTCCATGGGCACTCTCAAAGCAGCCCAGTTGGCACGGGTGGCAGCTTGTCCTTGGGCGGCATCTTGATATTCGTGGAAATCCAGCAGGCAGCCGGCCCCTGAGGAACAAGGCCCTACCTGGTATTGACAAATGCATCTGCCCAGGGAAACAAAACTCACCACTCCACGTTCCTGGTCTCAGTTTGCAGAGCTCCATGGGCACTCTCAAAGCAGCCCGAGTTGGCACAGGTGGCAGCTTGTCCCTGGGCGGCACCTTGATATTTGTTGAAATCCAGCAGGCAGACGGACGCGAAGGGCCGAGGGCCTACCTGGTACTGCAAAGGCTTCTGCCCAGGGAAACAAAACCCACCAGCCCACGTTCCTGGTCTCAGTTTGCAGAGCTCCATGGGCACTCTCAAATCAGACTGAGTTGGAACAGGTGGCAGCTTGTCCCTGGGCGGCATCTTCAGATGTGTGGAAATCCAGCAGGCAGCCGGGCCCTGAGGAACAAGGCCCTACCTGGTACAGACAAAGGCTTTGGCCTCGGAAAACAAAACCCACCAGCCCACGTTCCTGGTCTCAGTTTGCAAGGCTCTATGGGCACTCTCAAAGCCGCCCGAGTTGGCACAGGTGGCAGCTTGTCCCTGGGTGGCAACTTGATATTCGTGGAAATCCAGCAGGCAGGCGGCCACAAAAGGCTGAGGGCCTACCTGGTATTGACAATGGCTTCGTCCTAGGGGAACAAAACCCACGAACCCACGTTCCTGGTGTCAGTTTGCAGAGCTCCACGGGCACTCTCAAAGCCGTCCGAGTTGGCACGGGTGGCAGCTTGTCCCTGGGTGGCAACTTGATATTCGTGGAAATCCAGCAGGCAGCCGGCCCCGAAGGGCCGAGGGCCTACCTGGTACTGAGAAAGGCTTCTGCCCGGGGAAACAAAACCCACCACCACACGTTCCTGGTATCAGTTTGCAGTGCTCCATGGGCACTCTCAAAGCAGCCCGAGTTGGCACAGGTGGCAGCTTGTCCCTGGGGGCATCTTGATATTCGTGGAAATTCGGCAAGCAGCCTAACCATAAGGAACAGGGCCTACCTAGTACTGACAAAGGCTTCTGCCCAGGGAAACAAAACCTACCAGCCCACGTTCCTGGTCTCAGTTTACAGATCTCTATGCGCACTCTCAAAGCAGCCCGAGTTGGCACGGTTTGCAGCTTGTCCATGGACGGCGTCTTGATATTCGTGGAAATCCAGGAGGCAGCCTGCCCCTGAGGAACAACGCCCTACCTGGTAATGACAAAGGCTTCTGCCCGGGGAAAAAAAACCCACCACCCCACTTTCCTGGTCTCAGTTTGCAGAGATCCATGGGCACTCTCAAAGCAGCCCAGTTGGTACGGGTGGCAGCTTGTCCTTGGGCGGCATCTTGATATTCGTGGAAATCCAGGAGGCAGCCTGCCCCTGAGGAACAACGCCCTACCTGGTAATGACAAAGGCTTCTGCCCGGGGAAACAAAACTCACCACTCCACGTTCCTGGTCTCAGTTTGCAGAGCTCCATGGGCACTCTCAAAGCAGCCCGAGTTGGCACAGGTGGCAGCTTGTCCCTGGGCGGCACCTTGATATTTGTTGAAATCCAGCAGGCAGACGGACGCGAAGGGCCGAGGGCCTACCTGGTACTGCAAAGGCTTCTGCCCAGGGAAACAAAACCCACCAGCCCACGTTCCTGGTCTCAGTTTGCAGAGCTCCATGGGCACTCTCAAATCAGACTGAGTTGGAACAGGTGGCAGCTTGTCCCTGGGCGGCATCTTCAGATGTGTGGAAATCCAGCAGGCAGCCGGGCCCTGAGGAACAAGGCCCTACCTGGTACAGATAAAGGCTTTGGCCTCGGAAAACAAAACCCACCAGCCCACGTTCCTGGTCTCAGTTTGCAAGGCTCTATGGGCACTCTCAAAGCCGCCCGAGTTGGCACAGGTGGCAGCTTGTCCCTGGGCGGCATCTTCAGATTCGTGGAAATCCAGCAGGCAGACGGCCACAAAAGGCCGAGGGCATACCTGGTATTGACAATGGCTTCGTCCTAGGGGAACAAAACCCACGAACCCACGTTCCTGGTCTCAGTTTGCAGAGATCCACGGGCACTCTCAAAGCAGTCCGAGTTGGCACGGGTGGCGGCTTGTCCCTGGGTGGCAACTTGATATTCGTGGAAATCCAGCAGGCAGGCGGCCACAAAAGGCTGAGGGCCTACCTGGTATTGACAATGGCTTCGTCCTAGGGGAACAAAACCCACGAACCCACGTTCCTGGTGTCAGTTTGCAGAGCTCCACGGGCACTCTCAAAGCCGTCCGAGTTGGCACGGGTGGCAGCTTGTCCCTGGGTGGCAACTTGATATTCGTGGAAATCCAGCAGGCAGCCGGCCCCGAAGGGCCGAGGGCCTACCTGGTACTGACAAAGTCTTCTGCCCGGGGAAACAAAACCCACCACCACACGTTCCTGGTATCAGTTTGCAGTGCTCCATGGGCACTCTCAAAGCAGCCCGAGTTGGCACAGGTGGCAGCTTGTCCCTGGGCGGCACCTTGATATTTGTTGAAATCCAGCAGGCAGACGGACGCGAAGGGCCGAGGGCCTACCTGGTACTGCAAAGGCTTCTGCCCAGGGAAACAAAACCCACCAGCCCACGTTCCTGGTCTCAGTTTGCAGAGCTCCATGGGCACTCTCAAATCAGACTGAGTTGGAACAGGTGGCAGCTTGTCCCTGGGCGGCATCTTCAGATGTGTGGAAATCCAGCAGGCAGCCGGGCCCTGAGGAACAAGGCCCTACCTGGTACAGACAAAGGCTTTGGCCTCGGAAAACAAAACCCACCAGCCCACGTTCCTGGTCTCAGTTTGCAAGGCTCTATGGGCACTCTCAAAGCCGCCCGAGTTGGCACAGGTGGCAGCTTGTCCCTGGGTGGCAACTTGATATTCGTGGAAATCCAGCAGGCAGGCGGCCACAAAAGGCTGAGGGCCTACCTGGTATTGACAATGGCTTCGTCCTAGGGGAACAAAACCCACGAACCCACGTTCCTGGTGTCAGTTTGCAGAGCTCCACGGGCACTCTCAAAGCCGTCCGAGTTGGCACGGGTGGCAGCTTGTCCCTGGGTGGCAACTTGATATTCGTGGAAATCCAGCAGGCAGCCGGCCCCGAAGGGCCGAGGGCCTACCTGGTACTGACAAAGGCTTCTGCCCGGGGAAACAAAACCCACCACCACACGTTCCTGGTATCAGTTTGCAGTGCTCCATGGGCACTCTCAAAGCAGCCCGAGTTGGCACAGGTGGCAGCTTATCCCTGGGGGCATCTTGATATTCGTGGAAATTCGGCAAGCAGCCTAACCATAAGGAACAGGGCCTACCTAGTACTGACAAAGGCTTCTGCCCAGGGAAACAAAACCTACCAGCCCACGTTCCTGGTCTCAGTTTACAGATCTCTATGCGCACTCTCAAAGCAGCCCGAGTTGGCACGGTTTGCAGCTTGTCCATGGACGGCGTCTTGATATTCGTGGAAATCCAGGAGGCAGCCTGCCCCTGAGGAACAACGCCCTACCTGGTAATGACAAAGGCTTCTGCCCGGGGAAAAAAAACCCACCACCCCACTTTCCTGGTCTCAGTTTGCAGAGATCCATGGGCACTCTCAAAGCAGCCCAGTTGGTACGGGTGGCAGCTTGTCCTTGGGCGGCATCTTGATATTCGTGGAAATCCAGGAGGCAGCCTGCCCCTGAGGAACAACGCCCTACCTGGTAATGACAAAGGCTTCTGCCCGGGGAAACAAAACTCACCACTCCACGTTCCTGGTCTCAGTTTGCAGAGCTCCATGGGCACTCTCAAAGCAGCCCGAGTTGGCACAGGTGGCAGCTTGTCCCTGGGCGGCACCTTGATATTTGTTGAAATCCAGCAGGCAGACGGACGCGAAGGGCCGAGGGCCTACCTGGTACTGCAAAGGCTTCTGCCCAGGGAAACAAAACCCACCAGCCCACGTTCCTGGTCTCAGTTTGCAGAGCTCCATGGGCACTCTCAAATCAGACTGAGTTGGAACAGGTGGCAGCTTGTCCCTGGGCGGCATCTTCAGATGTGTGGAAATCCAGCAGGCAGCCGGGCCCTGAGGAACAAGGCCCTACCTGGTACAGATAAAGGCTTTGGCCTCGGAAAACAAAACCCACCAGCCCACGTTCCTGGTCTCAGTTTGCAAGGCTCTATGGGCACTCTCAAAGCCGCCCGAGTTGGCACAGGTGGCAGCTTGTCCCTGGGCGGCATCTTCAGATTCGTGGAAATCCAGCTGGCAGACGGCCACAAAAGGCCGAGGGCATACCTGGTATTGACAATGGCTTCGTCCGAGGGGAACAAAACCCACGAACCCACGTTCCTGGTCTCAGTTTGCAGAGATCCACGGGCACTCTCAAAGCAGTCCGAGTTGGCACGGGTGGCGGCTTGTCCCTGGGTGGCAACTTGATATTCGTGGAAATCCAGCAGGCAGGCGGCCACAAAAGGCTGAGGGCCTACCTGGTATTGACAATGGCTTCGTCCTAGGGGAACAAAACCCACGAACCCACGTTCCTGGTGTCAGTTTGCAGAGCTCCACGGGCACTCTCAAAGCCGTCCGAGTTGGCACGGGTGGCAGCTTGTCCCTGGGTGGCAACTTGATATTCGTGGAAATCCAGCAGGCAGCCGGCCCCGAAGGGCCGAGGGCCTACCTGGTACTGACAAAGGCTTCTGCCCGGGGAAACAAAACCCACCACCACACGTTCCTGGTATCAGTTTGCAGTGCTCCATGGGCACTCTCAAAGCAGCCCGAGTTGGCACAGGTGGCAGCTTGTCCCTGGGGGCATCTTGATATTCGTGGAAATTCGGCAAGCAGCCTAACCATAAGGAACAGGGCCTACCTAGTACTGACAAAGGCTTCTGCCCAGGGAAACAAAACCTACCAGCCCACGTTCCTGGTCTCAGTTTACAGAACTCTATGCGCACTCTCAAAGCAGCCCGAGTTGGCACGGTTTGCAGCTTGTCCATGGACGGCGTCTTGATATTCGTGGAAATCCAGGAGGCAGCCTGCCCCTGAGGAACAACGCCCTACCTGGTAATGACAAAGGCTTCTGCCCGGGGAAAAAAAACCCACCACCCCACTTTCCTGGTCTCAGTTTGCAGAGATCCATGGGCACTCTCAAAGCAGCCCAGTTGGTACGGGTGGCAGCTTGTCCTTGGGCGGCATCTTGATATTCGTGGAAATCCAGGAGGCAGCCTGCCCCTGAGGAACAACGCCCTACCTGGTAATGACAAAGGCTTCTGCCCGGGGAAACAAAACTCACCACTCCACGTTCCTGGTCTCAGTTTGCAGAGCTCCATGGGCACTCTCAAAGCAGCCCGAGTTGGCACGGGTGGCAGCTTGTCCATGGGCCGCACCTTGATATTCGTGGAAATCCAGGAGGCAGCCTGCCCCTGAGGAACAAGGCCCTACCTGGTAATGACAAAGGCTTCTGCCCGGGGAAACAAAACTCACCACTCCACGTTCCTGGTCTCAGTTTGCAGAGCTCCATGGGCACTCTCAAAGCAGCCCGAGTTGGCACAGGTGGCAGCTTGTCCCTGGGCGGCACCTTGATATTTGTTGAAATCCAGCAGGCAGACGGACGCGAAGGGCCGAGGGCCTACCTGGTACTGCAAAGGCTTCTGCCCAGGGAAACAAAACCCACCAGCCCACGTTCCTGGTCTCAGTTTGCAGAGCTCCATGGGCACTCTCAAATCAGACTGAGTTGGAACAGGTGGCAGCTTGTCCCTGGGCGGCATCTTCAGATGTGTGGAAATCCAGCAGGCAGCCGGGCCCTGAGGAACAAGGCTCTACCTGGTACAGATAAAGGCTTTGGCCTCGGAAAACAAAACCCACCAGCCCACGTTCCTGGTCTCAGTTTGCAAGGCTCTATGGGCACTCTCAAAGCCGCCCGAGTTGGCACAGGTGGCAGCTTGTCCCTGGGCGGCATCTTCAGATTCGTGGAAATCCAGCAGGCAGACGGCCACAAAAGGCCGAGGGCATACCTGGTATTGACAATGGCTTCGTCCTAGGGGAACAAAACCCACGAACCCACGTTCCTGGTCTCAGTTTGCAGAGATCCACGGGCACTCTCAAAGCAGTCCGAGTTGGCACGGGTGGCGGCTTGTCCCTGGGTGGCAACTTGATATTCGTGGAAATCCAGCAGGCAGGCGGCCACAAAAGGCTGAGGGCCTACCTGGTATTGACAATGGCTTCGTCCTAGGGGAACAAAACCCACGAACCCACGTTCCTGGTGTCAGTTTGCAGAGCTCCACGGGCACTCTCAAAGCCGTCCGAGTTGGCACGGGTGGCAGCTTGTCCCTGGGTGGCAACTTGATATTCGTGGAAATCCAGCAGGCAGCCGGCCCCGAAGGGCCGAGGGCCTACCTGGTACTGACAAAGGCTTCTGCCCGGGGAAACAAAACCCACCACCACACGTTCCTGGTATCAGTTTGCAGTGCTCCATGGGCACTCTCAAAGCAGCCCGAGTTGGCACAGGTGGCAGCTTGTCCCTGGGGGCATCTTGATATTCGTGGAAATTCGGCAAGCAGCCTAACCATAAGGAACAGGGCCTACCTAGTACTGACAAAGGCTTCTGCCCAGGGAAACAAAACCTACCAGCCCACGTTCCTGGTCTCAGTTTACAGAACTCTATGCGCACTCTCAAAGCAGCCCGAGTTGGCACGGTTTGCAGCTTGTCCATGGACGGCGTCTTGATATTCGTGGAAATCCAGGAGGCAGCCTGCCCCTGAGGAACAACGCCCTACCTGGTAATGACAAAGGCTTCTGCCCGGGGAAAAAAAACCCACCACCCCACTTTCCTGGTCTCAGTTTGCAGAGATCCATGGGCACTCTCAAAGCAGCCCGAGTTGGTACGGGTGGCAGCTTGTCCTTGGGCGGCATCTTGATATTCGTGGAAATCCAGGAGGCAGCCTGCCCCTGAGGAACAACGCCCTACCTGGTAATGACAAAGGCTTCTGCCCGGGGAAACAAAACTCACCACTCCACGTTCCTGGTCTCAGTTTGCAGAGCTCCATGGGCACTCTCAAAGCAGCCCGAGTTGGCACGGGTGGCAGCTTGTCCATGGGCCGCACCTTGATATTCGTGGAAATCCAGGAGGCAGCCTGCCCCTGAGGAACAACGCCCTACCTGGTAATGACAAAGGCTTCTGCCCGGGGAAACAAAACTCACCACTCCACGTTCCTGGTCTCAGTTTGCAGAGCTCCATGGGCATTCTCAAAGCAGCCCGAGTTGGCACGGGTGGCAGCTTGTCCCTGGGCCGCACCTTGATATTCGTGGAAATCCAGCAGTCAGCCGGTCAAAAAAGGCCAAGGGCCTACCTGGTACTGACAAAGGCTTCTGCCTTGAGAAACAAAACCCACCAGCCCACGTTCCTGGCCTCAGTTTGCAGAGCGCCATGGGCACTCTCAAAGCTGCCTGAGTTGGCACGGGTGGCAGCTTGTCCCTGGGCGGCATCTTCAGATTCGTGGAAATCCAGCCGGCAGCCCGCCCCTGAGGAACAAGGCCCTACCTGGTCCTGACAAAGGATTCTGCCCGGGAAAACAAAACCCAGCACCCCACGTTCCTGGTCTCAGTTTGCAGAGATCCATGGGCACTCTCAAAGCAGCCCGAGTTGGCACAGGTGGCTGCTTGTCCCTGGGCGGCACCTTGATATTTGTTGAAATCCAACAGGCAGACGGACGCGAAGGGCCGAGGGCGTACCTTGTACTGCATATGCTTCTCCCCGGGGAAACAAAATCCACCAGCCCACGTTCCTGGTCTCAGTTTGCAGAGCTCCATGGGCACTCTCGAAGCAGCCAGAGTTGGAACAGGTGGCAGCTTGTCCCTCGGCGGCATCTTCATATTCGTGGAAATCCAGCTGGCATACGGACCCGAAGGGCCGAAGGCCTACCTCGTAATGACAAAGGCTTCTGCCCAAGGAGACAAAACCCACAAGCCCACGTTCCTGGTCTCAGTTTGCAGAGCTCCATGGGCACTCTCAAAGCAGCCCGAGTTGGCACAGGTGGCAGCTTGTCCCTGGGCGGCATCTTCAGATTCGTGCAAATCCAGCAGGCCGCCGGCCACAGGAGGCCGATGTCCTACCTGCTATGGACAATGGCTTCATCCCAGGGAAACAAAACCCACCACCCCACGTTCCTGGTATCAGTTGGCAGAGCTCCATGGGCACTCTCAAATCAGCCCGAGTTGGCACAGGTGGCAGCTTGTCCCTGGGCGGCATCTTCACATTCGTGGACATCTAACGCCAGCCAGCCCCAAATGGCTTGTGTGTTGCGGCTTGCTTCTTCACCCCCTGCAGGTTGCTGGCTCTCCGTCTACCGATGGAGAAAGAGCCGCTTCTTCGCGCACTGAGGCTTGTGCCGGTGGCGGTGCGCTCCGGAGCGCTGCTTCGGGCGAAAGACGCCCGCGAGCGGCACTTCGCTCCGGACAGCTCCGTACTTTTGGTTTCTGCCTCTCTCGTCGTCTGCATCCTAGCCAAAAGCTTCTCCATGACTTCTCGCCGAGAGAGAAAGTGTGCCAGCACTGCAAACATCTTCCGATCTTGCTTGACGAGTTCACCCAGTTCTTTGCATATCGCAGCGCAAAGAGACCCGCAAGAGTTTCCACGGAGTGTTGCAGGAGCTCTAGCAAGATGCATAGCAAAGTTGTCCAAAAACTTCTTCCAGTCGCATGCTAATGTGATTTTAAAAGGCATGCGAGTGTCAATGCACCATCCCGCAGAAGTTCGAGAGCTGCGCACACAAGGATGCTGCTGTTGTGCGGCTTGCTTCTTCACCGCCTGCAAGCTGCCGGCTCTCCGTCTACCGAAGGCGAAAGAGCCGCTTCTTCGCGCACTGCTGCTTGTGCCGGTGGCGGTGAGCTTCGGAGCGCTGCTTCGGGCGAAAGACGCCCGCGAGCGGCACTTCGCTCCGGACAGTACCGTACCTCCGTCTTCTGCCTCTCTCGTCGTCTGTATCCTAGCCAAAAGCTTCTCCATGACTTCTCGCCCAGAGAGAAAGTGTGCCAGCACTGCAAACATCTTCCGATCTTGCTTGACGAGTTCACCCAGTTCTTTGCATCTCGCAGCGCAAAGAGACCCGCAAGAGTTTCTACGGAGTGTTTTAGGAGCTCTAGCAAGATGCATAGCAAAGTTGTCCAAAAACTTCTTCCATTCGCATGCTAACGTGATTTTCAAAGGCATGCGAGTGGCAATCCACCATCCCGCAGCAGTTCGTAAGCTGCGCACACAATGCTGCTGTTGTGCGGCTTGCTTCTTCACCTCCTGCAAGCTGCCGGCTCTCCGTCTACCGAAGGCGAAAGAGCCGCTTCTTCGCGCACTGTTGGTTGTGCCGGTGGCGGTGCGCTCCGGAGCGATGCTTCGGGCGAAAGACGCCCGCCAGCGGCACTTCGCTCCGATTAGCCTCGTACCTCCGGCTTCTGCCTCTCTCGTCGTCTGCATCCTAGCCAAAAGCTTCTCCATGACTTCTCGCCGAGAGAGAAAGTGTGCCAGCATTGCAAACATCTTCCGATCTTGCTTGACGAGTTCACCCAGTTCTTTGCATCTCGCAGCGCAAAGAGACCCGCAAGAGTTTCTACGGAGTGTTGCAGGAGCACTAGCAAGATGCATAGCAAAGTTGTCAAAAAACTTCTTCCATTCGCATGCTAAGGTGATTTTAAAAGGCATGCGAGCAGCAATGCACCATCCCGCAGCAGTTCGAGAGCTGCGCACACAAGGATGCTGTTGTGCGGCTTGCTTCTTCACCTCCTAGAAGCTGCCGGCTCTCCGTCTACCGAAGGCGAAAGAGCCGCTTCTTCGCGCACTGCTGCTTGTGCCGGTGGCGGTGCACCCCCGTGCGCTGCTTCGGGCGAAAGACGCCCGCGAGCGGCCCTTCGCTCTGGACCGACCCGTACCTCCGTATTCTGCCTCTCTCGTCGTCTGCATCCTAGCCAAAAGCTTCGCCATGACTTTTCTCCGACAGAAATTGGGTGCCAGCACAGCAAACGTCTCCCAGTCTTGGTCCTGATTTTTTTTCGTGGCTGCGCATTTTTGAAGCATTTATCTTTTTAATTAATTTTTTTCGAGATGGATGTGATCTGTTCATACTTATCCTTGTGAGGTCAAAACGCAGCAACAATACATTCTTTAGAAAGGAAAAGATCTCGAGTGATATTTCAGTCCATCGGTGTGGCGCAGCTGCTCAAAAAGGGCAACGTTGAAGAACCTTGCTCAGCTTCATTTCTGTGCAGCTCACAGCAGGCGAAGCATGAGGTCGCCAAGCCCCGCGCTTTTGTGCGCTCTTAATGGAATTGCAAAAAATCCCACAGCTTTTCATCCACACGCACAGTCAGCTGCATTCGCTTTTGCTTCTTGAAAAACTCAGCGCTCTCCTTTTTTCAGTGTAGATCTTGATCTCTGGTTCCTGGGACTTTACGCAAGTGTTTGCTGTTTTGTACTTTCTTCTTTGGCAGTCAGAAACTTGTGGTATAATCTGGTACATGTTTCTTGGAAAACATTTCCTGTCTAAAAATGATACATAGCTGCAATTTACCCGACTGTATATAACTACTTTTTTTCTGTATAAAAAAAGGGTATTAGAATGATACACCACCTGAATTTCAATGATTGAAAAAAGCGTCTTACTTCTTTTTCCTATTCTCTGTATTTCCTTCTCTTTGTCATGTTTCTTTGGCTATTATGTGCGTGCCCAATGGTTATTCTGTTCCTGTTGTGGGATAGCAAATGTTCAGGCTCTTCTAATTTTGTCACTAATTAAATAATCCATCTTCCCCGCCGGAAAGATGCTGGATGTGTCTCATTTTAACTGCTCCTGTTTTGTTTCCTTATTCTTTTGAATGGCTCCCTGTCTTCCTACTCACACTCTGAGTAACGAATTTCTAATTTTCTTTCCTATCTGCCTTTACCAATTTTTCTCTGACTTGGATGCTATTGAATTAAGCCAAGCCAAGTTGAAGAATTGCAGCAAGAAGAGTGCTCAATGAAAAAAAAACCATTTAGTTTTGGGGTTCTATCACAGAAGAGTTCAAAGACTCTTCCCATGTGAAGAATATCTGATGAATATCTTAAAAACTATCATCTCTGTGCAAGTATTTTGCATCCAGTTCTTGCTCTAGTCCTTGCTTTGGCAAATTTGACACAAGTGCGGCATTGTGTGTTTTGCAGCTTCTAGGGAGATGGTTCCAGGTCTTGAGAAAGTCGTGGGCTTTGTCTCAACTTTAGACATCTGAAAATCATCTAGGCATCCCAAAGACTTATTAGAAATACAAATACCTGCAGGGAACCGGAGGTGAGCTTCATCTTACCATGTGTCTTGAACAGGGTGTTCTATGTGTGAAAGAGATTCTAGTCAGAATTCTGCTCAGTACAGTCCATCAAGTTGAGAGAATTGATCATTTTAATCTGGGCTTTATATCCACAGAGGCTGAAGGTGTCTCCATGCTCCAGTGCCTATCAGTCTTCTCAAATATTTCAATCCATGAGTTGACTTCTAGCAGCAAAAGCTTTTTCTCAAGGTGACCTTTACCAAGAGACTCAATGTTAGGTGGAATCAAACAACTCCTTTTTTGTCCATTTTATCGAAAGTGATCTTAAAGAGTCAATCCATATGCTTAGGTGAGAGAAATCCTACCATTGGCAGATGGCATGTATTGGCCAGTATTGACAGCAGAAAGAAGCAAAAAAGCATGCAAAAAAATGCTGAATGCAGTAAGCAGACCATCAAGCAAACCGGTGGAAAAATAGTTGCTTTGTATGTAAGATGAATCTGAGAGATACAGATGGAGTTCTTCATGATGTTTTTCGTTGACATTTAAAATAGGAAAGAGGCTAAAACTATGATGGTAGGGATTAATTGCTTGATGTTAGAGTATTTCTTTAGAGAGACGTACCAAGTGAATACATGTTTAACCAGTTATCAGCTTTCCATCAGCAATGGGTGCACTTTAATTGCCTTTAAAAGCTGTAATCAAATACTTTTTAAAGCAATTTTTTCCCCCTTATCCTTGCAAGAGTTTTTTCTGTTATTTTTGAACAATAAGGAAAAATTTCCAGTAAAGGATCAACCGGCTGCTCTGTCATTTAATAATAGAAAACACTTATGGTATACTTTCTAGAAGAAAAAGTACCTAAATAAAGGAGTATTCCCATTATGATTGTAAAATATTCTTCCAACCATAAGAAAATCAAAAATTATAGTATTTCAAGGATCCCACACTCCTAGAACACATTCATTTAACACACTCATAATTTATGAAACACAGCTTGTAATTAGACCTTTAAGAGTCAAACAGAGCGTTGTATCCACAGGCACAGTAAGAGCAGCCTCAGTTGGCACAGGTGGCAGGTTGTACCTGAGCTAGATCTTGATCAATGCGGAATTACAGCAGCCAGCCGGGGCCTGCACACAAGGCCCCTCCAAAAAATGTGGTGGGCTTTTTCCCAGGGAAACAAAACTCACCACCTCACCTTCCTGGTCTCAGGTCCCAAATGGACACAAAAGTATTGTGCGGGCATCAGCCCAGGAAAAAAAGCTCAACACCTCACCGTCTAGGTCTCAGATTTCAGAGCTCTGTGGGCACTGTCCAAGCTCCCAGCATTGGCACAGCTATCAGCCTTTCATTGGACGGCATCCTGATTATTACAGAAATCGAGCAGGCACCAAGTATCAACGTGCTGAGGGACACCTAGGTACTGTGCAGGACACTGCCCAAGGAGACAAAACCACCAGCCGAAATTCCTGGTCTCTGTTTGCAGAGCTCCATGGGCACTCTCAAAGCAGCCCGAGTTGCAACAGGTGGCAGCTTGTCCCTGGGCGGCATCTCGATATTCGTGGAAATCCAGCCGGCAGCCGGACCCGAAGGGCCGAGGGCCTACCTGGTACTAAAAACGCATCTTCCCGGGAAAACAAAACCCACCAGCCCACGTTCCTGGTCTACAGATTGCAGAGCTCCGTGGGCACTCTCAAAGCAGCGCGAGTTGGCACAGGTGGCAGCTTGTCCCTGGGCGGCATCTTGATATTCGTGGAAATCCAGCAGGAAGACAGACGAGAAGGGCCGAGGGCCTAGCTGGTACTGCAAATGCTTCTGCCCGGGAGAACAAAACCCACCAGCCCATGTTCCTGGTCTCAGTTTGCAGAGCTCCGTGGGCACTCTCAAAGCAGCCCGAGTTGGCACAGGTGGCAGCTTGTCCCTGGGCAGCATCTTCAGAAATGTGGATATCCAGTCAGCAGCCTGCCCCTGAGGAACAAGGCCCTACCTGGTACTGACAAAGGCTTCTGCACGAGAAAATAAAACCCATAAACACACGTTCCTGGTCTCAGTTTTCAGAGCTCCATAGGCACTCTCAAAGCAGCCCGAGTTGGCACAGGTGGCAGCTTGTCCCTGGGCAGTACCTTGATATTCGTGGAAATCCAGCAGGCAGACTGCCCCTGAGGAACAAGGCCCAACCTGGTACTAACAAAGGCTTCTGCCCTGGGAAACGAAACCCACAACCCCACATTCCTGGTCTCAGTTTGCAGTGCTCCATGGGCACTCTCAAAGCAGCCTGAGTTGGCAGAGCAGGCAGCTTGTCCCTGGGCGGCATCTTCAGATTTGTGGAAATCCAGCCGGCAGCCTGCCCCTGAGGTACAAGGCCCTACCTGGTACAGAGAAAGGCTTCTTCCCTTGGAAACGAAACCACCACCCCACGTTCCGGGTCTCAGTTTGCAGAGCTCCATGGGCACTCTCAAAGCAGCCCGAGTTGGCACAGGTGGCAGCTTGTCCCTGGGCGGCATTTTGATATTCGTGGAAATCCAGCAGGCAGCCAGCCGCGAAGGGCCAACGGCCTACCTGGTACTGCAAATGCTTCTGCCTGGTGAGGCCAACCCCACCACCCCACGTTCCTGGTCTCAGTTTGCAGAACTCCATGGGCACTCTCAAAGCAGCCTAAAATGGCACAGGTGGCAGCTTGTCCCAGGGCGGCATCTCGAGATTCTGGGAAATCCAGCAGGCAGCCTGCCCCTGAGGGACAAGGCCCTACCTGGTACTGACAAAGGCTTCTGCACGAGAAAATAAAAGCCATAACGCCACGTTCGTGGTCTCAGTTTTCAGAGCTCCATGGGCACTCTCAAAGCAGCCCGAGTTGGCACAGGTGGCAGCTTGTCCCTGGGCAGTACCTTGATATTCGTGGAAATCCAGCAGGCAGACAGACCAGTAGGGCCGAGGGCCTACCTGGTTCCGCAAATGGTTCTGCCTGGTGAAACAAACCCCACCAGCCCACGTTCCTGGTCTCAGTTTGCAGAGCTCCATGGGCACTCTCAAAGCAGCACGAGTTTGCACAGGTGGCAGCTTGTCCCTGGGCGGGATCTTCAGATTCGTGGAAATCCAGCAGGCAGCCTGCCCCTGAGGAACAATGCCCTACCTGGTACTGACAAAGGCTTCTTCCCGGGGAAACAATACCCACCACCCCCCGTTCGTGGTCTCAGTTTGCAGTGCTCCATGGGCACTGTCAAAGTAGCCCGAGTTGGCACGGGTGGCAGCTTGTCCCTGGGCGGCATCTTGATATTCGTGGAAATCCAGCAGGCTGCCAGCCCCAAAGGGCCGAGGTACTACCTGGTAATGACAAAGGCTTCTGCCCGGGTAAACAAAACCCACCACCCCACGTTCCTGGTCTCAGTTTCCAGAGCTCCATGGGCACTCTCAAAGCAGCCCGAGTTGGCACAGGTGGCAGCTTGTCCTTGGGCAGCATTTTGATATTCGCGGAAATCCAGCAGGCAGCGGGCCGCGAAGGTCCAACGGCCTACCTGGTACTGCAAATGCTTCTGCCTGGTGAAACAAACCCCAGCAGCCCACGTTCCTTGTCTCAGTTTGCAGAGCCCCATGGGCACTCTCAAAGCAGCCCAAGTTGGCACAGGTGGCAGCTTGTCCCTGGGCGGCATCTTCAAAAATGTGGAAATCCAGCAGGCAGCCTGCCAATGAGGAACAAGTCCCTACCTGGTACTGACAAAGGCTTCTGCACGAGAAAATAAAACCCTTAAAGCCACGTTCCTGGTCTCAGTTTGCAGAGCTCCATGGGCACACTCAAAGCAGCCCGAGTTGGCACAGGTGGCAGCTTGCCCCTGGGCAGTACCTTGATATTCATGGAAATCCAGCAGGCAGACAGACCAGAAGGGCCGAGGGTCTACCTGGTACTGCAAATGCTTCTGCCCGGGAAAACAAAACCTACCAGCCCACGTTCCTGGTCTCCGATTGCAGAGCTCCATGGGCACTCTCAAAGCAGCCCAAGTTGGCACACGTGGCAGCTTGTCCCTGGGCGGAACCTTGATATTCGTGGAAATCCAGCCGGCAGCCTGCCCCTGAGGAACAAGGCCTTACTTGGTACAGACAAAGGCTTCTGCACGAGAAAATAAAAGCCATAACCCCACGTTCCTGGTCTCAATTTTCCGAGCTCCATGGGCACTCTCAAAGCAGCCCAAGTTGGCACAGGTGGCAGCTTGTCCCTGGGCAGTACCGTGATATTCGTGGAAATCCAGCAGGCAGACAGACCAGAAGGGCCGAGGGCCTACCTGGTAATGCAAATGCTTCTGCCCTGGGAAACGAAACCCACCACCCCACGTTCCTGGTCTCAGTTTGCAGTGCTCCATGGGCACTCTCAAAGCAGCCTGAGTTGGCAGAGCAGGCAGCTTGTCCCTGGGCGGCATTTTCAGATTTGTGGAAATCCAGCCGGCAGCCTGCCCCTGAGGTACAAGGCCCTACCTGGTATTGACAAAGGCTTCTTCCCTTGGAAACGAAACCACCACCCCACGTTCCTGGTCTCAGTTTGCAGAGCTCCATGGGCACTCTCAAAGCAGCCCGAGTTGGCACAGGTGGCAGCTTGTCCCTGGGCGGCATTTTGATATTCGTGGAAATCCAGCAGGCAGCCAGCCGCGAAGGGCCAAAGGCCTACCTGGTACTGCAAATGCTTCTGCCTGGTGAGACCAACCCCACCACCCCAGGTTCCTGGTCTCAGTTTGCAGAGCTCCATGGGCACTCTCAAAGCAGCCTAAAATGGCACAGGTGGCAGCTTGTCCCTGGGCAGCATCTCGAGATTCTGGGAAATCCAGCAGGCAGCCTGCCCCTGAGGGACAATGCCCTACCTGGTACTGACAAAGGCTTCTGCACGAGAAAATAAAAGCCATAACCCCACCTTCGTGGTCTCAGTTTCCAGAGATCCATGGGCACTCTCAAAGCAGCCCAAATTGGCACAGGTGGCAGCTTGCCCCTGGGCAGTACCTTGATATTCGTAAAAATCCAGCAGGCAGACAGACCAGTAGGGCCGAGGGCCTGCCTGGTAATGCAAATGGTTCTGCCTGGTGAAACAAACCCCAGCAGCCCACGTTCCTGGTCTCATTTTGCAGAGCTCCATGGGCACTCTCAAAGCAGCCCGAGTTGGCACAGGTGGCAGCTTGTCCCTGGGCGGCATCTTCAGATTCGTGGAAATTCAGCAGGCAGCCTGCCCCTGAGGAACAATGCCCTACCTGGTACTGACAAAGGCTTCTTCCCGGGGAAACAATACCCACCACCCCCCGTTCATGGTTTCAGTTTGCAGTGCTCCATGGGCACTGTCAAAGTAGCCCGAGTTGGCACGGGTGGCAGCTTGTCCCTGGGCGGCATCTTGATATTCGTGGAAATCCAGCAGGCTGCCAGCCCCAAAGGGCCGAGGGACTACCTGGTAATGACAAAGGCTTCTGCCCGGGTAAACAAAACCCACCACCCCACGTTCCTGGTCTCAGTTTCCAGAGCTCCATGGGCACTCTCAAAGCAGCCCGAGTTTGCACAGGTGGCAGCTTGTCCCTGGGCGGCATTTTGATATTCGTGGAAATCCAGCAGGCAGCCAGCCGCGAAGGGCCAACGGCCTACCTGGTACAGCAAATGCTTCTGACCTGGGAAAACAAACCCCACCACCCCACGTTCCTTGTCTCAGTTTGCAGAGCCCCATGGGCACTCTCAAAGCAGCCCAAGTTGGCACAGGTGGCAGCTTGTCCCTGGGCGGCATCTTCAGATTCGTGGAAATCCAGCCGGCAGCCTGCCAATGAGGAACAAGTCCCTACCTGGTACTGACAAAGGCTTCTGCACGAGAAAATAAAACCCATAACGCCACGTTCCTGGTCTCAGTTTGCAGAGCTCCATGGGCACTCTCAAAGCAGCCCGAGTTGGCACAGGTGGCAGCTTGCCCCTGGGCAGTACCTTGATATTCGTGGAAATCCAGCAGGCAGACAGACCAGAAGGGCCGAGGGCCTACCTGGTACTGCAAATGCTTCTGCCCGGGAAAACAAAACCTACCACCCCACGTTCCTTTTCTCCGATTGCAGAGCTCCATGGGCACTCTCAAAGAAGCCTGAGTTGGCACGGGTGGCAGCTTGTCCCTGGGCGGAATCATGATATTCGTGGAAACCCAGGAAGCAGCCGGTCCCGGAGGTCTGAGGGCCTAACTGGTATTGACAAATGCTTTTGTCTGGGAAATCAAAACCCACTACCCCACGTTCCTTGTCTCAGTTTGCAGAGCTCCATGGGCACTCTCAAAGCAGCCTGAGTTGGCGCGGGTGGCAGCTTCTCCCTGGGCGGAATCTTGATATTCGTGGAAACCCAGGAAGCAGCCGGTCCCGGAGGGTTGAGGGCCTACCTGGTACTGACAAATGATTCTGTCTGGGAAAACAAAACCCACTACCCCACGTTCCTGGTCTCAGTTTGCAGAGCTCCATGGGCACTCTCAAAGAAGCCTGAGTTGGCACAGGTGGCAGCTTGTCCCTGGGCAGCATCTTGATATTCGTGGAAACCCAGCAAGAAGCCTACCCCCAAGGGCCGAGGGCCTACCTGGTACTGACAGAGGCTTCTGCCTGGTGAAACAAAAGCCACCAGCCCACGTTCCTGGTCTGAAATTGCAGAGCTCCGTGGGCACTCTCAAAGCAGCCCGAGTTGGCACAGGTGGCAGCTTGTCCCTGGGCGGCATCTTCAGAAATGTGGAAATCCAGGCGGCAGCCTGCCCCTGAGGAACAAGGCCTACCTGGTACTAACAAAGGCTTCTGCCCTGGGAAACGAAACCCACCACCCCCCGTTCCTGGTCTCAGTTTGCAGAGCTCCATGGGCACTCTCAAAGCAGCCCGAGTTGGCACAGGTGGCAGCTTGTCCCTGGGCGGCATTTTCAGATACGTGGAAATCCAGCCGGCAGCCTGACCCTGAGGTACAAGGCCCTGCCTGGTATTGACAAAGGCTTCTTCCCTGGGAAACGAAACCACCAGCCCACGTTCCTGGTCTCAGTTTGCAGAGCTCCATGGGCACTCTCAAAGCAGCCTGAGTTGGCACAGGTGGCAGCTTGTCCCTGGGCGGCACCTTTATCTTCGTGGAAATCCAGCAGGCAGCCGGCCCCTGAGGAACAAGGCCCTACCTGGTACTAACAAAGGCTTCTGCCCGGGAAAATAAAACCCACAACCCCACGTTCCTGGTCTCAGTTTACAGAGCTCCATGGGCACTCTCAAAGCAGCCCGAGTTGGCACAGGTGGCAGCTTGTCCCTGGGCGGAATCTTGATATTCATGGAAACCCAGGAAGCAGCTGGTCCCGGATGGCTGAGGGCCTACCTGGTACTGACAAAGCCTTCTGTCTGGGAAAACAAAACACACTACCCACGTTCCTGGTCTCAGTTTGCAGAGCTCCATGGGCAATCTCAAAGCAGCGCAAGTTGGCACAGGTGGCAGCTTGTCCCTAGGCAGCATATTGATAATCGTGGAAATCCAGCCGGCAGCCTGCCCCTGAGGAACAAGGCCTACCTGGTACTGACAAAGGCTTCTGCCCGGGAAAACAAAACCCACAACCCCACGTTCCTTGTCTCAGTTTGCAGAGCTCCATGGGCACTCTCAAAGCAGCCTGAGTTGGCAGAGCAGGCAGCTTGTCCCTGGGCGGCATTTTCAGATTTGTGGAAATCCAGCCGGCAGCCTGCCCCTGAGGTACAAGGCCCTACCTGGTATTGACAAAGGCTTCTTCCCTTGGAAACGAAACCACCACCCCACGTTCCTGGTCTCAGTTTGCAGAGCTCCATGGGCACTCTCAAAGCAGCCCGAGTTGGCACAGGTGGCAGCTTGTCCCTGGGCGGCATTTTGATATTCGTGGAAATCCAGCAGGCAGCCAGCCGCGAAGGGCCAACGGCCTACCTGGTACTGCAAATGCTTCTGCCTGGTGAGACCAAACCCACCAACCCACGTTCCTGGTCTCAGTTTGCAGAACTCCATGGGCACTCTCAAAGCAGCCTAAAATGGCACAGGTGGCAGCTTGTCCCTGGGCGGCATCTTGAGATTCTGGGAAATCCAGCAGGCAGCCTGCCCCTGAGGGACAAGGCCCTACCTGGTACTGACAAAGGCTTCTGTACGAGAAAATAAAAGCCATAAACCCACGTTCCTGGTCTCAGTTTTCAGACCTCCATGGGCACTCTCAAAGCAGCCCAAATTGGCACAGGTGGCAGCTTGCCCCTGGGCAGTACCTTGATATTCGTGGAAATCCAGCAGGCAGCCGGCCGCGAAGGTCCAACGGCCTACGTGGTACTGCAAATGCTACTGCCTGGTGAAACAAGCCCCAGCAGCCCACGTTCCTGGTCTCAGTTTGCAGAACTCCATGGGCACTCTCAAAGCAGCCCGAGTGTGCACAGGTGGCAGCTTGTCCCTGGGCGGCATCTTGAGATTCTGGGAAATCCAGCAGGCAGCCTGCCCCTGAGGGACAAGGCCCTACCTGGTACTGACAAAGGCTTCTGCACGAGAAAATAAAAGCCATAAACCCACGTTCCTGGTCTCAGTTTTCAGACCTCCATGGGCACTCTCAAAGCAGCCCAAATTGGCACAGGTGGCAGCTTGCCCCTGGGCAGTACCTTGATATTCGTGGAAATCCAGCAGGCAGCCGGCCGCGAAGGTCCAACGGCCTACGTGGTACTGCAAATGCTTCTGCCTGGTGAAACAAGCCCCAGCAGCCCACGTTCCTGGTCTCAGTTTGCAGAGCCCCATGGGCACTCTCAAAGCAACCCAAGTTGGCACACGTGGCAGCTTGTCCCTGGGCGGCATCTTCAGAAATGTGGAAATCCAGCAGGCAGCCTGCCCCTGAGGAACAAGGCCCTACCTGGTACTGACAAAGGCTTCTGCACGAGAAAATATAACCCATAACCCCACATTCCTGGTCTCAGTTTGCAGAGCTCCATGGGCACTCTCAAAGCAGCCCGAGTTGGCACAGGTGGCAGCTTGTCCCTGGGCGGCATCTTGATATTCGTGGAAACCCAGCAAGCAGCCTACACCCAAGGGCCGAGGGCCTACCTGGTACAGACAGAGGCTTCTGCCTGGTGAAACAAAACCCACCAGCCCATGTTCCTGGTCGGAAATTGCAGAGCTCCATGGGCACTCTCAAAGCAGCCCGAGTTGGCACAGTTGGCAGCTTGTCCCTGGGCGGCATCTCGATATTCGTGGAAATCCAGCAGGCAGCCAGCCGCGAAGGGCCTACGGCCTACCTGGTACTGCAAATGCTTCTGCCTGGTGAAACCAACCCCACCAGCCCACGTTCCTGGTCTCAGTTTGCAGAACTCCATGGGCACTCTCAAAGCAGCCCGAGTGTGCACAGGTGGCAGCTTGCCCCTGGGCAGTACCTTGATATTCGTGGAAATCCAGCAGGCAGACTGACCAGAAGGGCCGAGGGCCTACCTGGTACTGCAAATGCTTCTGCCCAGGAAAACAAAACCTACCAGCCCACGTTCCTGGTCTCCGATTGCAGAGCTCCATGGGCACCCTCTAAGCAGCCCAAGTTGGCACACGTGGCAACTTGTCGCTGGGCGGAACCTTGATATTCGTGGAAATCCAGCAGGCAGCCTGCCCCTGAGGAACAAGGCCTTACTTGGTACAGATAAAGGCTTCTGCACGAGAAAATAAAAGCCATAGCCCCACGTTCCTGGTCTCAATTTTCCGAGGTCCATGGGCACTCTCAAAGCAGCCCAAGTTGGCACAGGTGGCAGCTTGTCCCTGGGCAGTACCGTGATATTCGTGGAAATCCAGCAGGCAGACAGACCCGAAGGGCCGAGGGCCTACCTGGTACTGCAAATGCTTCTGCCCGGGAAAACAAAACCTACCAGCCCACGTTCCTGGTCTCCGATTGCAGAGCTCCATGGGCACCCTCTAAGCAGCCCAAGTTGGCACACGTGGCAACTTGTCGCTGGGCGGAACCTTGATATTCGTGGAAATCCAGCAGGCAGCCTGCCCCTGAGGAACAAGGCCTTACTTGGTACAGATAAAGGCTTCTGCACGAGAAAATAAAAGCCATAGCCCCACGTTCCTGGTCTCAATTTTCCGAGCTCCATGGGCACTCTCAAAGCAGCCCAAGTTGGCACAGGTGGCAGCTTGTCCCTGGGCAGTACCGTGATATTCGTGGAAATCCAGCAGGCAGACAGACCCGAAGGGCCGAGGGCCTACCTGGTAATGCAAATGCTTCTGCCCTGGGAAACGAATCCCACCAGCCCACGTTCCTGGTCTCAGTTTGCAGTGCTCCATGGGCACTCTCAAAGCAGCCTGAGTTGGCAGAGCAGGCAGCTTGTCCCTGGGCGGCATTTTCAGATTTGTGGAAATCCAGCAGGCAGCCTGACCCTGAGGTACAAGGCCCTACCTGGTATTGACAAAGGCTTCTTCCCTTGGAAACGAAACCACCACCCCACGTTCCTGGTCTCAGTTTGCAGAGCTCCATGGGCACTCTCAAAGCAGCCCGAGTTGGCACAGGTGGCAGCTTGTCCCTGGGCGGCATCTTGATATTCGTGGAAATCCAGCAGGCAGCCAGCCGCGAAGGGCCAACGGCCTACCTGGTACCTCAAAGGCTTCTGCCTGGTGAGACCAACCCCACCAACCCACGTTCCTGGTCTCAGTTTGCAGAACTCCATGGGCACTCTCAAAGCAGCCCGAGTTGGCACAGGTGGCAGCTTGTCCCTGGGCGGCATCTCGAGATTCTGGGAAATCCAGCAGCCAGCCTGCCCCTGAGGGACAAGGCCCTACCTGGTACGGACAAAGGCTTCTGCACGAGAAAATAAAAGCCATAACCCCACCTTCGTGGTCTCAGTTTTCAGAGCTCCATGGGCACTCTCAAAGTAGCCAGAGTTGGCACAGGTGGCAGCTTGTCTCTGGGCAGTACCTTGATATTCGTGGAAATCCAGCAGGCAGACAGACCAGTAGGGCCGAGGGCCTGCCTGGTAATGCAAATGGTTCTGCCTGGTGAAACGAACCCCAGCAGCCCACGTTCCTTGTCTCAGTTTGCAGAGCCCCATGGGCACTCTCAAAGCAGCCCAAGTTGGCACAGGTGGCAGCTTGTCCCTGGGCGGCATCTTCAGAAATGTGGAAATCCAGCCGGCAGCCTGCCAATGAGGAACAAGTCCCTACCTGGTACTGACAAAGGCTTCTGCACGAGAAAATAAAACCCATAAACCCACGTTCCTGGTCTCAGTTTGCAGAGCTCTGTGGGCACTCTCAAAGCAGGCGGAGTTGGCACAGGAGGCAGCTTACCCCTGGGCAGTACCTTGATATACGTGGAAATCCAGCAGGCAGACAGACCAGAAGGGCCGAGGGCCTACCTGGTACTGCAAATGGTTTTGCCCGGGAAAACAAAACCTACCAGCCCACGTTCCTGGTCTCAGTTTGCAGAGCTCCATGGGCACTCTCAAAGCAGCCCAAGTTGGCACAGGTGGCAGCTTGTCCCTGGGCAGAACCTTGATATTCGTGGAAATCCAGCAGGCAGCCTGCCCCTGAGGAACAAGGCCTTACTTGGTACAGACAAAGGCTTCTGCACGAGAAAATAAAAGCCATAACCCCATGTTCCTGGTCTCAATTTTCCGAGCTCCATGGGCACTCTCAAAGCAGCCCAAGTTGTCACAGGTGGCAGCTTGTCCCTGGGCAGTACCTTGATATTCGTGGAAATCCAGCAGGCAGACAGACCAGAAGGGCCGAGGGCCTACCTGGTAATGCAAATGCTTCTACCCAGGAAAACAAAACCTACCAGCCCACGTTCCTGGTCTCAGTTTGCAGAGCTCCATGGGCACTCTCAAAGCAGCCCGAGTTGGCACAGGTGGCAGCTTGTCCCTGGGCGGCATCTTGATATTCGTGGAATTCCAGCCGGCAGCCGGCCCAGAGTGGCCGAGGGCCTACCTGGTAATGACAAATGCTTCTGCCCAGGGAAGAAAATTTCGTCAACCCACGTTCCTGGTCTCAGATTGCAGAGCCCCATGGGCACTCTCAAAGTAGCCCGAGTTTGCACGGGTGGCAGCTTGTCCCTGGGCGGCATTTTCAGATACGTGGAAATCCAGCCGGCAGCCTGCCCCTGAGGAACAAGGCCCTACCTGGTACTAACAAAGGCTTCTGCCCTGGGAAACGAAACCCACCACCCCCCGTTCCTGGTCTCAGTTTGCAGAGCTCCATGGGCACTCTCAAAGCAGCCCGAGTTGGCACAGATGGCAGCTTGTCCCTGGGCGGCATTTTCAGATACGTGGAAATCCAGCCGGCAGCCTGACCCTGAGGTACAAGGCCCTACCTGGTATTGACAAAGGCTTCTTCCCTGGGAAACGAAACCACCAGCCCACGTTCCTGGTCTCAGTTTGCAGAGCTCCATGGGCACTCTCAAAGCAGCCCAAGTTGGCAGAGGTGGCAGCTTGTCCCTGGGCGGCATTTTCATATTCGTGGAAATCCAGCAGGCAGCCGGCCGCGAAGGGCCATCGGCCTACCTGGAACTGCAAATGCTTCCTCCTGGTGAAACCAACCCGACCACCCCACGATCCTGGTCTCAGTTTGCAGAGCTCCATGGGCACACTCAAAGCAGCACGAGTTGGCACAGGTGGCAGCTTGTCCCTGGGCGGCATCTTCAGATTCGTGGAAATCCAGCAGGCAGCCTGCCCCTGAGGAACAAGGCCCTACCTGGTACTAACAAAGGCTTCTGCCCGGGAAAATAAAACCCACAACCCCACGTTCCTGGTCTCAGTTTACAGAGCTCCATGGGCACTCTCAAAGCAGCCCGAGTTGGCACAGATGGCAGCTTGTCCCTGGGCGGAATCTTGATATTCGTGGAAACCCAGGAAGCAGCCGGTCCCGGAGGGCTGAGAGCCTACCTGGTACTGACAAAGCCTTCTGTCTGGGAAAACAAAACCCACTACCCCACGTTCCTTGTCTCAGTTTGCAGAGCTCCATGGGCACTCTCAAAGCAGCGCGAGTTGACACAGGTGGCAGCTTGTCCCTGGGCGGCATCTTGATATTCGTGGAAATCCAGCGGGAAGACAGACCAGAAGGGCCGAGGGCCTAGCTGGTACTGACAAATGCATCTTCCCGGGAAAACAAATCCTACCAGCCCACGTCCTGATCTCAGATTGCAGAGCTCCGTGGGCACTCTCAAAGCAGCCCGAGTTGGCACAGGTGGCAGCTTGTCCCTGGGCGGCATCTTGATATTCGTGGAAATCCAGCGGGAAGACAGACCAGAAGGGCCGAGGGCCTAGCTGGTACTGACAAATGCTTCTGCCCTGGAGAACAAAACACACCAGCCCACGTTCCTGGTCTCAGATTGCAGAGCTCCGTGGGCACTCTCAAAGCGGCACGAGTTGGCACAGGTGGCAGCTTGTCCCTGGGCGGCATTTTCAGATTTGTGGAAATCCAGCCGTCAGCCTGCCCCTGAGGTACAAGGCCCTACCTGGTATTGACAAAGGCTTCTTCCCTTAGAAACGAAACCACCACCCCACGTTCCTGGTCTCAGTTTGCAGAGCTCCATGGGCACTCTCAAAGCAGCCCGAGTTGGCACAGGTGGCAGCTCGTCCCTGGGCGGCATCTTGATATTCGTGGAAATCCAGAAGGCAGCCAGCCGCGAAGGGCCAACGGCCTACCTGGTTCTGCAAATGCTTCTGCCTGGTGAGACCAACCCCACCACCCCACGTTCCTGGTCTCAGTTTGCAGAACTCCATGGGCACTCTCAAAGCAGCCTAAAATGGCACAGGTGGCAGCTTGTCCCTGGGCGGCATCTTGAGATTCTGGGAAATCCAGCAGGCAGCCTGCCCCTGAGGGACAATGCCCTACCTGGTAATGACAAAGGCTTCTGCACGAGAAAATAAAAGCCATAACCCCACGTTCCTGGTCTCAGTTTGCAGAGCTCCATGGGCACTCTCAAAGCAGCCTGAGTTGGCACAGGTGGCAGCTTCTCCCTAGGCAGCATACTGATAATCGTGGAAATCCAGCCGGCAGCCTGCCCCTGAGGACCAAGGCCCTACCTGGTACTGACAAAGGCTTCTGCCCGGGAAAACCAAACCCACAACCCCACGTTCCTGGTCTCAGTTTGCAGAGATCCATGGGCACTCTCAAAGCAGCCCGAGTGTGCACAGGTGGCAGCTTGTCCCTGGGTGGCATCTTGATATTCGTGGAAACCCAGCAAGCAGCCTACCCCCAAGGGCCGAGGGCCTACCTGGTACTGACAGAGGCTTCTGCCTGGTGAAACAATACCCACCAGCCCACGTTCCTGGTCTGAAAGTGCAGAGCTCCATGGGCACCCTCAAAGCAGCCCGAGTTGGCACAGGTGGCTGCTTGTCCCTGGGCTGCAACTTGATATTCGTGGAATTCCAGCGGACAGCCGGCCCAGAGTGGCCGAGGGCCTACCTGGTACTGACAAAGGCTTCTGCCCAGGGAAGCAAATTTCGTCAACCCACGTTCCTGGTCTCAGATTGCAGAGCTCCATGGGCACTCTCAAAGCAACCCGAGTTTGCACGGGTGGCAGCTTGTCCCTGGGCGGAATCTTGATATTCGTGGAAACCCAGGAAGCTGCCGGTCCCGGAGGGCTGAGGGCCTACCTGGTACTGACAAATGATTCTGTCAGGGAAAACAAAACCAACTACCCCACGTTCCTGGTCTCAGTTTGCAGAGCTCCATGGGCACTCTCAAAGCAGCCCGAGTTGGCACAGGTGGCAGCTTGTCCCTGAGCGGCATCTTGATATTCGTGGAAATCCTGCAGGCTGCCAGCCCCAAAGGGCCGAGGGACTACCTGGTAATGACAAAGGCTTCTGCCCGGGTAAACAAAACCCACCACCCCACGTTCCTGGTCTCAGTTTCCAGAGCTCCATGGGCACTCTCAAAGCAGCCCGAGTTTGCACAGGTGGCAGCTTGTCCTTGGGCAGCATTTTGATATTCGTGGAAATCCAGCAGGCAGCCGGCCGCGAAGGTCCAACGGCCTACCTGGTACTGCAAATGCTTCTGCCTGGTGAAACAAGCCCCAGCAGCCCACGTTCCTGGTCTCAGTTTGCAGAGCCCCATGGGCACTCTCAAAGCAACCCAAGTTGGCACACGTGGCAGCTTGTCCCTGGGCGGCATCTTCAGAAATGTGGAAATCCAGCCGGCAGCCTGCCCATGAGGAACAAGGCCCTACCTGGTACTGACAAATGCTTCTGCACGAGAAAATATAACCCATAACCCCACATTCCTGGTCTCAGTTTGCAGAGCTCCATGGGCACTCTCAAAGCAGCCGGAGTTGGCACAGTTGGCAGCTTGTCCCTGGGTGGCATCTTGATATTCGTGGAAACCCAGCAAGCAGCCTACACCCAAGGGCCGAGGGCCTACTTGGTACTGACAGAGGCTTCTGCCTGGTGAAACAAAACACACCAGCCAATGTTCCTGGTCGGAAATTGCAGAGCTCCATGGGCACTCTCAAAGCAGCCTGAGTTGGCCGAGGGGGCAGCTTGTCCCTGGGCGGCATCTTGATATTCGTGGAAATCCAGCAGGCAGCCAGCCGCGAAGGGACTACGGCCTACCTGGTACTGCAAATGCTTCTGCCTGGTGAAACCAACCCCACCAGCCCACGTTCCTGGTCTCAGTTTGCAGAACTCCATGGGCACTCTCAAAGCAGCCTGAAATGGCACAGGTGGCAGCTTGTCCCTGGGCGGCATCTTGAGATTCTGCAAAATTCAGCAGGCTGCCTGCCCCTGAGGAACAAGGCCCTACCTGGTACGGACAAACGCTTCTGCACGAGAAAATAAAAGCCATAACCCCACGTTCCTGGTCTCCGATTGCAGAGCTCCATGGGCACTCTCAAAGCAGCCCAAGTTGGCACAGGTGCAGCTTGTCCCTGGGCAGTACCTTGATATTCGTGGAAATCCAGAAGGCAGACAGACTAGTAGGGCTGAGGGCCTACCTGGTACTGCAAATGGTTCTGCCTGGTGAAACAAACCCCACCAGCCCAAGTTCCTGGTCTCAGTTTGCAGAGCTCCATGGGCACTCTCAAAGCAGCCCGAGTTGGCACAGGTGGCAGCTTGTCCCTGGGCGGCATATTCAGATTCGTGGAAATCCAGCAGGCAGCCTGCCCCTGAGGAACAATGCCCTACCTGGTACTGACAAAGGCTTCTTCCCGGGGAAACAATACCCACCACCCCCCGTTCCTGGTCTCAGTTTGCAGTGCTCCATGGGCACTGTCAAGGTAGCCTGAGTTGGCACAGGTGGCAGCTTGTCCCTGGGTGGCATCTTGATATTCGTGGAAATCCAGCAGGCTGCCTCCCCCAAAGGGCCGAGGGACTGCTTGGTAATGACAAAGGCCTCTGCCCGGGAAAACAAAACCCACCACCCCCCGTTCCTGGTCTCAGTTTCCAGAGCTCCATGGGCACTCTCAAAGCAGCCCGAGTTGGCACAGGTGGCAGCTTCTCCTTGGGCAGCATTTTGATATTCGTGGAAATCCGGCAGGCAGCCGGCCGCGAAGGTCCAACGGCCTAGATGGTACTGCAAATGCATCTGCCTGGTGAAATAAACCCCACCAGCCCACGTTCCTCGTCTCAGTTTGCAGAGCTCCATGGGCACTCTCAAAGCAACCCAAGTTGGCACACGTGGCAGCTTGTCCCTGGGCGGCATCTTCAGAAATGTGGAAATCCAGCCGGCAGCCTGCCCCTGAGGAACAAGGCCCTACCTGGCACTGACAAAGGCTTCTGCACGAGAAAATAAAAGCCATAAACCCACGTTCCTGGTCTCAGTTTGCAGAGCTCCATGGGCACTCTCAAAGCAGCCCGAGTTGGCACAGGTGTCAGCTTGTCCCTGGGCAGTACCTTGATATTCGTGGAAATCCAGCAGGCAGACAGACCAGAAGGGCCGAGGGCCTACCTGGTAATGCAAATGCTTCTGCCCGGGAAAACAAAACCCACAACCCCACGTTCCTGGTCTGAAATTGCAGAGCTCCATGGGCACTCACAAATCAGCCCAAGTTGGCACAGGTGGCAGCTTGTCCCTGGGCGTCACCTTGATATTCGTGGAAATCCAGCAGGCAGCCTGCCCCTGAGGAACAAGGCCTTACTTGGTACAGACAAAGGCTTCTCCACGAGGAAATAAAAGCCATAACCCCACGTTCCTGGTCTCAATTTTCAGATATCCATGGGCACTCTCAAAGCAGCCCAAGTTGGCACAGGTGGCAGCTTGTCCCTGGGCAGTACCTTGATATTCGTGGAAATCCAGCAGGCAGACAGACCAGAAGGGCCGAGGGCCTACCTGGTAATGCAAATGCTTCTACCGGGAAAACAAAACCTACCAGCCCACGTTCCTGGTCTCAGTTTCCAGAGATCCATGGGCACTCTCAAAGCAGCCCAAGTTGGCACAGGTGGCAGCTTGTCCCTGGGTGGCATCTTGATATTCGTGGAAACCCAGCAAGCAGCCTACCCCCAAGGGCCGAGGGCCTACCTGGTACTGACAGAGGCTTCTGCCTGGTGAAACAAAAGCCACCAGCCCACGTTCCTGGTCTGAAATTGCAGAGCTCCATGGGCACTCTCAAAGCAGCCCGAGTGTGCACAGGTGGCTGCTTGTCCCTGGGCGGCAACTTGATATTCGTGGAATTCCAGCGGACAGCCAGCCCAGAAAGGCCGAGGGCCTACCTGGTACTGACAAAGGCTTCTGCCCGGGGAACAAAGTTTCGTCAACCCACGTTCCTGGTCTCAGATTGCAGAGCTCCATGGGCACTCTCAAAGCAACCCGAGTTGGCACGGGTGGCAGCTTGTCCCTGGGCGGAATCTTAATATTCGTGGAAACCCAGGAAGCAGCCGGTCCCGGAGGGCTGAGGGCCTACCTGGTACTGACAAATGATTCTGTCTGGGAAAACAAAACCCACTACCCCACGTTCCTGGTCTCAGTTTGCAGAGCTCCATGGGCACTCTCAAAGCAGCCCGAGTGTGCACAGGTGGCAGCTTTACCCTAGGCAGCATCTTGATAATCGTGGAAATCCAGCCGGCAGCCTGCCCCTGAGGACCAAGGCCCTACCTGGTACTGACAGAGGCTTCTGCCCGGGAAAACCAAACCCACAACCCCACGTTCCTGGTCTCAGTTTGCAGAGCTCCATGGGCACTCTCAAAGCAGCCCAAGTTGGCACAGGTGGCAGCTTGTCCCTGGGCCGCATCTTGATATTCGTGGAAACCCAGCAAGCAGCCTACCCCCAAGGGCCGAGGGCCTACCTGGTACTGACAGAGGCTTCTGCCAGTTGAAACAAAAGCCACCAGCCCACGTTCCTGGTCTGAAATTGCAGAGCTCCATGGGCACGCTCAAATCAGCCCAAGTTGGCACAGGTGGCAGCTTGTCCCTGGGCGGAACCTTGATATTCGTGGAAATCCAGCAGGCAGCCTGCCCCTGAGGAACAAGGCCTTACTTGGTACAGACAAAGGCATCTGCACGAGGAAATAAAAGCCATAACCCCACGTTCCTGGTCTCAATTTTCAGATATCCATGGGCACTCTCAAAGCAGCCCAAGTTGGCACAGGTGGCAGCTTGTCCCTGGGCAGTACCTTGATATTCGTGGAAATCCAGCCGGCAGCCTGCCCCTGAGGACCAAGGCCCTACCTGGTA